>NC_135497.1:409179174-409513657 GCF_052857255.1 Amblyomma americanum
GCAGAAATCTGTCCCAGACCCACCAGGCTTTCCGCTGGGCATTTAGGCGAAATCTGCCGCAGCGGCGGATTCCGCTTGTCTCGCCGCCGAACGCCGAAGCGTGAGAAGAGTGTTCCTGCAAGGGGATCACAAAGCTTTGGCCCGCCTTGCTGCCTGCTCTTTTGGTCCGTCGTGTGGATGCTGTCGCTAGACAGGCCCGGCCGGGCCACGAGCGGTCGACACCACGTGACTGGTCCGCGGACCAGTCCGTGGCCCACCGTCTGGATACACCTTAAAGGGGTGGAGACACCAAACTTTTGGTTGGCGTGTTCTTTGCTTCACACGTTGCGTAAAGCCCCAGGACGAGCAGTACACGCTGCACAATTCATATAAGTGCAGTAAATAATTTTTTATTGTATTATTTATACTGAGCGATTTCAGTTTCGGTTTATGAGCGCCAGGGTGTGCTGTGACATTTTGATCAGGGAAGAGCAGCAACCCGGGTCACATGCGCCCCAAAAGTTGTGATGCATGTATTTCTGCGTCGTCTGCTCGTACACATGCTTTGCATAGCAGCGCCTTTCGAAATCATAAGCCGACGAGCTTGGTACTACGATATGCTAAGAAAAGCCAAGCGAGCGAGGAACGACACTGAGTCCTGAACCCAAGCGGCTCACTTTGGCCGTTCTCAATCGCCATGCCATGTATGCCAACGCGGTTTCAGCGTTCCATTTCACTTTGCCACGCCGACGCCGATGCTCGGCGGACGTCTCTGTTGGTGGTCCGTAGCTGACCCTGGTCACATTACAGCGACACGATGCCTCACTTTTCCTACCGACCAATATCCGTCTCTGTCTTCACTTCTTGCCGCCCGCGCAGCCGCACTGCGAGACTGCTCAGGATCCCGTGGCTGCTGATCACGATATCTGCTGCTTGTTTAGCAGACGGTCCATGTATTCGCTAAATGAATGCTTCCGGACAGTTGTACAGGATTCAGCATTTACTGCACGGGTACGCAACTCCTCCAGGAATGCACCCATGACGACGACTGCATCTCGGCGCTAGTTTTGTTTACATATCTGCATCTGTATACAGGCAGCAATTGCACGTTAGTTCAGCAGGAATTGCAAGCTGCGTTCTACTTAGGCTGAGTGAGCTCATCTCTTTTGAGCTGGTTGCGGGTTTACTTGTTTGCGCAGTGCGATAACTTTGCAAGAATCGCCGAAGAATGCGAGCGCCTGCCTGGGGAATGCTCCATAGCCAGGTTGTTGACAACGCGTAGGACCGGTGTTTGACTCGTAGCTGCTTCACTCGGCCGCCGATATAAGGTGTTGGCTGGTGCATCAGCAACGGCATATACGTCGATCAGCACACCGACCGCTGATTCGCCAAAGCAGCGCCTCGCCGATGTGGCGCGTCGCCGTTCATAGTACGTCACGTTACTGTGTTGTGATGTCACTGCTCTTCACTGATATCGTTCCCAGGGCTCTACGTCACCACCTATAGCATTAGGGATGGGCCTTCATCATGAGAAAGAGTACTTAGGGGCTCTTTGGAGCTCAATTAAAATATAATTTAAGCGCTTGTTGCATCCAATACTTCGCTTTGCGTGGCCTTACATACAAAGGAAGCCCATAACAAGCTTACTATAGCCTCAAAATTTGATGTCCCAACCCCTTTAAGCTTCCAAAAAAGGCTTTTCTCTTGCACTGTGTCCGTGCTAGGCTCAGCAAGTTCCTCAGTGCTTTTTGTTTGGCCAGTAAATTGACTCTAGCTAAGACTAAATCTTGGACGATGTGGAACATTTCGTGTGCATGAAAACTAGCCACCTCTGCCGCTGCAGCCGTATGCAGCATTGGTGTGATCTTCCAAGAAAGGCTGTCGCCATTTGATTAGCGCATATTAAAGGTGGCATCCTGGCAAAACCTAAGCACCATAGACACAGCAGTGACCATTTTGGCTGTTACAGATTTTGCGTCTGGCTGATACATGCCCCATACTTAAAGTCACTTTTCATTATGGGATGGTCTAGGTCTGCATGCACAGTAATCCCCACTGATTGTCACGCGTGAAATTGTGCCAGCCATCATAAAAACTTGGCCGGGTCGATGGGGACTCAGATACTGCGTAATCAGCAAACCGTAAGAGTCTGCCTCGCGGCTGTCATCTAAATTATGGCCAGTCCACTTGCTTTGAATATCCGAATATAAGGAACGAATGGCGCTTGATGGTCGTGTTCGTTATAAGCGAGCTCGACTGTAATTCTGCCGATTGGCTATGGTGGTGACCATGACAAGCCTGCCCAAGATACTGCTTTACTGAATCATTAATGCCATGTCTTCAGCTCTGTTTTGTGTAGTGGTAGCAGCTCATAAGTGCAGTTGCACAAGTGTAGCTTTTGTGTCTTGTGGGTTTAAAAGCCCAAAAAATGCAAAAGCTACCACCTGACAGCTGCTGGTGCATATCTCTCATCCAGTGTGCATGCAAAGCCCCATCGCGGACAGTGCTCTAGAGAAAAACGGATTTTTTTTGTCTGAGACATGTCCTGGGATGCTGAAGTAGCACCTCTGTCACGTGGTAGCTTTTGTATTTTGCGGGCTTTGTTTTAAGGCCGGTAAAAAAGCTACTGTATGCAGATGGTATCTTGGCAAACATTTTAACCGACTGTTTTTCAAGGCGATCTACAACTTCTTCATTGACACGTTATTCACAAAGCCAATATTTAAATGTTAGCTACTTTGTTTTCACTGAGTAAGTTTCCAGAGCAAAGAAAAATAGTTCCTGCTACGCCTTGTAACTCTCAACAGCACTGATTTTTATTTCATTCGCCTAAAAGACTTCTTGCTTTCTAAAATCTTGGTTACTTTAACGGGTACACCTGGTGTTTTGTGGTATATAGAATGCTCTGGCTAGTGCAAGGCTCTTGTGAGAATAGGCATGTTTTGTCTCCATGCCAATTTTAAAAGGCTTGATATTTCTTGCTCTGTGGACTGGTTCCTTCTGCTAGTGCTGCAAGGCCTTAAGGCGCCAAAATACTCCGACGTCATCGGCGCTCGGCCGACCGCCACCGGCGGTCGGCCACGTCAAGTCGGCAACGCCGCATCAGGCGCAAATTTGGCCCGCCTACAGTCCGAGTGCTCGGACACGACGCAGCCGCTGCATCTGGAGAAGCGCATGCGCAGAACGTCCGACACGCCCGCTGTCGTGGATTCGCAAAACAGCGCTGCCCATCCTCGAGACTGGCCCCGACGAAAGGAGGAACCGGTCCGGTCAGCCGACGGTGACCGGCGTGGCCCGCGTGAAATGCAGCCTGCTGCATTCGGCGCCGGGAGCCGTCGGACCGCACTGGAAGCCGCCGAACACACCGGCGGTCAGGCGCCGCAGGAGTGTAGATGGTCGCGTTTTGCCGACGTGACGTCGCCGTGCCGCGCGCGCGCGTTGCGTCGGAGTATAATCGCGCCTTTAGTGTGCCATTAACTCCTTAAGTAACCAACCGTTGTGACCAAAAATGGTATCACAATGGTCCTTGATTCTTTGCTACTAAAACTAAAAACTGCACCTATGAACTGTTTTAATGCAGTAAAACAAGCTTTATTGGTCGTACTGCAAACATTGCACCACCTTCTTTAAAAGTTGCCATTAATAGTAATACTGCAGACATAATGAGAATATATGTGCCAAGGCATGTTTGTCAAAAGCCAAAGAAAGCAAAGTTTATGGCTGCACTTATCTAAGGTTTAATTCATTTACATTTCTCAGACGAAGCAACTTGACACAGAAAAGAGTGTGATGAGTCCCCAGTTTCAAGGGCCTAAACTGATCAGAAAGGATGTCAAGCTGCAAGATGTAGTAAAATTGCAAAAAGAAAGGAAGGTAAATCTTGGCTATGTTCACTTTTGGTCACATGCATTACCACTCTGAGGGATGCATTCCTTTCATCCCAAGTCTGCATTGTGGATGTGGCTTCCACATGTTAGTATTCATCATGATCCTTAAGTGTTCGTAGCCCTATTTCACATTTTTTTTGGTGCCCGTGCTAGCAATTTTTTTTTGTTCCATTGTCCATTTGTTGCACTGTTTTGTTCCCATTTCTTCCATGCTTCATGGGTGTAGTGTACTGTATTTCACTTGAATGTAACGCTAGTGCTTTTATAAAATATAGAGGTGGAAAGTCACTCTTTGTGTTACAACTCAATATTATGAGGCAGCAAAGGCACATTGTCCTGTATTTATTCGCATATTAGTTGATGCGTCGTGCAGGTCGGTCCTCAAGTTCAGGAGGTGAAAAGAAAACAAAACAAAACAAAAAACCACTTTGAATGTCGTATTGGTCGACGAGTGGGAACTCCAAGCCACAAATATTTAACTAGGTGACAGGCACGATGCATCACACATCATAGCTGCGGTGAAGTAGTGAGAAACTCGTCACTGGAAATTGTGCATTTGCACTCGGAGTGCGAATTCGACGCATCGTTCCGGAGAAACAAGATAGAACATGCAAGACGTAAAGGCATGCATTTTGTTCTATTCGTGTTCGACAGACACCCTCAGTGTTGACAGTGTCCCTGATGTCGCATACGAACAGCAGTAATCGGCTTCGGGTGCATGGAAAGCTTTTGTCGCAATTGCACATGAAAAGGCACACTGTTGCTGCTTTCCTTGGTATTGGTATCTGACGCACTTTTTGGCAAAATTGGACTCGCGCACTGCCGCACAAATTTCCAACAGCTCCGTGTGTACAACTCAATTAAATGCTGCCGAGAATGAATGACCGCCGATGCTTGGAGGCATTGCTCGCTGTGTGGTTGAGCGACTGGGAGAAGCTTCGTTTTTATGATGCGGCCTCGAAAGCGCATGGTCGACATGATAATGAGGCGGCTCTTCCTACCATTTTATTCTGTGAATCTTTTGTGCACCTCTCTTGAAGACGAAAGGCATGCGAAACCTTTGCACAGTTAGGTGGTAGCAGCAGCACTACCATGTTTATGTTGGAAGGCAACCTTACCTTCCTTTGAAGTCGAGCTACAGGAAAGCCATTTTTTGCGGCACTTTTGTTTGTAAACGTCTACCCAACTTCTTTTACACTGTGGTCTTGCTGGTCATGTTACGTTCGGCTACGTTTTCTTTTTCCTGTTTCATGTCCGCAAAAGCAAACCTTGCTTTACGATGGTGATCGCATTACATTCGGGTAAATATGGCATCTGGCATCTTGGGTGTACATGTTCATGGTTGTTATACTTGTCTTCTATTTTGTTTATTTTTCAGAGAGAAGGGCGGTGCTTATGGAGTGGGTGTTGCTGTTCGCCCCGCTGGATGTCTCAGCTTCTACTCGTATAGGTAAGCCCATGAGCTGGTGCACTCCTTCCTCTGGTTTCGTTGTGTGCACATTTCGTATGCATATTCTTCCATCTTTTTTCTCTTGCTGGCATCCACCAATTTTTGTCCACTGTGAAACAGATTTTGCAGCAGAATTTGAATTTCGGATTACAGATGTTCAGGTATTGTCTTGGACCTGAAAGAGTTGTGTTAGTGAGCTACCTTAAACAGTATAAGCTCTTGAATGTTTTTTAGTTTCTTGATGCAAAACACTCATGTGACACCTCTCGATGAAACAGGGAACTTCATGACAGAGAAGCTGCAAATTTTTTGGGAGGCAACCTAAATGTTATCATATTAATAAACCTGTGTATTTTCATTTTATTTAAAATTACCTTGTCAGCTATACAATAGGTTTTTCCGTCTCTTGTGCCTATCTTCCTTGCGTTGCTTTTAATGCGATAGCATTAGGAAAGCCATGAACATGAAAACTGTCTCCGCCTGCCTACCGTCTCCTCTCTCCCCCTCCTCCTATAGGGGAGAGGAGGAAGACGCTGGTTCAAGAATGACTCTGCAAAATTGAAAATGACGTGGACAACAGCAGGCATATGTGCAAAATACAACAGCCTCCCGGAGAACTGTCTGTGTAAAAATGAGGCTTGCAAGAGACATTCCTTCTCCACATTGCTCGGCTTAGGCTGACAAAACTTTATTGCGCGTAAGTGTAGGGGATTAAGGCAAGTTAGCTAGCATGCCACAGGCCGTGGAGACCTTTGGTGATGCCGGCCCATTCGACGGCCTTGGACTGAATGTCGGGGTCATCGCTGGACCTTAGCTTATCCCATGCTCCTTTGGAGGGATCAGGCAAGAGTTTGGGGGAGGCTTACGGACTTGGCACACCCATATCATATGGTCGAAGTTATCTTTCTCAACACAAAAGCGGCAGGAGGGATTGATATCCTGTTCGTGTTCGTTCCGGATAACAACGTCATTCCTCCACTCACTAATATAATTTCTTCTCCAGCAATCAGTGATGCTGTCATAAACACTGATGGCATCCTAAATCTTGTATTAAACCTCGACGTTAAGAAATGTACCGGCCCAGATGGAATACATAATGCGTTCCTGGTTCGTTACTCCATGTGGTCTTCGAAATATCTGACCATCATATTCAACAAGTCCTTATCATCCGCTACAGTTCCTTCTTCTTGGAAATTAGCCAAAGTGCTCCCTCTTTTCAAATCTGGTGATAGACAGTGCTTGTCGAACTATAGACCGATTTCATTGACATCACAGTCATGCAAAATGTTGGAACACATCATTCATAAACACATCATGCTTTTTCTTGAATCCAATAATTTGCTATCTAACTTTCAGCATGGGTTTAGGCGCGGTTTTAGTACGGTAACACAATTAACAGAATTTGCTCATGATATATTACATAACCTCGATGTCGGTAACCAAGTTGATGCCATTTTTATAGACTTCTCGAAAGCATTCGATACTGTTCTACATTCCAAGCTTCTTGCTAAACTAAATGCTATACTAAACAATCCTCACTTGGTTGATTGGATTTCTAGCTTTCTCTCATCTCGTTCCCAGTTCGTATCCTATAATTCTTCTCATTCTACTGCTGTTGATGTAACGTCAGGTGTGCCTCAAGGCTCCGTCCTTGGACCACTACTCTTTTTAATATATATAAATGACTTGCCACATAACATTTCTTCTAACATTCGTCTTTACGCTGATGACTGCGTTTTATACGAAGTAATTAATGGCCCTAATGATCATCGTCACCTCCAAGAGTCATTTGCTATGTTTTGTAGTTGGTGTAGTACCTGGCAAATGAGAATTAATTTCGACAAAACCGTCCTCATGTCCTTTTGTAACAAATCTTCCGTTTCCCATTTTAGTTACTCTTTCAATGGCCGTGTGGTGGATAGGGTCTCGCAGTACAAATATCTTGGTGTCATATTCACGCATAACATGTCTTGGTCTAAACACATTGATTACGTATGTAATAAAGCACTAAAAAAACTAGGTTATCTACGACGCACGCTACCCAATTCACCAAAAGACACAAAGCTACTGTTGTATAAATCTCTAATCCGCCCTGTTCTTGATTACGCAGCTGTAGTGTGGAACCCGTACAAGCAATTCGAAATTAACATGTTAGAAGCAGTCCAGAAGAAAGCTGTGCGTTTTATATGTCATCGTTATGATCGCGATTTCTCACCTTCTTCTACACTTCTCTCATTGAATTTAACCACGCTGTCTGTCCGTCGCCACACTGAATCATTAAAATTTTTACATTGTGTCGTCAATTCCTCAGTAAGGCTGTCAGCTAACCACTACATTAACTTTGCACCATTATCATCTACAAGAAGTCATCACGAGCTTAATTTGTTACCGTATTTTGCGCATGCTAATTTGTTCAAATTCAGTTTTTTTCCCCGTTCAATAGAAGCCTGGAATTCTCTACCCGGGTCCATTCGTTCTTGTCCATTTCAAAACTTTGTTACTGCCATTGAAGACGCATAATAGCTGTGTATTCTTACCCTGTCGTTAACAGTTCCTTTCTTGTTTGATATTTCATTTGTGATTTTAACTTTTTGTAGTGCTCACTTTACATTTTGCTGCATTTTTGATTCCTTGCATTTTTGTGTTTTCCCACTCCTGCCATAGCGCATATAATTGCGCTGCAGTATGTATAAATAAATAAATAAATAAAATTTGTGAATTTAGATATGTAGTTTGGGTTGGGGAGGGTCCCCGTCTGTAGTAGTCGCCACATGGCCTGTTGTCTGGTCAGTGTTTTATGGGGTGCTGGGAGTGTTCTTTTTAATGCTTTGTAATGTGCTGTGAGCTCTTAGTATGATATGAGTGGCTCATTGAATGGTTCCGATTCTTGACTTTTGCGCCACCGCTCGGTCGGCTAATTCTCGAGCGTGTTGGTGGGAGCCTCATTTCCCGGATTCCCCACGTGAACAGGGGTCCATATGAGTTCAATATCTTTCAAGTGACAAGAGTCTCTTATTTCTGTGAGTATTTGAGCGGCGGGACCGGTGACCCTACCTCTAGCGAAGTTGCTGATCGCCAACGTCGAGTCGCTTACTATGGTAGTGGCGTCTGTAAAGGCAATGGCCGGGGCGATGGCAGCCTCCTCCGTGACCAGCGGTCTAGAGGTGGAAACTTTCTCCACCATAGCCAGTCTTGCTGGTTGATTGCTGGGGTGTGTTACTCCGCATACAGAGTACTTGTTCTGGTTCTCCGTGTCTTCTGCGGCATCGACGTAGAGGACATCCTGCAGTCGGTTCAGGTTCTTGTGCAGGCTCTTCGCTCTGCTTCTTTTCGGCCTTGGAGTGCGTGAGGGTTCATATTTCGGGGGAGAGGTTTGACGGTGATCCTCTTTCGGATGTTGCTTGGGATAACTTGGGGGGGATCTTGTAAGGGTTGACCTTCAATCCCCAGCCTGTCGAGTATTCTCCTGCCGGCGAGGTTGCTAGACAGGCGCCTTATTTGGGCAGTTTGTTGAGCTTCCTTCAGTTCCTCGTAGGTATTGTGGACCCCGAATTTAAGAAGCTCCTCGTTGGGAGTCGAGTGAGGCACGCCCATGGCTGTTTAATAAGCCATTCTGGTGATGACGTCGACTCTTTCCACCTCGTCCCTTCTGAGTCTTAGGTACGGGACCGAGTATGTAATTTTGCTTATGATGAAGGCTGTTAGCTTGAAGAGGTCGTGTTCTTTCATGCCTCTTTTTCTAGTAGTAATTCTGTATATTAGTCTGGCAGTTTGGTGGACTGCTCATTTAAATTTATTTATCATGGAGGCGTTGCCCGAGTCCGTTTGCAGCCTGATCCCCAGGATCCTAATCTCCTGGACCTCTGATTTCCATGCCTTGTATAATGACTGTCGTCAAGGGCACGTTTAATTTATTTTTGTGGAAGTCCATAAGCTCCGATTTTTCAGGGGAGCGTTCGAGGCCTGCTTTCCTGGCCTTGGACGCACAGCCTGGGTCTCACAAGCCCAGCCTATGGCTGTGTTTGAAACAGCTACTTGCTGATGCTGTGGCGCATTGTTTAATCACTGCACCACTGCGGCGGCAGTGGTATGAGGACTCCTCGCAATCTGTTAACGTTACACGGTTTGCGTAGTTACCACAGGCGGAGCTAACAAAGAACCAGAGATGACAAAGGAGCGCAGAAAGGAACCACTAGAGAAAAAGATGACTTTCTTTGTATATCAGATGCAGATTTGGAATAGAATGTTTTAGGTTGGCGATGAAAAGAATGTGATTGCATTTCCTCCGCATCAGTCCTGTTGATCGCCTCTAAATTTTCTCAGTCGCTGTTCTTGCTTTCTGGGGTTGTGGTCTATCCAGGTTGTGCCCCCCCCCCCCTATAATTTTTGGTTTGGTTTATGGGGGTTTAACGTTCCAAAGCAACTCAGGCTATGAGAGACGCCGTAGTGAAGGACTCCGGAAATTTCGACCACCTGGGGTTCTTTAACGTGCACTGACATCGCACAGCACACGGGATTCTAGAATTTCGCCATCATCGAAATTCGACCGCCGTGGCCGGGATCGAACCCGCGTCTTTCGGGCCAGCAGCCGAGCGCCATACCCCCATAATTTTTAGTTTTTTCCTCCTCATCCAACCCCTCCCCAGGCCTGCCCTGCCTCGGTGGGTTAGGCAACGTTTTTTTGGAGCAGGCTATTGTAGAGAAGTGCCACGTGTTTGGGGTTTTGTCCCGCACTTTTGTTGTGAGGTCTCGCCCCCTATGCAATCATGTCCTTTGTTGCCCTCCGCATTTCTGCACCTCATTGTATGAAATAAATCTTCAGTTGCAAGTCAGCGTTCTTACATACGTGTGTCTTTCACTGTGTTCAGTCTCTCCCGTGAACTCTTCGCTTTCCTTTCGAGACGAGACCTAGCTTCAGAGTTTGTGCGTCGTTCCTTTTGATCGAATTTCTTTACCGCGAGGACGTGGCAGCAGGAAAAGCGCAGGCTGGGCAGATCGCTTGGTAGAAGTCGGTATGTGCGATGACAGTGAAACTAGCCAGGGATGTGGCAGGCAAGCGATTCTACTTCCGGGGTCTGATACATTGAGTGCACTGATGGTGGCCCCAATGATGCACGGCCCAAGACCGCTGGCATCTGTGACACCACATCTGCCCCACGGCTATCACCTGCAGCCCGGTACTGTTCCTTGCGATCCCTGTGCTCTCCCAAACCCTTTCTTTGTCTGTGTGGCTCGATCTCTGCATCTCATCTTGTCCTTATTTTGGTTTCGTTCAGTCGCATCACATTTATGCATCTTTTTTTAATCATTACACCGGTATTACTCATAGGTTAGTTTCACCATACCTTCTTTTTCCTTATCTATGCGACTTGGTAAGTTGTTAGTCGTCTATGCTCCACTGCCTTGCCTTTTGGAAATTACGTTGTTACTCTTTAGCACTATATGTGATACAGTCGAGCCCACTTATAATGGCTGCAGATGTAACGAACACTCGCTTATTATCAATAGGTGCGGTGCTACCTTAAAAATATGCATTAGGGCAATGGCAATTCATCTCAGATACAACGAAAAACTTTAGTCCCACCACTCAGCTTAGCTAACAAGGAGATGCCGCAAAATCCTCCCCGAAGTTGAAGAGGTTGCGTTTTCACGAACCGCGGAAAATCAAACTGTCTCTCAATCCTCGTGACTCCACCCCAGATAAACATGTCGGCCTAAAAATGCGATAAAATGGCGGTATTGAAACAGTAATTGCCAGCCAAGCCCGCGCCGATGGCCTACAAGCGCGGTCATTGCCTGCGTGTTCGCCAGCTCGGCAAAGCATTCCAAGTGGAAGAAGTGCAGTGCGAGTGTAAAAGGGGGATTGCCGAATGCGAAGCTACTGACCATGGTTGTGGATCAACTAACAGCAGTGATTTGAGAACTTTGAATGTCTCGCTGTCCAGATGTTTCCTCGGGTGACTACGTTCCTGTGGACCACAAAATCGCAGAGCCGCGTGCTCTGATGAACCTGTTGAACGCCAAGTACAGGGAGTCCCCTACCAACAGGAATCTGATTTATGTGGCCGACTTGCCGCCAGCTTCCGTGGACGCTTCAACCACAATTAGATATATCCCATCCCTAAAGTTGATAGTTGGCAGCAAGGGTCTTGGCAAGGATAAAATAACCACCCTAGAGAGCCTAGAAAGAGCTGCAGTAGGCACTGCTTTGCACAAGTAGGTGCGCATAATGCAGTGTTATAAGAAATGAATGCCACTTTTGACGGCCTTAGTATTTTTGATGACTGTTATACAGAGAGTCCACTTACAACGAATAACAGATATAGCGAATGGAATCCGCGTGACCTCCAGGTTCGTTATAAGTGGGCTTGACTGTAGTCATTTGTTACAACTTGATTAAATATAATGTTTTTAGTGTGCTAGCACTAAATAGGTCACTAACGAAAAAGCTGTGATGTGCGGACGAAGCCTCGAAGCAACTTGAGTAAACTGGGAGGAGCATCGTGCCAGCTGCAGCCAATGGGAGGAAGCTCAGATAAGCTTGGAAGAGTGTCACTCCAGCTGCAGCTTACTGGAGAGAGGGCATGAAGATGAAGAGTGAGAAACAGGGTTGCTAGCACATGCAGATGCCAGAAATAAGCTAAGGATGAAGTCGCCGAATGAATGTGCACTGAAGCAAATCATGGGTGCTTCCAATCCTTTGGCCGGTTATGAAGCGGAATGACGTACATGGTGAGTTGAGCACCAGTGCAAAAGAAGAGAGTGCCAATGTGAGTCAACTGATTCAGTGGATATAACGAGGCGGAAAGCCAAGGCAGAGTGGCAAAGACAGTACCAACTTGCTAAATGGGATGCAGAGACAGTTCTAGAGGAAGAAAGAAGGGGTGAATGATGAAGTCGCAGGAGGAGCGTGCAGTATAGAGACATGTACAAGTGTATTTAGAGACCGCCAAACATGGGGAACGGTGACTCAAACCTCGAGTAGCTCATGCGGCTTATCGCAAGAGGAAAGCCAAGGAATGACTCCAAGAATGTTTGGATGCTACTCGAATTTTCAAGCTTATAAAAAGCTAAACAGAGATAAACAAAGCTAAACAAGGGCAAACATGCTGGCACACCAATTCACATTTAACTGAACCAGATAAATTGGGGGCCATTTTTTTGTAGTTCAATCTGCTGCGTGTGCCCCATGCCTCTGGTCAGTGGCTAATCGGGCATTACCCCTAGCACCGTTCAGCAGTTTCGATCTCCCATGTTCTACACATAGAGTAGAGCAATTTGTCAGTCTTCCCCCTCCAAAGTTGTGGAGTGTGCAGTGTTGGGCAGATCAGCCCGATTAACTATCGCAGTGTATATTCTACTGGCACTCTCTTCTAATTTGCTTCTTAGGGCTTTGTGAGAATTTTTTTGCACTCTTCACAGAATCTCCCGGCACAGTTCATTTTAGCCGCTGCCATATGTACCAGACTGATCCGGCTCTACCAGTGATCGGCTACAGCATGACCATGGTCTCTGTGTTATTTTTTGCAGCCAATCTACTGAGGACTTCGAAGTGCTAAGCAGGATCCATGCGGCTCGACACAGCGGAAAGCAGACACAGTGAACAGTAGTTTGCACCTAGTGAGGCTCAGTAATTCGACACATATCTGTAATAAGGAAAAGTAACTCGAATGTTAACAGTGCCTTTTGTGAGGGCGAGGGTGAGGGTTACAACGAACAGAGGGTGAGGGAGGGCCAAGGATTTAGTGACGAAGGTGAGGGAGGAAAGGCAAAAATAAGGGCATTTGCCCGCCGCTGGCATCTACTAGTACAAGAAACATCTTTCCCTTGAAGTGTCCTGCATAGCCCAGGTACATGGGTTCCCAGTATTTACTTTGCTCAGACAGAGTACTGATTCTGCCTTTTGTAGCATATCAGAAATCTTCAGGCACTGTGCACATCGTCGAGCACAGTCTTCTGTCTCAGCATGCACCCTAGACCACCAGACCAATGGCCTTGCCATGCTTTGCATGATAACCATCCCCTGGTGGGTCTCATATTGGAGGTCGAAGATATGATTCTGTGCAGGAGGTGGCATGATGACCGGGATGTCTTCTGGCTATCCTCCTTTCACCCACTGCAGCACTTGGCTTAGAGTTTGTTCACTGCTAGTGAGGGTACTGTTGCAGTTGCTTGACTGCCACTGTCAGCTCTTCCAGCCGTGAGAATGAGATGAACAGCTTTGGCAGCTCTGGTGTATCTTTGTATATAGCATGCTCAGTGGCAAGCTGCTTGTAGCATTTGCTTTCCCACTTAGGCGTTGTTGTAACTTGTAGCGGCTCAGTGATATACGTGTAAGCTTCAAGAGGGAGTGCCGAGCATTGGTGCCTTGAAGCCGCCATGAGTGGAATGTCCTTGTCTCATCGAAAGATGCCCACTAGCAACTTGCACTCAAGGATCAGGACAAAGAGTGAGCTTAGCAGACATTCTCTGAAGGGCATAATACCAGAAATTACAGCTAGTAATTCCTTTCCCAGCTGCGAGCAGTTTCACTTCAGTGATGTGAAGGCAAGATAACCGTTGGTCCTTTAAGGGTATTTTATTTATTTATTTATTTAAATACCCTAAAGGCCCAAGTGGGCATTACATAGGGGGGAGGGCATGAAAACAACACAATACAGATTATTGGCACACAGTAGTTAACAAATACAAAGAATAACTATATATACAAATTGCAAGTACACATCACTGCAGCCGCTGAAAGATACATAGGTTGAGCGTATGAGACTTAATGCTTCAACAATACTGAAAATATCACGGTGAAATTTGTAGGCCAAGGTGCGATGAAAGTTTTGTTTGGAAATGTGATAACTCAGTTTCAGAAACTATGTCAGCCGGTAACGAGTTCCACTCTGCCATAGATAATAGTAAGGGTGATGTTTGATATTTCAGTGTTCGTGCGAAGATGGGTTGCACTTTGTGGGAATGATCAGACCGGGATGAAACATGATGGGCAGGGGCGATGCGATCAGCTGTGAACGGGGAGCCATCGTAGTACAAGGAATGAAAAAACGATAAACGAGAGAACGGAGCGGATTCCAAGGGAAGGCAAGTGTAGCAGGGGCGGCAGAAAGTTTAGTGGGCGGACGAGATTAAGAAGTTTGCGGGCATCCGGCGGGTGCAGCTGGAAAAGGACAGGCTTAATTGGAGAGACATGGGAGAGGCCTTTACCCTGCAGTGGGCGTAGTGAGGCTGATGATGATGATGATGGTGATGGTGTGAGGATTCAGTCAGTTGTAAAAGCACTGCACCAAAATTATGTGGTGACATATAGCAAGCTCCCAAGTTCTTTTATGGGTCATATTGCAGCAACACTTTTGCTTTCGGGATGACGTCTTTGGTCTTGACGAAAGCTTTTTGTTCCTCATCTGTCCACCTCCAGCAGCTGTTCTTGTGTAGCAGTGGATATAAGGATGCCATGAGTATGGATAGGGTTAGGAGAAATTTTCCACAATGCAAGAGGAGTCCAGTGCAGGATTTTACTCTGCTCACAGACTCCTTGGGCTTGGATGCTTGAATGATGGCTTCTGTGTTTTTCTTCAATGCGTGGAGTGCAGCTGCATTGACCTTAAAGACTAAAGTTAACAAGAGACTGTCTGGACTACTCGCAGATCTTCTGTGTGAGTTTCACCCCTAATTCTTAGATCCTTTGGAGAACTTGGGGCGCTGGTTTCAGAGACGCTCAGTGTCTCTGCCTATCGCTGAAGTGTTGTCCGCACACGTATATATGCTAGGAATGTCGTGAAGGGCTTCCTTCATTCCTTGACCCCGCAGGGGGGTGTCTGCAGGTTTCAGGCGTTGGTGAGTGGCGACACCACGGGTTCCCGAGCATCCGCAGGGATATCCCCGCAAGGGGATGGTGGTGAACAGTGCATCACCACGGACCCGAGCACCCGTGCCTAGCCGTGCATGGCATCGCCGTGTCCGGGGAAAAGGGGATCCTGGTGGTTGAGCCGATGCCGAGCGTTTGGACCCTTAAGGCCCCTCAGCAGAGGCAACACACCACTTTGGCCCCAGCTTCCTGTAGACGGCACCTCCGGCCTGACCTGACTTGGGGGGGATGCGGCAGTCGCCTTTTCCTATTTTCCCCTCCATCTTACACTTTCCTATCTCTTTCTCACAACTCTCCTGTCTCCTACTCACTTCTTGGTTTTCCCTTTTTCCTGGCAGCGAGGGTTAACCTTGTGTGACCAATTACCCTGAGTTGCATCATATTTGGTTATAGTTGAGGTGTACAGCTGGCGTGGGCAGGACTTGCTTTCAAGTTCCTGTCCCTTCCCTTTGTTGGACTTGGTGGTGGGTGGTTGGCACCATGACCGAAAAACAAATTTTTTTATGGCTCCCCTACTTTCGAAACCAGATCGCTCTCTCAAAAGAGGGCGGAACGAGGCAGACGAATTCTTTTAGAAAAGAAAAGTAACTTTTCCCAAATATCACGGGATCCACAGTGAAGAACAAGATAAGCAGGCAAGAATAATATCTCCCTTCATTGTGTCAAAGTGCTTGACAGAAACCTTAGGCATTAGCTGTAAGCTCTCAAAAATGGCCAGCGACGATTTATTGCTCGAACTGTGCGACAATGTCCAACACTCCGAGCTCTCCAACCTAACGTCCATAGGGGAAATCCCTGTCTCCGTGACTTCTCACCGCTCACTTAACACTGTCCGAGGCGTAATATCCGAAAATGATTTTGTTCACATCACTGAAAAAGAAATGCTCGAAGGGCTCACCGACCAAGACTTCATAGATGTGCACCGAATCAAAATCCGGAAGGACAATAAGGAAAGACACAAAACACTTGATCCTCACGTTCAACACCAGCACATTGCCCGACACAATCGACGTGGGATATTTGAAAGTCAATGTAAGACCATACATACCCAACCCTCGCAGATGTTTCAATTGTCAAAGGTTCGGCCACGGCTCACAGAGCGACCGGGGTCACAAAACTTGCGCAAAATGTGCTTCAAATGATCACCAATCTGATGGATGTGACGCAGCCCCACGCTGTGCAAACTGCGAAGGAGACCATGCTGCATACTCCAGGGCATGTCCGTCCTGGAAGAAAGAAAAAGAGATAATCACCATAAAGACAAAGGAAAGCATTTCATTTAAAGAAGCGAGAAGGCGTTTTGCGCTTACAAACACATTCTCCTTCACAGCAAAACAAAACTTCGCTGATGTGGTGCGCAGGGGCGTAGCACCACACAGCACTCCGGCACCTGCCAAGGCCGATTTCACAGAGCCTATGGCAGGGCCATCCACGCCCCAGGCAGGGTCAGCGAAAGCTGCCCTGTCATTGCCAAAGCAGGGAGCGCCGGTTCATGGGTCAGCATCCCGCACGACCTCCCCCCATCGGGAGAGGCCTGAAACTAACACAACCGCAGCTGTGCGGTCCTCCAGCACCTCTGGCAAGGTGATGGATATAACCCGCAGTCCACCCGCTTTACAGTGGCAGAATAGCTCTCCTGAGTGAAAAAAAGACAGGCCCCTCATAACGGGCCCACCACATAATTAAATCCCCTTTCATTTACTCTCAAAAACATAGACATGGCTTTTTTAATTCAGTGGAATTACAGAGGACTTATGCTGAATTACGGGGACATAACACATATTTTAGGGTCAATGTTACAAATAGTTTTATGTCTTCAGGAGACTAATCTTGGTCCACAACATGTGCATATCCTAAAACATTATAAAACTTTTAGATGCGATCGAGAGCAGGCAAATCGACTCGGGAAGCGTCGCGATTGTCGTTCAAAGCGGCGTCCCTGCCCAAGAAATCAAGCTCAAAAAAAAACTTGAGGCGGTAGCAGTCAGCATCGTCAGGTACAAAACACTAATAATCTGTTCCGTATACATTCCTCCACACTTTACATTAAGAGTCCATGACCTACAAGAACTGATAGATGAACTTCCAGAGCCATGTCTGGTAGTTGGGGATTTTAACGCTCACTCCCCTTTTTGGGGAAGCGAGCGCTGCGACTCTAGGGGACAAACAATCGAAGATTTTATTCTCACAAACAATATATGTCTTTTAAACACGGAAAAGGCCACATACTGCTCTCAAACCTCAGGCAATATGAGCTGTTTAGATTTGTCTTCTAGTTCACCATTTGTTTTTAACGATTTTAGATGGTATGTTATCGACAACCCATATGGCAGTGATCACCTTCCTGTGTTAATAAGTTGGACATCCGCACCAAAAATCGTCCCATCTAAACAGCGAAGATGGAAGCTCCATTTAGCAGACGGGGAAATTTTAGAGCTCAAGCCTATTTAGAATATATAGTTTTAGAAAACCTCAGTATCGATGAGTTAAACGAAATGTTCACGAACTGTATAACTACTGCCGCACACTTAGCTATTCCTCGGTCTTCAGGAGTGGCGCGGCAAAAACACAAAGTGTGGTGGACAATGGAATGCAAGGAAGCAAAAAAACAACAAAATAAAGCTTGGGGCAAATTTTGCAGGTACCCTACACATGAGAACCTCTTACGTTTTAAAAAGGCAAGAGCAAAAGCTCGGTACATCCGTCGTAGTGCCGAGGAAGCCTCTTGGCAGAGTTACATTTCATCTATAAGCTGTCAAATAAAAAAAATGTGGGAACAGGTTAGGAAATTGAATGGCAACTTCTCACCATTCACGATTCCTCTTTTGACAACACCTGGCATACAAACAAGCATAGGGGAACAGGCAGACATTTTGGGGGAACACTTGGCTGCAGTTTCTAGTTCATCTGACTATACGCAGTCATTCCTGAAATACAAAAGTATTGCCGAAAAACAGACTTCCAACAAGTGGAGGTGCAAACCAGCAATACAACAATTTAATCACTCTCTAAGAATTCAATACTGTACTGTCTGTCGGCAAAAAAACTGCTCCAGGACCCGACCAGATACACTATCAAATGCTTTCCCATCTTTCCCAGCCTGCCATAGAGGCACTCTTGAATTTTTTTAACAAAATATTCACAGAAGGAAAAATACCTAAGGAGTGGAAGAAAGTCGTCATAGTGCCATTCCTGAAACATGGAAAACCACTGACTTCGCCAAGTACCGTATTTACACGATTGTAAGTCTGCTCGAATGTAAGTCGACCCCCCCAAATCGCATGTCCAAAAAAAAAAAGTCGACGTGAATGTAAGTCGACCCCTGCAATCGCATGTCCGAAAAAAAAACACCGGTGGAGCGCTTCAAAAATGAACATTTATTGCATAGATGGGCTATTCATCCTCACTTGAGTCATCTTCAGTGGTACTGCTGTCATCGTCGTCGTTGTCGCTGCTGCGATCCCACAGCACATCGTCCTCTATGGAAAGCCCGGACTTCCTAAATGACCGCACCACGACATCGCGTGGAACGGCCTCCCAAGCGGAAATCACCCACCCGCTCACAGCCGCCAGGGAGGCTCTCTTCACGCGCCCCATTGGCGTAAGTTCCCGCCCTTCTGCCGCCAGCCACTCGTTGCACTCACGCTGGAGCAAGTCCTTGAATGGCTTGTTAATGCCAACGTCTAGCGGCTGCAGCTGCCCTGTCAGACCGCCGGGAATCACCAGCATATCTGTATCTTCTTTTCGGAGAGCTCTGCCTTCACTTTCGCTGTAAGGTGGCCGCGAAATGAGTCCAGCACGAGGAGGTTCGGATTGCGATTTTTGAGGGATGCCCTTGGCCTCAAAAGCCACACCCGACGGTACCAATCAATAACTAAGTCGTCCATCATAAAGCCTTTTTCGTTCACTCGCACAATCACACCTTTCAGGAACATTTCCTTTGGCATAGTTTTTCTTTTGAAGACCGGATCGGGCACTACTTAAGCAAAGTGGCTGCGCCAGCCACTTGGGGCCCGACACCGTTCGCTGCACCATGTTTACGGCCATCCTCCTGTTCCAGGTTGGTTACTTACCCTGTAAAGAATACCGAAGTAGCAACCGCTGCCTTGTCGCGGTGTCGTGTCCCAATTTTGTCGACTGGCGTGGTGTTATGCGTCTTAGTTGTGATATGCTGGCGCTTGGAATGTTGTCGCGATTATTGCTCTTGCTGTCAGGTGATGTGGAACTTAACCCAGGCCCTCCCAAGAAGGATGATAAAGCTATCCTGGACGCTCTGCAGCGCCTTGAGGAACAACACGCAGCCTTCAGTACTGAGCTGAAACAGCTACGTACTACCCAAATAACCCATGAAAAGTTAATATCCTCACTAACAAACCGCGTGCTTGCGCTGGAAACATCCCAACAGAACCTGAGCATACACACCAACCTGAACGAAACAGGCGAACTTAAACATGAAATAGCAGTCTTAAAGGCCGCAAGTATTGATACCAGTAATCGAATGCGACGAAACAATTTGCTCTTCCTAGGCCTTGAAGACACTGAAAATGAATCCTGGGCAGAATCTGAAACACAAGTCTTGTCATTCTGTTCGAATGAACTTGACATCGAGATAGACCCCACCAGCATCGAGCGTGCCCACCGTTTAGGTAAATTTAATGCTGAAAAAAACGTCCTATCATTGTTAAATTAGCACACTTTAAAACCAAAGACACCATCCTAGCCTGCGGTCCCAAACTGAAAGATACAAGTTACGCCATCAGAGAAGATTTTGCTTTTGCCACACGTCTCGCTCGCTCTAAATTGATACAGTTTATTCGGCCTAAAAAATGCGCATTCAAGCTTTACGTTGACAAGCTTCATGTAGGGCATAAATGCTATGTGTACGACCCTGTGTCTGATAGCGTAATTGAGTCTGCAAAACAGCCAGCTGGTCGTGCTCAATCCGAGCACCTCTCCTACAAACCATCACAAAGCACCGATTGACACCCCGCAAAACATGCTACGCCACCAAATCGCCCCCACCCTTCACGTTCCAAGCATCTCAATATCGTCCTCACTAACATACGGAGCATTTTACCAAAGCGAGATAAACTGCACAGCCTTATCGACGACACTGGTGCTGACATTGTCCTACTAACAGAAACGTGGCTACACGAAGGCGTGAAAGATACTGAAATCCTCCCTTCAAACGGGAACTACGTTCTTTATCGTCGTGATCGGCGCGGACGGAGGGGCGGAGGAGTGCTTATCGCCATCCGAAACACCCTATCATCATCACTCATCTGTCACGACACCAAACTAGAACTAACCTGGGTATGCGTGCACAACTTCGGATTGAAAGAAATATTGGGCATTTGCTACAGGCCACCAGACAGCGATTCATCCTTCTGTGACTCCCTTCATGACGCATTAACGACGATTAAAAACACATATTTGAATTCGAACATCTTTCTGTTCGGTGATTTTAACTATACACATATAAACTGGGCTTCCCTCTCTGTATCTAGTCATTCACCTTCCAAAGAATCGAAACAATTTCTTGACTTAACACTAGACTTCAACCTGCATCAAACCATCACACACCCCACAAGAGGTACTCACACTCCTGACCTGTTACTGACATCTTGCCCAGACAACATTCACAGTGTAACTCTGCTTCCGGGCCTCAGCGATCACATGTTTCTGCACATTTGCACGTCATTACATTCCAACAGGCGATCACCTACGAAAAAATTAATCACTGACTATAAGCGAGGTAATTTCGATTCCATAAATAAGGAACTTTCATTCTTTTTCACCGACTTCCTAGGTTCTTATCTAACCAACACAGCTCACGAAAACTGGGAAAGTTACAAGTCAACAATGTTGCGACTAAAAAATAAGTACATCCCAACCATTGTCGTCAAATCGGATTCCAACAATATTTGGTTTAACAAAAACTTGAAGCACCTTCTTAGTAGGAAAAAACGGCTTTATCGTTCCGCTAAACTAAGCCAAAAACAAGAAGCATGGGAAAGATACCACGCCTGCGCGAGTAAATATTTAAATGAATTGAGTGCTGCGAAAGATAAATTTTTCTCTGTTGACTTGCTATCCATTCTCAAAACAAATCCCACCAAATTCTGGCGTATCCTCTCCCCTAAACATAAATCTAATCGGTTCGATCTTGTAGGACCTGATGGCGAACCAGCTGATACTAATCAATGCGCAAAACTTTTAAATGACTACTTCTCATCTGTGTTTTCGCCTGTCAGCAATTCTACACCCAACGTTTTGCAAACCAATAGTCAAAAAGAAATGCCGGAAATTCAAATTAGCCCCGAAGGAATCTCCAAATTAATCAGTTCACTCAAGCTGTCATCATCTGCAGGATGTGACCAAATAAACAGTAAACTACTTAAAAACACTCTATCATTATCAAGCCAGATACTACACCTAATATTTACCCAATCTTTGGACACCGGAAACATTCCTGACGATTGGAAGATAGCCCAAATTGTTCCCATTTTCAAAACAGGTGATCGCGCATGCCCAGCTAACTATCGTCCAATATCCCTTACTAGCATATCTTCTAAACTTCTAGAGCACATTATATCATCAAGCTTAATGTCTCACCTTGATTCAATAAATTTCTTTTATCCTCATCAACATGGCTTCAGGAAATCATTTTCATGCGAAACCCAGCTGGCAGAGTTCACCCAAGACATCCTTAAGGCCATAGACGATAACCTCCAAATAGATGCAATCTTCTTAGACTTCTCGAAGGCATTTGATCGCGTACCTCACAACCATCTGCTTGCGAAACTTTCGTTCCTGGGAATTCCTGCTAATCTGATATGCTGGCTCGAACATTTTCTAAAAGGACGCTCGCAGTTCACATCCGCCAATAACATCCAGTCACCCTTAACAGATGTAACATCTGGTGTCCCTCAAGGGGCCGGGTTATCACCATTACTCTTCTTAATATACATCAACGACCTGCCCTCTAATATTCAATGCAAATTGCGACTCTTTGCGGACGATTGTGTCATCTATAATGCAATAAGTAACCCAACCGATAACCTCACTTTGCAACTGGACCTTGACGTTATTGCATCATGGTGTGAAAAGTGGCAGATGCCTTTAAATCTTACTAAGTGCAAATCGTTGTCCTTCACTCACAAACACACCTTGACGAATCACACTTACAGCATTTCATCAGTCCCTATAACCGTTGCAAAATCTTACAAATATCTAGGTGTACATCTCACATCAACACTTTCTTGGGTCACCCACATTAGAACCATTTGCTCCGACACTTCACGCACACTTGGCTACCTGAGAAGGAATCTGAAATCTGCATCCCCTAACATAAAACAACTCGCGTATGAAACATTTGTGCGGCCAAAATTAGAGTATGCATCATCCATCTGGCACCCATGGCAATCGTATCTCACCATCGAATTGGAATCAATTCAAAATCGTGCAGCTCGGTTCATCACTTCATGTTACTCAAGAGAAGCCAGTGTCACCGCCCTCAAGCAGTCCCTCCGTCTCTCAACACTGGAATCACGCCGCGTCGTTTCCCGCCTATGCTTACTTCATACATTTTATCATAACACAAGATCACGGCACGCTCTATTAACCGCCCCACTACGAACGTCCTCCCGGCTTAGTCACGGTAACCCGATAGCACGCATCAGTGGCCACACGTCAGCTTACAACAACTCATTTTTCCCCAACGCAATAGCACTATGGAATTCACTGCCTAACGACATCGCTGCATGCACTGATCACAAAACATTCCGCGAGAAAATAAAAATTCACCTCACATAAATCTTGATCACTTCTGCGCTCTTTTGTAGCGAGTATTGCTTGACATATCTTTGTTAAATGATGTATCACTTGCTGGAAAACCCTGATATGACTACAACCCCTTTTATGTTTGTTTGTATGTTTGTTCTTTTTATTGTTATGCATGTTCCCATCATCGCCGTTGGAAACCAATATGCCCCCCCTTATGTAATGCTTTCGGGCCTTTAAGGGATCAATAAATGAAATGAAATGAAATGTACGGTCGGAGCTTTGTGCCATCTGCCAAGCATGATAGCATAACAGTGAACCGAAGTTTCTCGTTTCCTGTCGTGAGAAGCTTAACCTCGCGAGCTCCCCTCACGCTCACTGTTGTGTTGCTCGTCATGTCGAAGTAGACGGGAGTCTGGTTTGGTTTTTGGTGGAAAGGAAATGGCGCAGTATCTGTCTCATATATCGTTGGACACCTGAACCGCGCCGTAAGGGAAGGGATAATCCTGGAGTGAAAGAAGAGAGAAACAAATAGGTCCGTAGTGGAGGGCTCCGGAATAATTTCGACCACCTGGGGATCTTTAACGTGCACTGACATCGCACAGCACACGGGCGCCTTAGCGTTTTTCCTCCATAAAAACGCAGCCGCCGCGGTCGGGTTCGAACCTGGGAACTCCGGATCAGTAGTCGAGCGCCCTAACCACTGAGCCACCGCGGCGGGGCGGGAGTCTGGTCCGCATTGCCGATTTGGCCGAGCAGGTATCGCCGTGAGTCGCGAAGCATGAGGTAGTGCCTATGGAAGGCGAGAACTTTCTCCTCATAAGCAGCAGGCAGCTTCTGGCATACACTGGTACGCCGACGAAGAGAGAAGCCAGCCCTCTTCATAAATTTTGAAGCCCAAGTCCTGCTGGCTTTGAAGTCTGTTCGGAGTATTCCCACTTCCGCAGCAAAGACCCGGTCTTGTTGCGTGATCATTTCGCATGTCACTGGAAGGGACCGATCACGTATTTCGGTGACATACACTGGAAGCTTGACCTCCAGCTCCAGAAAGCGTCACGACTTCGGCCCACGGAAACCTCTTCGCTTGGAGTCGCAATAGAAAATTTTGTCTCGCTGCTTCCGCCACTCCCGCACCAACCGTTCAGAAACGTCGAACTTGCGGTCCGCCACGCAGTTGTTGGTTTCTTCGGCGTAAATGATGGCTTCCCTCATGAACGCTGCAGTGAATGAGCGCCGAATGCTTTTCGAACCTGGAGAGCTCATGGCGAAGCACGCGGCCAGCAGTCGAGTCAAAATCACCAACTCCAAGCACCACCAAACAAAGAGTGATCGGTGTCGGGGCGTCGGCTCTTCCAGCAAACATCGGCATTCCCCAGAAGCGCCGCTGTTACGTATTGCGCAACCAACTGAAATAGCGGCTCTTCCATCAGCTAGCGACACTCCTGGGCGCTGGCGCAGACTCCGCGATTGGAACAGCGGGACAGCGGCTCTTCCCGCGAGTGAAATGAAATGAAATTGGTTTTGGGGGAAGGGAAGTGGCACAGTATTTGTCTCAAATATCGGCGGAAACCTAGTTGTAAGGGAAAAGATAAAGGAGGGAGTGAAAGAAGAAAGGAAGAACGAGGTGCCGTAGTGAAGGGCTCCTGAATAATTTCGACCACCTGGGGATCTTTAACCTGCTGTACTGACATCGCACAACACACGGGCGCCTTTGCGTTTCGCTTCCATCGAAACGCTGCCGCCGTGGTCGGGTTCTAACCCGGGTATCCTGTTCAGTAGCACTGAACCATCGCCATCGCGGTGGGTAACGGTGTGCGCAGTAAAAATAAAAAAAATGAAAAATCCTGGCCAAAAAGCCCGCGGAATACCTGAATGCTACACTTGGAGCCGTAGAGCAAACAAAAACTTCTAACATCGCAGTAGCGTCCCTGATTGTTTTTCTTGCTTTTATTGGCAGTTCAAGGTTTCGTTTCAATTGTAAGTCGACCCCCCCACTTCGGAATTTTAAATTTCAAAAAAGGTTCGACTTACAATCGTGTAAATATGGTAGCTATAGGCCGATAGCCCACTAAGCTGTCTCACGAAATCTTTTGAAATTGCCCTTAATATAAGATTAACATTTGCCCTTGAATGCCGTGAACTTCTTGATGTCCATCAATGCGGTTATAAAAAGGGATGCTCAACAACAGACCATTTAGTTATCCTCGAAAACACAATAAGCGAAGCTTTTATACACAAATAGCACTATCTTGCCGTTTTCTTTGATATGGAGAAAGCGTATGATACAACCTGGAGGTTTGGGATCCTCCGCGACCTGGGCGACCTAGGTATTCACTGTAGGATGTTAAACTGCCTCAATGTCTTTCTTTTCGACCGCTCATTTCAAGTTTGCCTGGGATCAACCCTGTCCAGGAGCTTCGTTCAAGAGAACGGGGTTCCCCAGGGGTGTATTTTAAGCACAACACTTTTTATTGTAAAGACGAATTCCATAAGTAAAGTAATCCCAAACTCCATCCTGTATTCAGTGTACGTTGATGATCTTCAAATAGCCTGCACATCCTCAAACGTAGCAACATGCGAGAGACAAATACAGTTGACAATGAATAAGTTAGTGACATGGGCAGATCAAAACGGTTTCCAGTTTCCCACACAGAAAACAGTCGCCATCCTTTTCTCGCTGAAACGAAGCATACAATCCAACCCATTCATGCACCTGAACGGAACACAGATACCTGTCAAAAATGAGCACAAATTTCTTGGGATAACTTTTGACAAAAAACTCAATTTCCTGCCTCGTATAAACGCACTGAAAAAGAAAGCCTCCGGGTCCCTAAATATACTCAAAGTACTGTCACATAAACGTTGGGGTGCTAACAGGACATGTCTTTTACAAATTTATCACTGCGTGGTACGCTCTACCTTCGACTACGGATGTATAGTTTATGGGTCAGCGAGACCTTCGTACCTCAAACAACTAGATCCAATACATAATTTAGGCTTGCGTCTTTCCTCTGGTGCTTACAGGACGTCACCCATAAATAGTCTTTATGTAGAAATTAGGGGTGTGCGAATATTCGAAATTTTGAATACGAATCGAATATCTTTGATATTCGATTTGTATTCGAAAATTGATATTCGTGAATTTCCGAATATTCGAAAATTCCCTAATACTCGCCAGCGATTGTATACTGCGCATACTTTCATAAATTCGACCGTGGCAAAACCACAATATCTGGACAAATTAGCCAATAATCGAGTAAAAAATTCCAGGAAAAAATACAGAGGTCGTATCCACTTCCTGCTACGCCGTTTATCACGCGGACCGACCGCGTCCCGACGTCGCAAGGCTTCACCTCGTGAGATTTTCCCCAAGTTGGCTTTCCCACATATCACCCGTGCTGCGAACAAGATGGCCGACGGCCCGCTTCGAGCAATCGCAACACGAAATCGCGCTTTTTTTTAATCCTTTGGTAATACGTTACGTATTTAATGCCCACATCCGAAGAATGTATCCTGTCGCCTTCATAACTCTCCGATTGTGACTTCCGCCATCCCGTTTTGTAAACTACGCTATGCGGGAAAGCCTACTTGCGGAATGCCGCGGGAGCCTCCTGAAGGGGCGCGTCGAGTAGTCACAATAGGGCAAGCGGTCCTGGTAAAATCCCGCCTATTGCATGGTGCATTGTAACCTGCACACCTCTTTAGTGGGCGTAACGGCAGGCGTGACAACGATCGGAAGGCTTTGTCGCTAGGGCAAAAAAATAGCCTGGCTGCGTAGTTTTGGTTTCTGAGCTTCACCGCTGCCCCGCGGCAACTTCAAATGCCGGTCCGCGCATTCGCCGATAGTCCAATCCCAGCTCCGCATGGCTTAATTCTTTTTCCTTTTTAGAAATTGCCTCGCCGCTCCGACGCCGGTGTGTGTTCCCCGGCCCCTTGCTTGCTTTTGTATTGTTCTTCCAGCACTCCAAAACGGGTGGCTCGTCACGGGCTTACAGGTGTTAGCGCGATGGAGCCGCCTCATAAGGCCTTACTGCATCATCAGCATTTTCGGCAGCACTTTTCTTTTTTTTCGGGGGAGGGCACCGGCAACTTTATTAGGCCTTCAGATGAACCGGGCATTTCTTCCGGTCCTTTGAACTCCGAATGAATGAGGTTTAATAGTCATGTTATTTTTTTGTTGCCAGTCTTGTCATTTTATGGATTTTGTTTTGCGTGACCTCATTATAGTTTGGATACTGTTATGCTGTCTAATCAAGTAGTATAAATTTCTGTGCACATCATGTTTGTTGGTACTGAGGCAGTCTAGTTTTGTTTATTTTAGTTGCAAAGACCTTACACTATTTTGAAAAAAATAATGCCAACAAAACGTTTGCTTGCTCATCGTTTTCTGAAATTTTTTTGTACTGAACAGATATTCATTTCGATATTCGAGGCCATTTTTTTTTCATATTCGTATTCGATTCGTATTTGAAAATTTCAATATTCACACATCCCTAGTAGAAATCAATGAACCGTCACTTACAGATAGAAGAACCATGCTCACAAGCTCATACATTTTAAAAATGCGTTCACTGCCCAAACACCTATGTTACCCAATAGTCACAAAGTGCCCATCTAGAACATTGTTTAACAATAAGCTGCTCGCTATCAGGCCACTCCTCCTGCGTATTGAAGAGATGTGCCAAAACCTCGGCGTACTAGATACATTACCTGACATTGCTTGGAGTCGAGATCCACTACCTCCATGGTACAATTTTCCTGCAATCTATGATCTCACTCTTATTCAGTTCGATAAAAAGCAAACCCCGCAATAACATATGCTACAAGAATTTCTTTGCACTCGAAGAAAAATACAGTAGTTTTACGCAGTTTTATACAAATGGTTCAAAAACGGACGTTTACGTAAGAAGCGCAGTGGTCCAACGGAAGTCTGAGAAAACAGTAAGACTTCCACAGTGCTCATCCATCTTCACTGCAGAATGTTACGCAGTCTGTGTAGCCGTAGAAAAAATAGAAAACGAAAACCTCACCAACAGTATTATTTGCACAGATTCCCTCAGTATACTTACAGCTCTGCACTCTAGAAATGCAGTCACTCCGATTCTTGGTGACATTATACAAAAGGTAGTAACAGCGACAGCTCGGGGACAAAACAAAATTCTGCTGGGTTCCCAGTCACGTCGGAATAAGAAGCAACGAGAGGGCAGATTTCTGCACTGGTAAAGCTCGTGGCAAGGAAATAAAAAAAGTAAATATACCTTTTAAGGATTGCATAAACTTAGTACAGCGTAAATTAAGAGAAAAATGGCAGTCCGCATGGAACGGCGAAGTGAATAATAAACTACACTTGGCAAAACCGGTAAATTAAATCATCTGTTCAGCAGGAACGTTTTAAGGAAGTGATTTTATGCCGTCTTCGGATAGGCCACACGCACCTTGCGCACAATTTCCTGCTAACAAAACAAGACAAACCTGTTTGCGAATGCGGAGATGACATTACTGTTAAACACATTTTGTTTTCATGCGTGAAACTTGAAACACTAAGAAAGAAGTATTTTACTCAGTTTGATAATGAATGCATTCCTTTTCATCCAGCACTGCTCTTAGAGGATAATGCCATTGTTAACATACCTTCCGTTTTTAGCTTTTTAAAAGAAGCAGGGGTACTTGAAAAACTATATTTTGAACCATTGGTTCACTTTATTGCATGGTACACCTCAGCCAGTTTCTCATTCCTGAGAAGAAGGCTGAGGCTTTTTATTTGATTGGTTGGAAGCCTCAGGATCCTTGCCCAGTCAAGGATAGCCGCTGAGGCTACGTTACCTTATCTGGGGCTTTTACCATTAGCTATTTCCAGATTTCTTCTTCCCTGTGTTTTACCAGGCAGTTCAATATTTTTAGGCCGTCTGCACCATCGACGATTTTTTATATTCCTAACATTCTACAGAAAACCATTTCTATACCTTGAGCTTGGCGCATGATGGCCTTAGCTGCGTATGTGCCATAAAACCCAACACAACACAATACCTTCATATCTTGAGCAAGTGTGGGACTTTCTTACAGTAGTTTAACATGGAGAACTTGACTTGGCTTTGCAAGGATGCAAAAATGTTTCCCCTTGTAGGGAATGGGTTTTGTCATGACTGCTGGTATTGTCATGACTGCTGGAATGGGTATTGTCATGACTGCTGTGTTGTCATGACTGCTGGATTCAGACCAGGCTTTAATCACCTCAAATTGACACCCTTGCCGTCTGCTTTCAGTGCTAGCACTATCAGGGACCGCAGTGGTGGCCGAGTGGTTGAGCATCCGCCTCGCATGCGGGAGGTTCAGGCTTCGATCCCCAGTGCCGCCGGGTACCCACCGGTCATACAATGGGTACAAGCATTCCCTTGCCCTGGTGCTCGGCTAGTAAGGGGTGAAATGCTTGCAAAGTGGTTCTTTGACCCCACCTTGAGTAATCGAAAAATACCTTGTGCCATGGCGCTCTTTGGCCATAGACGCCCTTGCTCCATAAAAATCCATAATCATCATCATCGTAGCACTATCAGGGATGCCGATTTAGCATGGCCCGCTGCCGTGACAGAGCCTCCTTGTTCCAGATGCTTAAATTCTTGCTCCACCTTGTCTCCACTGGGGTCTGAAAAACTGTGGTCATTCATCCGGTCGACTCTTGGCTTGTCCTGTTGTTCTTTCAGTGTACCACAACCCGATGTGAAAAGTCTTCAAACTCCTGGAGCATTTCCAGAACTCTGCCTTTGATGCCGCATTCCTCCACTTATGCTGAGTTTACTTCACATTATAGCAAATCAGATGTGATCAGCCTTTGTCTGCCTACGAAACTACAGTAGACTCTCATTAATTCAAGCTTCAAGGAACCAGAGATTTTTGTTTGAATTATCAGAAGTTTGAATTGTCAGAAGTGCTCCGTAATGTGGACCAAGACTAAGTGTGGTTTGCTTTATGGACATGTATTCATACAAATAGTGCTTTGCAACTATTTCACTGTGCAAACGTAGCTTAATGCTTTGGCATGACATAAAATATGGGTGAAAGGCTCTGGTGTCTTTATTCAGTCAACAGTTTCTGACTGGTTGTATAATTGAAAAAAAGTTACCAATAATGCATTGGTTTCCCAATAGAGTAAAACCACATTAATTGGGACCTCAAGGAACCAAAAAAAAAGGTTTGAATTATCTGAAGTTTTGATAATCGAATGGCTACAAAAAAACCTTTCACAGAGCAGTTTTACAATGCAGCGAACACAACTGATGAAAAGATAAGCAATGGTCGTCTGCTTTTTACTGAAAACTCTGGGGCAGTGATGGTTTTTCGCAATTTCGTCATGGTGTACTGCATGCCCACTGTCATGAAATCAAAGCAGAGATGGTTCAAAATAGTAAAGCCTTCTGCAGCCTCCTTCGCAGGTGTGGCGCAGTAGCGGTAGAACCTCCACACAGCAAGCAGCTCGTGTTGACCATGTGGAGGGAAGAGAGCTGAACATCCATTTGCATTTGCGCCAAAACAGCGTGGCACCTAAAAACAAAAAAAAAATACCAACGTACTTCAGTCAGCATTTGAACAAGTGCGCAGCTGGCCTTGGCTGCTTGTGGTGCAACCGATAGCCAATGTCATTGTGGACTGGTAGCGAAGCTTGGAAAATGATATTATGCTGTGACTGTCGACTCCAATCGACATGGCCTCCGTGCGGACCGCATCTGAGTTATCGGAGTGGAGGGGGTCGAATTTAGAACTTTTGCAGCGCCGCAGAACTCGTGTATATAACCTCAGCCGTTGCTCTTTTGTGTGCCAAGAGTGCTGGAGCAAGCCAAAAAGTTTGAATTCAATTAATTTATGAGAATCCCCGGCACTAATTGAGCAACTTTAAAATGCATTGAAAATATAGCCAGCCAACCAATATTTTGAAATTTTTTTGAATAACGAAAAGTTAGAATTGTCAGAGTTTGAATTGTCGTGAGCCTACTTTAGGTCTTTTTCAGGCAACTGCCAAGAGTGCCTACTGACTTGTAGTCTTGCCGAGGTGCACATCAGCAGCAACAGTTTCCTGTGCTGGTATAGTTCCTAATTCGTAGTTTGGATTTGAGCGTGATGTCTCTCTTGATTAGCCTTGGTAGGTACCCATGTATTGGTTGAAGGTGTCATTGTAGATGAGCAAGACAGGAGATCCTGAATCTAGCTCCATCTCTAAAGGCACTCCATTAACTGTGAAGGCTACTGGGGGTGACTATGTGTGCAGAGAATACAAGTGCAGTAAGAGGTCGTTAATTTGGGGTGTGCAGATATTCGGTAATTTTAAATATTTTGCCGAATAGTAAAGTATTCGGTATTCAATTTAATCTGAGTGTTTGGTGTTTGAAATCTCAAATTATTCGTCTTGAGCAGATAACGTTTCTGGAGTGCTTGCTTCATGTGGTTACAATTCAGTGCACTCCGGGGTGGCACTGTGGAACGCGCCCAGCCAAAGCCCTGACTTGCTAGGTGTCCACGCCGCATGCTTGTGCACCCAAGCCAGTATGTGCATGTGAGTGGCAGCAGACACGGGCAGGTGCAATTGTGGCGCTTAGACCTGTACCTGCCAGATATCTGCACATCCGCGCTTCCGCAGGACGAGTCTGAGCTGACTGCAGCTGCCTCTGCCGCTCTTTGTGTGAAATTTGCTAATTAAGCATGATGGCGTGGGTACAGAGGGGAGCTAGAACGAGGCACGTGGAGATGGGTGTCTCTTTCCGACGCCTGACACAGGGTGGCTTTGGGGCGCACGGTGCATACTCCTAGAAGGTGTTCATGGAGTCACCGCTTAAAAGCAACAGGTGTGCAATTACGCAATTGCTGTTAAGAGCAGCAGTTGGAGGGCCCAAAGATAGGTCTCATATCCCACAAATATGTCGGCACCGCATGCTAGTCGACTCCCCCATTTTCTGATAGCAATTTTTGCAGGAAGTTGACACAGCTTCAGTGAGTTTGACAAAGCTTCAATGCACTTTCTCATTATTTCATAAAATGGCTTTGTGTGTTAGAACAATACGTGATTTTGAAAATGGTTATTGTGCTGTACAACTTTTTTTTTGCATTCCAGAAGTATTCCAAATATTCACTTCAAAATTCTTCGAAGAAATTTACTATTTGCTTCAAATTCGTTTCAAGCCAAAAAACTACTATTTGCACACCCCTATCGTAATTCATCTATAGTTAATTCATAAATCTGGACAATTAGCACTGCTGGCGCACAAGCGCCACCGCCTCTTGGGGGCTCCACTGCTGCCACGTCGCTCCTTCAAAGATACTGGAGAGGCCGTTACCATTTTGAAGCAGTTCTGCTTTGACGCTCTCAACAGTGTGCATGCAATAAGACATTGAAGGAAATGTGAAAAATATTCAGTGTTGCTTTGTTCTTATCTGAAAAGCAGGCAACCGTTGCCCAATCTTTCAATAAATAAATTTGCGTTGATGCAAGCAGTTCTTGTCAGTTTTTTCAAGGTTTGTCTATAATTCCAACATTGCATAATTTGAGCATTTTTTCGGTCCCTTGAAATTCGATAATGATCCTTTACTGTAGTGCTTAGGTAGCCTGCTGGTCGACTGCACAGTGCGACTTTAGTTGTGGACTGCTTCTTTACCTTGCCTGCACTAGGCAGACAGCAACATGTCAGGTGACCTACTTTACCACACTTAAAACACCTTGTGTTGATATGCTTGCAGTTAGACGATCCGTGATCTCGAGAGCCACAGTGAATTTAGGGCCTTGGCTTTGTCCTGATGCCCAGGGCCTGCTTTTGCTCCTTGGCTTCAGTCCTTGCACTTTCTTTCCACTTGGCCGTTTTTATGTGCCTTTTATTGTGGTGCTTAACATGGTTTGCCATACCCACTTGAAGGGCAGAAGTAGATTTGTCAGTATGGCTTTTTTGTAGCTCACTCGTGCTGTGTTCCACCACCTCCACTGTTCTTACAAACACAAGAGCTATTTCTAGAGTGGGCTTTTTTCACCACCAACTGTTGTGACCATATGGCTCTGTTATAAATCTCACTCACAGAGTGGTCTGTCAGCGTACAGTTGAGACCTGTTCTGAAGTAAAACAGAAAGTTGAGTCAGTTGGTACGTCATCTTGGTATAAAATAGCACGAAAGACACGGACAAGCGATGAGACAAGCACTTGTCTAGTCTACATGTAGTGTTTTGAAGTCGCTGTGTTCTATCTTTTGCCAAAGTTCTAAGACAAACACCACGATGGTTTCATTCTTAAACTGTATTCTTGTGTTGAAGCAAAAAGCTTTCTGTAATATTGTTACATGGCACCAAGCCGAAGAACTGGGTGTGATGACAGATGGTGATGATATGATTTAATAGCTCTGGGCTTAGCACGAGCGCTCCTGCCCGCTCCACTGCCCAATTCGTCGTCTTCAAGTCCGTCACGTGACCGGGGGCCACGCAACGATCATCCTGATCGCGCAAACTAGAAGAATGGCAATGACGATGAAATGCAGGACGCGACAATGGGCGTGGCAAAAGGGATGAACAGAGAAGAGATGAAGGGAGATGAAGAGATGAAGGGCTTTCCATCACGATGAAAGAGATGAGAAGATGATGAGCGGGTGAAGTCAGGTCCACGAAGACAGAGGAGCCACTGGTCGCCGGAAGCCAATGCCGAGGCCTGTGGACTCACCTAATGGCAGGGGCTGGGGTGCTGTGTTCTCGTGTGGGCAGGTGGGTCAGTTGGGTCTCTGGTCTTTGGCGGCAGTCTCAGATCAGTGGGGTTGTAAGTCATCGTGACCTTAGGTCTGGGCTTGAGGCAGGGCGGAGGAGAGCGTAAAAAAGGGAAACTTGCACGAACATGATGGAAGTAGAATGTGCTTCAGAAGACATTTATTTCAACACAAATACTTTGTGTGAATACTGTGAAAAAAATGGGCAAACACACAAAAAAGTTGAAAATCTAGGAAAGGTTATTGGCAAGACAATATGTCTTGGAGAAAAAGTATTAAAAACTTTCTGGAACTTGCAAACGTTTCCAGTTTATTATTAACTAGCCACCAAATGTTTAAGTTTGTATCACAAAAAATGTTCCGGCTAGAAATGTCTTTCTGATACTACAATAAAAACACACCATTTCCAAAGTGTGTTTGATAGAAATTTTCTGCAGTGAGAAAAATAATGTAATATATCAAACTATAGCTTGATAAATGTACTTTTCAACATTTTTAGTTTACTTACAACCAGCATCATGCCTCCACGAGATTTCACATAACCAAAATAGCCACACATTTCACGTAGCCAAAATTTGTGTTATAAAATTTCTCTAAAAACTATTGCTTAAGAAGAAAAATTTGGTCAGCCAAGGAGCAGCAACTGAGAGACACTTTTCCATAGTTTTACGTTTGTTTCGAAGCCACTCGTGGCAATTGCAGAGGCCGTAAAAAAACCGAGTGGCAAACTTGTGCTGGTTGGCTTCTCCGCAAAGCACTTTAGCATGCTATGGTAGCTGAATCTCAACTTCAAAGGTGTTTAAAAAATCACCGCCTTCCGAGAAAAATACAAACTACTCAAGAAACTCACAGTATAGTGTCTAAAAAACAAACTAGATAGTGCGAAAAGTCCTCGACGGCCCTGGCAGCGCTGAAATCATGCTTCGAATTCGTCGACCACCAGTAATTGATGCATAGTGGCATGGTAACAAAAGAGTTAATCGCACACCACTGCGCCAGCAAGGGTATGAGGACTCCCAGGGATCGAGGAATGTAAAGTAGAGGATGACCTTCTGCATATATAGGAAGTAACCCATTACGCTGTCGCGTCATACCCTTAAGGCGGAGCTTAAGTGTCCCCTCCAATTTTTTCTCTCCTCTTCTGAAGGGATCCTAACATGGAGAAAACATTGGATGTGTTTTGTGACTCTGTGGCATGGCTCACAAGAGGAGAATTCACTGAAGAGGACCTTGAAGAAGCCAAGCTAGCCTGCTTTGCAAGGGTGAGTGGAAAGAGTAGTGTTGTGGTGCTTACTATGTACTTAATCTGCTTGAGATTTACTGAATTCCGTCTCGTTTGCACTCATTCCTCTTTGTAGATTCTTTCATCAGTGTAAATGTCAGCCCTAGCTGTTAAGTATCGAGAAAGTGGTGACCAAGTATACCGTATTTACCAGGGTAATTTGTACACTTTTTTTTCTTAAAATTCAAGCTTCAGAAAGGTGGTGGTTCGCAAATTACGTGGAGATTTAGTGAACACGTCCTAGAAAGTGATGGTAGGACTGCACGTGTGGCTGAGTAGCAGCGAACAGAACAGCCAGTGGCTTGGCAGTTTCGGTTTCTAGTGCGACGCACGCTCCGGAGGTTCCCGAAAGGAGGTTGCCAGAAAGCGACTGCTGGCGCAAGGGGGCAGGTTAAATGGCATGCAGTTGACTTTTCTTTACTGGAAGCAGTTTACAAACGAAGTGCTGACTTTCTTTGAAACCACTAACTCGCCTTTCGCAGCCACACGTGATGACAATCTTCTGAAGCCTGCCTCGTGCACACCCGTGTGCATTCTAGTCTGCTTGCACAGGAGGGAGCGCAAAATATGCGAGTGAGAAGTTCATTTCTATAAATCCGCGTAATAAATTAGGGGTGCGCAAATTACGAGTGGGCGGAAATTACGTGAGTAAATATGGTATTTGCATCAGGAACCTAAGCCACACAGATACACCTATTGTATACTCTGGCTGCCATAGCAGCTGTCTGGCCGCTATGTAGTAGTGAACACCCTTTTTTTTTTTGTCCTTATGAATTTTTGTCTGAATATTTAATTGTATAAGTTTGCACATTCCATCCATTAAGTGCATGCTTTTCTTCTGTGCTTGTTTAGGCAATCCTGGGTGCTTAAAATCAATAGCTGCTTTCTTTGTGGCACTGGGAAATGAGTCTTATCTGCCGTTGAAAATGCAAAACATCAGTGGTAGCAGAGCCAGAAGCATGTGAACAATGACTCAAGTAGGGGTGTGCGAATAGTACTTTTACAAAACGAATTGAATACGACTTCTAGAGAGTTTTAAAATAGCGTATGAGCGCTTACGTATGCTAGACGCAACCATTTAGCGGGAGGTTTCAGTGGAAATCGCATAAGCACATTTAGTTTATCGTATGCCAACCTGAATGCAATGATAACGCAGGACGCAGTGGCGTCATCCAGTGTTAAAATGTGAAAATATTTTGTGACACATTTTTCACATTTAGTCAAAGTTATCCAAGTCGTATCGTGTAGATAGCCAGTTCCATGGCCAGTTAAGTCTAGTCAGGGCCCAATTTCTTATGGGTATCTGAACCGAGCTAGGTTTTTGATAATGTCATGTTGAGTTCTTTTGGGCCCTTCTGCCTACTGCCGAAATGACTGCATTTGGCAAGGCTACCTTGGCGTAAAAATCCAGATCAAGGCAATCCACAGTCGGTGGTGTCTTGTTACGGTTAAGAACTGCGCATTCGTTACACAGAATCAAAAAGTGGGCAAGTTTATTCCTCATTCGTTATGCTGTTGCCGAGGGGAGGCAAAGCGAATATCACGTGTCCCATTTGAGGGCAATGAATATGCCTAAAAACCCAATAACATTGACGAATTCTCTCCAAAGTGGATGACGTGGGCACCGCCATCTTGACAACGCCATTTTTCCTAGTGTAAGCAAGAGCATGCATGCTAAATTAAAAAAAAACAGGGTACGTAACACGCACGTACGTTAAACCTCTATTTGGAATAGCGTTTGGCACGTGCGCAATACGAAGGATGCTATTTTATAGCGCTCGCTATCCCTTTGTGTATGTCTGCGTATGTTATACTAAAAGTCTCTAGTGTAGCTTTGCTACGGCATCAAATGTGACTAGTTTAGCTGAAAACCAAATCGAATACAAATTGTATAGTGAGAGAGCTGAATCAGATACGAATAAAATGTTTTGACGAATATTTACTGCTTGTGCGAATAATCAGTGAGCAGTTTTAAAGAACAGTGAAGCGCTGCTTTCGCAGTTATAGCTGTATTTGTTAAAAGACGCAATACTGATCTTGATTTGGGGAGTCGCAACACGAAGTCAGCTTATTAACTTTATCATTGTCGCGTTATGCTGATGGAAAAGTACCTTTTGCTGTTGATAATAGAAGATAATAAAATAGTGCCAGGTCTTAGTGCATGAGACGGGTGAGAACTTGAGTATGAGGCATGGCCTCCAAGGTTAGGCATAAAGGCTGGGCTTGCTAAACCTGCCTGGGCCTTGCTGTGTCGTCCAGTCTCTGAGGCCATGTATGAGGATTACAAACACCGCCACACGAATGGACCTCACCATGGCACTGAACGCTCCATCCCACACATACCGATCACGGCAGCATGTTAACGTGGTGTGTATGGCCCCTTTTTTTTTAATAGTCATGGAAGAAAAATATGGCAGGACTTATTCGGACTTCGCGCCAATTATTTGACAAGTATTCAAAAACTTGAGGGCATATTCGATTCAGTTCTAATAATTTTGAACATACACTATTTGATTTATTCTAATAAGCAAATACGAGGCTATTTGATTCGGCATTCGAAATTTCCGAATATTGATGCACCCCTAGACTCAAGTTATTTACAGTGCCCTGGAAGTATACCTTGAGGCCACTGCTCTTACTTCAGTCACCAGAGTAGCTTGCAGGTCATAGGGCTTTGCTGTGCTGCTGTTTTCTATATGTGCATGTCCATACACTTCACCTGTTTTCAGGGTCTGTCCCATCCATGCAACAGCAGCACCGTATATGGTGGCTGGCTGTGGCTCTGGAGGTCCGGTGGATGTTCCTTGCAAAGCTTGAGCATGGGTTCATAACTTTCTGTTAAGGCTCAGTGCTGGAACCTGTTATCAGGCTAAGCTAAAGCTTACCTCTGCATATGTGTAGTGACCTGAAAGCATTCACCATTCACTTTTATGTTCCCTTTACAATTTTGGAACATTGTCACCAATGCGCACTTGTTGCTTGTGCTCATAGACACCCTAAGATGTGTGCGGATAGTGGTTTCTTCTCTCCATAGATACTCTCGACTCAGTTTGGCAAGCTCAGCCAGAAACCAGCCACCAAGTGACAAAGGGGGGTGGTGGTCGTTTAGTACCCTGCGTCCGCCTGTCACAAGCCAGAGAATGGGTCGGAGTCAGGTTCACAAATAAAACAAACTTTATATTGAAAAGAGAAGGTACAGAGGAAATTCTAATTACTCGTAAGAACACATGCAAAGTAACATGTAACAGAGGCTACAGTGCAAGAGAGATGTTGCCACAACAGTGCACTGAAACAAGTGAGAGGCGAACACATAAACACAAATTGTTCACTGGGCTCTGCGTCAGTCTGACGACTGGAGGATCACCAAGTAGCCATCCCCAAGACTGGCACACGCTCCCTCGCTGGTCTGTGGCTGGGTGTCAGAGGCGTTGACCCAGGAGTCATGTGGGAGTCATGTTTGTCGCTTAACACCAAGGCAGGCTCGCACCCACACATAGCATCCACAATACAATCGCTCTCTCACCCTCCCGCCGAGGCTTCAGTCGTCATTAGTCATGCCCTCGAGAGAGGTTTCCAGAAAGCTCGAGTCATGTTTTTTTTTACCTGGCGCTGCTACGCATGAGCAAAGTGGAGAGGGCATCTCGATGTACGCTCAAGGTTACGTGCTTTCTGTTGGCAATGAGTAAAATTTTCTCCAAGGCTCTTGAGTCGTCTGCGGCGCGCACGGCCGAGATCCCTTTCTTGCTGCTCCGGCTTCCAAATGTGCGCCGATTTTTTTATTATTATTATTAACAAACATACAGCACAGTACAAGAGGTGGACATGAGAAGGACAAGAAGCACCTAATTACTAACTTCCAACTGTTTAATATAAAGAAACGAGCATAATATATAGGTACCCTCTGACTAGAAATACAGTAAAACTTCATTAATTTAGACTTCAAGGGAGTGGAAAAAAAGCCCGAATTATCTTAAGGTCGAATCGTAGAATGGCTTCAAAAAAGCTGCCAAAAACTGCTAGCATGATAATTAATTTGTTTGGTGAAAACTGGGCAAGGATTGTCTGCTTTTGAAATGAAAACTATGCGGCATGAATGATTTGTTGCAGTCCCATCAAATACCTTAATGCATGTACACACTATCGGAAGCGTCAGCAGCAGAACTGCTCCGTATGATGCGATCGAGTAGTGGTGCAGCCTCCTCATGAGCCATGGCGTTGCACGTGAGGAGGTTTCACTGCGCCAACAGCAAACAGCATGCGACGAGCCTACACTTTTGGCACACTGGAGGAACGGAACAATCGCTCAGACAGAAGCGAGGAGAGCGCGAATCTGCTCTGGACTGGTGTGATGCTTTGAAAAATGAATATAAAAGACCAGCAACAAGTTAACCCGCCTTCTAAATGGCCACAGAGCCTCCATGTTAACAATGTGCAGCTGAGCTTTGCTGCCTGGCTGGCTGGTGCACGGCTGAGAGTCGCCACGAAACACCAAAAATGAAACTGCATGGCTGCACTATTTCTCGGCCTATATGTACTGGCCTTCTCACGCATCTGAGGTGCACGGGGAACAAGGCCTGAGGATAGATATTTGGACGATTGCTAGCTGAGCTGGTCATACCTCGACACGGTGCCCCTCTGGAGCTTGTCCAAATTAACCAGTGCAAGCCCTGCAGTGTCCAAATTAATGAGCATCCAAATTACATGAGTGTTCTCTGTGGGATTTGGAATTTCTAAATTAACGGGGGTCAAATTAACAAATTAATGAAGTTTTACTGTAGCGTACGTGGAGTTCCACAGTGTAAATAAAAAAAATGGCCACCCTGTTTGTTTACATTGTAACAGTACTCCCAAAGGCATTCTTTCAAGCATCTTTCACTGTGGCCCTTGTGTTTTCATTCACAGGTCAATTAACTACTGTAGGAGGCTGATTCTGCATATTCAACAAATGTTCTCTTGTGTTTTATTGTATATCCAAGCTTGTTGTTGGGGCTCGGCTTGATCATTCTGCACACACTCTATAGATTATTGGGTGCAGGAAAAACAATTCTAGCATTTGCCTGTGACATTCAACTGACCTGTGAACGAAAATACATAGTGCCATTAACCTTTGTAATGTTTGTTTCTTCATCTTCTGTGTCAGAAGTGCTGGCATACGATGTTATCATTTTGTTGTTCACTGGAGAGGTGGCCAGATTTCTCTGGAATTATTGTAGCCGAGCGCAGCTTTTTCTGCAGTGTTCAAGGTTGTTGCAGATGTTGTAGGCACCTCGTTTCAAAATCTCTTTGTCACCTTTTAACTGAGCGCAGCCGAGAGCAGGGATGATTCTTTTCATTGACAACCACTGGTCATGCTGCTGTCACCACCGTCGAGCTTAGTTCATTTGAAGGCACAGGTTCGCCCTGTAAACAGTTTCCTTTGAAAGCTTTCAGTTGTCTTCTTGATTATGATGCAGATTTTTTTCTTTGGCGCAAGGGCAGCTTCGGCCAAAGAGCGCCATGACACAATGTGTTTTCCTATCTACTCAAGGTGGTGTCAAAGACCCATTTTCCAAACATTTCACCCCAGTTAATTCGACCACCAGGTCAGGATAAAGCTTGTACCCATTGCATCATCAGGGGGTACCCGGCGGCTCTGGGGATCTTACCCCGCACCTCCTGCATGTGAGGCGGAGGCTCAGTTCACTAGGCCACCACTGCGGTTCAGCTCTCTTCTTCCTGCCCTGCTTCCATCGCCACCACGTGGCATCTGACGGAGATGCCGAAACTGGGAGGCACCTGAACGATTACGTTCGGAAGTATTGTTACAGTCTGAAGAAACAGAGCGGAGGGTTTCTTGATTTACACTGGATGGTGTGTGGTTGTGGTCTAATACAATTTTGGAAGTGCACTGTTGTCGTAAAGAACAGTGGCCAGCTACACATGAGAGGATCAAGGCAGACAACGTCAACAGTTCAGGTTGCCCATGTGCATCAAAGCTGTCATTCGCTCTCACTCACAAGGAGCTGCAGTATGCGCGATATAATTGAAATTTGACTTCTTCATGAATGCGCTTTGTTTGGCTATGGGTTGCCTGTATAGTATTCAGTTTTTCCCTTCATAATAAACAATTAAAATTTAATGATTGTGAGTCTTGTGTTGTGCCATAAGTTTTAGATCACGCTGCATCAACTCACCCAAATTGCCATCTTGATTTCCTTTCGCACCGGTAAAAGAGGGTTGCCGCCGTGGTGGCTCACTGGTTATTGTGCTCCACAGCTGACGCGAAAGATGCGGGTTCAGTCCTGGTCTTGGCAGCTGCATTTTGATGGAGGCGAAATGCTAGAGACCCGTTTACTGTGCGATGTCAGTGCACATTAAAGAACACCAGGTAGCCGAAATTAAGCCCTCCACTGCGACGTCCCTCATAGCCTGATTTGTTTTGGGATGTTGAACCTTATAAAACCATAAAACCAAAGTAAAAAAGGGTGTGCGGTGTACCATTTAGTGCTGGATGTCTTTGGTGTTTTCTGTGTCCACACAAGCTGATAAAGTGGCAATGCTTTCTGGAGTCTTACTCTTTTGATATGCCACATATTGTCTGTGTCCTAATGCATGGTAATTGTGCAGTCCTTATTCAGCTTGCATGTAGCACAGTTGAACTTTGGAACACCTTCAGGTGCCTTCAATTGGCTTGCCTACTTTAAACATTGCAGTTATGACTAATGGGTTTATGCAGCTGTCGTAAAGGGTAATGGGTTTATGCAGCTGTTGAGGAAATCATTACTAAATCTTTCTGTGATGGTGACAGAGGTATAACTGCTGTGTGGATGGAATTTCATTGTGTCACTTTGGGCTGTGTTTAAGTGGTGTCATCATCCTGGTGAATCCAGGTTGACAAGCCCATCACCCCGGGTGACTGTGGAGCTGCAGCATTTCTGCATGGAATCACTGATGAGATGAAGCAAGAGCACCGACAGCGATTATTTTCAAGCACCAAAGATGATGTCATTGCAGCAGTCAAGAGGTGCGTGATGAGCAACTAGAAGCTAGAGAACTTTCTGGGAACTCATTGTCATATTGCTCAGAGGATTGTTGTATGCATGTGGAACTGGTGGTAGCATGAGCACTCTACATGTGTTTGCAACGGTCCAGAGAATGCACATTTTTATTGTTCTGTGTAAGAAATGGCAAGGTGTGTACAAGGTATTCACATTAGTACTTAAATCAATCTCTCTCTAAGAAAGTGTCTCAGTTTGTGAGAATAACTCTGATGTGATAGTTACAACTCAAAATCTTTCTCTTGCGGGGCTGTTGCTTGCTTTAACTCAGGGGTTCTCATACTGGGTTCTGTGGAATCCAGGGGCTCCTTGGAGGGCTTTTTGAACTCCTTGAGTACCTTAAAGGGGGATGTGGTTAATAAAATGTCCAAATTTGTCATAATTTTCAATTTTTCAAATTTTTTTTGCGAGTCCCTCAGGTCTTCATTTGTCTCGTAGCAATGCGTAGAAGTGAGAAAAAAATGTTTTCTTTATGCATGATTGTTGAAAATTGTGAGCGAATCACATTTCTGGTCGCCTCCAGGTCCCTAGTGCATCGTGGATTCTGAGGCTTTCTTTATTCTTTATTCAGTAATTACCCCGCATTTCCCGAAGGCGTTACAGCAGGGGGGTTACAAATTTCCAAAAAAGACATCTTCATTAGCAGAGCACACTTGCACTTCCGATAAGTGATTCCACTGTTGCACACTCTTGACAAAAAATGAATTGGCAAGCAAGTTTGACCTGGCATGGTACTCTCGAATTTTGCAAGAATGATCATGTCATTTTGAAACCTAAAAGGGCTGTTTAAAATAAATTTCCCGATTTATGCCGGTTCTATTGTGAAATATTGAGTAGAATAATTTTAGCTTTAACTTCCCGCTACGAGAAGCAAGGGATTCCCATTGCAAATAATTTTTCATTTCCGTACAACTATCTCTTCGCCCGTACCTTCCCAAGACAAACCTTGCTGCCCTGTTGTGGATTCTCTCTAGCTTGTCAATCAACGATTGCTGTGCAGGGCCCATACAACACAGGCATATTCCGTGATAGGTCGCACACACGGCATGAAAGCGGTTTTCTTGACAGATTGCTGCCATCTTTGTACCATTATTTATCACAGTGAAAAGGAGAGATCAGAGCTTTCACTGGTCGCAATGGTGCATTTCTCTGACCAGAATCAGAGGCACTTTTTCTTCCTTAAAAGGGCCCTGCGACATTCCATGAGTGATACGAAACTTCTAGCTTATGTCACACTTATACGACCAGTCTTGGAATACGTGAACGTATCCTGGTTCCCTTACACCAAAAGATAACGTTAGAGCGCTCAAAATGGTGCAAAGCCGTGCAGTTTATCTTCAACTGCTATTGTCATGCACATTCACCCACGCAACCTTAATAATCAGCAGGCCTTCACACGCTGTCCAGCCGTGCTAAATTACATCATCTCAAATTTTTTTATTTATTACTTAATAACTCATTAATGATGTCCTCTACAGACTTTGTTCATATTAACCATTGAAGAGCTACTTGACACAAGCATTGCACTCACCCTTGAAGAACTTTTTGTTTCAATAATACCTTCCAGTGTTAATTTTTTCCACAAGTAGTCAGAGATTGGAACCACTTGCACCCATCAGTTACAGTTCAGCCTACTGTGGACAAATTTATCAAGCTAGCTGAGAGCTCTGCTCTCACATTTGCTTCGGCATGAATCTGATTTTTTTTTCTTTTTTACGGCTGTGCTCTTTTCCAATGTATTGATGATATTCAAGTGCCATTCTTGTTTTATGACTTGAGTCCCTGTTTGTCTATGCCACATGAGTTCCCTGTGTATCATCCTAATGTTAAGCCTCAAACTTTCGTCTGTGAAACTGCATTGGTATGCCATATGTTCTTGTCCACTCCTGTAAAAATCCTAAAAAGGGCTTGACAGTATTCCAAAGTAAAATAAAATAAGAAATGAGGCAATGATAGAGGCGAACAAGAAAGTAAACGTTAATTTTGATTTTCTCAGCTAACACTTTTTTCCTGCATTTTCTATCACTCATTCTTTTTGCGTTTCATAACGAATGGCAGTAGAATGATTCTGATTTTTGCTGATGAATCTTGAGACATTGAGGAGTGCAATTGCATTATATTGCTTCTACAAATTATTGCAGGCTATTGCAAGCACAATGTGAAAAAGGACTGTCCAAGCATGACAAGCCTCTGCTAGATGTTTTCAATTCTGGTAGCAACAGTAACATGTGTGATACAAGTGGTTACTGCTTTGGCATTATGGGAAATTGTGTAACTCCATGATTTTGTTAATTAGCTGAAGGTGCACTATTGGGATATGTGGTTTCAACAGTTGTGGAGGTGGTATTGTAGTTCTGCTTGTATTTCTCTTGTCAGAACCGTTTACAGGTTCATCTGTAACACTACAGTATTCTTGATTTCTCTCTCTTCCCACTTAGATGTGCCAGTGAAGGTGGCTGCACATCAAGTGTTGCTGTTATCGGCCCTGAAAACAAGTTCACAGAGACTGGGAGACACTGGCTCGTCCACAGAGAGTAGGTGCCATTGTCCACAGGATATTTAAGGCCGTCTGCTTTTTTGCACCCAGGTCTTGAAAATTGAACTCTCACATCCACAGGTCTACATTTGCGCCTGTGTTAGCTTTAAGGTTTGTTGCATTAATTTGTGCCTTCCTTCTTCCTTTGCCAATCACCTGTCAGCTACAAGAACAACTGACAGCAAATTTAATGCTGCCACAATGCTGTGCCTCTCAACCCTAGACATTGTAGCGTCATAGCAACAGCATTCTGAAGGAGGCATCAGAAAGAAGTAATGTACTGCTGTTCAGTTGTGTCCTATGTGAAGAGCTGTACACATACATGGGTGATTTTATTCTTCTAGTTTCTATTCCCGTTGAAATCAGCAGCTGTAGAACACATTGAAGAGTTTTATCTGGAGGAGACCAAAGCACATGCATAGCTGTGCTGGAGTGGAGGGCTGTTCCAGTTTTACTTTTATGAGTTTGCTGCGTGGCAGTGTTTTTCAGTTTTATAAACTTGCAGAAGGATTGTGCTGTAGTTAATTTTTTTTTTTACATTTTTTAGCAGTTTTAGTGTCATAGACACTGAGTTTTTTAAAAAATTGACATGTAATGTCTTTGCCAAAAGTAACCAAGCCATGGGGTTTGTTTCTTAGCTGTGTAGTGGAACGTTTATGGCACTTCTTAAGTTCATAATCTGCATAAGGTAAGGAGAACTCTTATTCACAACTTTCCAGATTTTTTTGTCTTAAGAGATGCTGTGCGGGCTCCATTATTTGGCTGAGAAGCAAACCGTGCTGCCTGGTTACTTTTGGCAAGGACGGTACATTTTCCCTCATCGCATGCAAGGCAGAATGTTGCTGTGTTGGTCACTGAAATGTCCTGAGAGTGTTTTTTATGCTAATAGGCCCACGATTATGGGAGACTTCACAAGTATGAATGCACATGGATGTACAGAGTTGGTCAAAAGTTCCCAGGCCATAATGGTCTGCTTTCGAGCGCTATACTCGGGTAGTTACAACACCCACAAAGCCTCCCAAAAAAAAGAGGATGGGAGAAGTATCATTCTCAGCTGTGAGAAACTTGATTCCTTTATTGCTGTCATAAGGGGCAGAATATGTCACTGAAAAGCAGACCCTGAGGCCTGGGCACTTTTGAACAACACTGTACATAGCATTCTAAATGCATAAGTAACTTCACAAAGCTTAATAAACTTCAAGTGCTCTTAGGTAAATATTTTTCCAATTTAACCTTGACTTGCCTCAGGAATTTTTAGAAGCCAGCAGATAGAAGGGGTAGACGATAATGACAATTGAGCAGTATGGTGTTGTAGTTATAGTAATGGTAGATTCTGGTAATGTGAGGTTGTTGTTCAGGTGTTGTTAATTTGGCCTTTTTTTTTGTCATAGTTGAATTGTGCTCAAAGGTCCCAGTGGGCAGTCATATGCTGGTATGAAGGGAATAGCTTATTAATTCACTCTCGAAATGCTAAATTCTATTTAATTCAGTCAAAGAATTGGCTGCTGGCAGTATAAAAAAGTACATTGGCAGTGCCAAGTGCAAAAAGTGTGTCTTGAAATCTTGTACTTAAGAGTGCTGTTCAAAGAGTGATGATCAAAGCTAACACTTACAGTTGTGAATTAAGCCATTCAATGCATATGTGAGGGGCTTTGTCACAGTATCCGAGACATCATTTGTTGCTGTAACGTGACATACTTTGGTCGAAAGTCAGTTTTGGCTTCGTTTCCTTGTTCTTACAATTTTGTAATTGTTCTCCGTATTATTTTGGAACACTATTCATCGCACCTATGGTAGGAAGGTCCAAGAGATATAATGTGATGGTCTACTTAACGTTTCAAAAATCCTATGGAGCTGGCCTTTAACAACAAAAGCTAACAGAGCAAACTACAGAAGGCTTCGAGACCATTGACAAGCACTCAGTCGCAAAGCTTGGAGGTCACACAGCTATGTAATATAGTTGCCACTGCCGCTGAACCCAGAGATAAAACCCCACCCCCTTCTCCGGCCTCCAATGATGCACCTCCCATGATGCTCGCAAGCTGTTTTTATAGCTTCTCCTTATCTCCTCCAAAGAGGCAGCCTTGCAGGTTTGTAGCTTATTGGTATATAGCATTGCGGGTATGTAGGCTTGTTGGTGCATAGCCTTGCGGGTGTATAGCCCTGCTGGCTGTGTACCCAGACTTCCCAGTAAGAGCAGAGCATTGTTCAAATTATTGGTGGCAAAACCAATTCGTGTTCAAATTTCCAGAATTAAATGACCAAGTCGTATAGTTTGAGTTGCTTGAAAATTCAAATTAATGAAGTTCAAATTAATGGGCATTCACTGTATTAAATACCTATTACTGGCGTTAGGATATAGGCTAACAGTGTTACTCTTTTCCACTGCTTGCAGCTAACAAAGAAAATGCGTATGCTCACTTTGTCTTCCAGGGCCTAAAATTTTTAGGAGGCATTTTAAGTGAATAAAGGTGCTTTTTGATGGGAAGCTTAAAATTTTACTTGCTGTTTGAACTACTGTACTTACTTATTGTGCTGTACTTTGTTCCAAGGGCTCTACCTTTCTTTATTTCCCAAATTTATATTAGTATGGACGGATGGAAGGCCATGTGTAGGCACCAAAACTGTCCATGCCAGTGGTTCTCAAGTGAGGTTCCATTGGTCTTTTCTAGTATTTAATGCTATTTCTGGGTGATTTCAAGCTTTTGGTCTATGGTGAAGCCTCGTAGCTTTTTTGCAGGATGGCATGACCTGAGGGAACCTTCTGGGCTTCTGCAAGTCATGCATTTGAATCGAAAGTATATTTTGTGTGAAAAGTGTTGTGGCACAACACATGAATGAGTTAGTGAAATGGTCTAGTGCAGCATTTCTGTTTATCTTCTGTGCATGTCCAGAAAACAAGTTCAGTTGACTGCCACAACTAGTGGCATAATCTGTCCCTTGTCATCATAACACTTTCACTTCCTCTTAGATTTCTCAGTGCTTTACACTGATACTTAGGGAAAACCAGTGCACTCACGAGGAGGGCACATTCACTCAGAAGTGTACATTCATTCATACAGCTGAGTGGTGTTATTCAAGCTGTGTAATTTAAGTGTGCTCCTCTCTTTTTTTTTTTTTGCGCTGCTGTGTGCTGTGTTGTCAACACATTTATGGTTTAGAATCACTAGTTCTTTTCATATTCCTAGATTAATGTTCAAGAAAGTTTGATAAATTTGTAATATTTAAATTGTAATGCTTTTACACTGGGGTCATTTTTGTTGGAATGTGTGTTGGGTTTAATAAAGTGAAACCTCGTTATAGCGAACTGGTTTTTAAAAAATCCTAAAATAGTTCGATATAGCCGGAAATTGTAATATAAAATGTCGCCAAAAAATTCGCAATGAAGAAGCTAAATCTAGTCAGCAAAAGAACGGCATCTGCTGGAGACATTTTCCGTAGCTTTAGCACCATTTCGAAGCAGGTTGCGGCAGTTGCGGAGGCCGCAAAAAACCTAGCGGCAAGCACTAGTTCAGTTGACTTTTCCGCACAGCACCGCAGCACGCAGCGGCAGATCGAACGCCAGCTAGGGTGGCGTTCCGGATAGCCAACAACTGTGCATGTCGCTGGTTCTGCGGTACTATCGTCGGGTACGAGAGGTGCAAACGGGCGCTGACTGCCTGGCTACCAGCGTTTCTCGCCGCTATATCTTCTGCATCGCTGTTGGCAAAGTGAGGTAAAGTGTGAACCATGGCGCGAACGCTTGCCGCTCCACCACCAGTCACCTGTGTAGTGAAGCAAAGCCTGTCGCCTGCCATTTAACCGGCCACAGATTGGCACTCGGCAGTTCGATATATCTGTTTTATGGAAAACCGCGTTCAATACATAGAGTAAGAAATGCATATGTTTCCTGAAAATATTTAGGAACAATTTGATATAGCCAGTGATTTGTAATATCTGTGTTCGTTGTAATGAGGTTTGACTGTATGTACTGTAAGGGGAATGTGTGACATGATGTAATGCATTACATCACATAGGGCTCTGCTAGCTAGAACTAACCAAAGTGATTAATCATATTTATGGGGGTTTTGCCACCTTGTTACAAAATTTGTTACGAAAGACCTGATTTTGAGCGACAGTAGTCAGCTATACATACATGGCATGGTATCATATGTCGCTCTTGAAGGTCTTATTGTAGAAAAAAAAATTTGTTGAATTTTGTTATATATACAGCTTTGCTGTTCTCAGAATTTTATTAAGGTTTTCTCATTATTTTTGTTTTGTTAAGACATTTGTGGGAATTGTGTTGTACACGGTTGAATAAATTGTGCCCATCACTGACTTGTACATGTTGTACTGCTTACCTTTGCACACAAAACATATTTTTTGTTTTAAGGCTGTTTACAAGGATACCATCCATTAATGTAGTGGAGAATTCTCTTTGATCACTGTTTCATTTCGCTGGCAGTTGAAGTAAATTTGCTGGTTGTTGGCCTAACTCAAGCAGGAAAATGTGCAAAAATGTTGTGGATGGTGAGAAAGTAGCCACAGGAAGAACGAGAAACGTGCTATAGCAGGATATATAGTTCTTTCTTTGTAGTATAATCCAGTGCATGAAAAGGCTATTAATGTATAGTAAATCTGTCTTTCATTCATCACACTTAGCTGTGCTGCTTTTTTTACAATGGTGGAGGCGATGAAGAAAAGAAAGTTTGGGAGGTAGCTCAATACATTATGATTACCAAATACAACAAAAGACCTAGTTGTCATGTTCTTGGCGTAAATAATGTAATACAATGGGATCTCAATGATGTGAATCTCATGGGATCATGAAAGATATTCGTATCACAAAATTCGTACCCTCAGGAAAGAACAAAATCTAAGTGCTGAAGTGAGGGAAGTGCACTCTCACAAATCCGTTTAGGGCAGCTTTTGTGCTCACAAATATGTTCACGGCTTACACATTCTAATCATCTGTAGTGCTGCAGCAGTGTTCAGAACACACTAAATTCTGTGCGTAGTGCCCAGTGCACTTCAAGCTGGAAATTTTATGAATTTTAGAGGTGCACGATGAATCGAAATTTTGAATATGAATTCATTATATTTGTTACCTAGTTCATATTCGTTTTGAGAAATTAATATTCAAGAATTTTCTAATATTTGCCAGCGATGGAATACTATGCAGACTTTCATATTTCGGATCTTGGCAAAACCACAGTATGTGGGCAAATTATCCAGAGGGCAAGTTTAAAGCGTCCGGAAGACAGTACGAATGCGTCCTCTTTGCTATCATCTCTGCCGTTTTTCAGTGCACCGACCAATCACGTTCTGGTGTAGCTAGGCTTGGACCTCATGCAAAATTCCTGAAGTGAGGTTTATCATGTATCACACGTAATGAAAACACGACTCAATTCAATTCAATTCAATTCCATTTATTTTCCAGAAAATTCTGGCGGCTGCCTGGACTAAAAGCTGTAGGTATACAGCTTGACGAGGCCCAGGCAGCCGTTACAAGGCATAGAAGCAGACTTTGTTGAGAACATTTACATACACACACAAAAAAAACGAACACATAGTCAGGTTACAGTTTTCACAAAAAACAGGACAGCCAGAAAGCACAAAATCATCAATAAATTACAATAGGGAAATACAGAAAACATATTTACATAAGATACAAGGGAGCAGCTGTACTTGGGCGCGAATTATAGTACGTCGGGAATTATTTTTGAAGAAATAATTCATGCAATGCTTTCTTAGTAGGGTTATTTATGTCTTTATATCTATTTAAAATTACTGGAAGATTACTGGAAGATTGCTTAGCACCGGCTTTAAACTATCGCAACGCGAAAGCATGCATTTTTTTTATTTATTCTTCCTTACATACTTGACGCCACACACAGGGTACTCATCCTATCACCTTCACAGCTGTTCCAGCGGTAGCTCTGCCATCTCGTTTTGGTCAGGTACGATGTGAGGATCTTCAGAAAGGACTCTTGAAGAGGGGCCGAGTCGAAGTGCCACTGTCAGGGCAAACGATCATGTAAAAATCTCACCTATTGCATGATGCATTATAGCCCGTGCATTTCTGACATGTGCATAGAAGAAGGAGGACCCCTGTTGCTAGGCCAAAAAATATCCTGGCCGCACTGGATCAGTTTCTGAGCTTCATTGCTTCTGGGCAGTGACTGGCGTGTCACTGTTGATTTCTTTCCTCTTTTTAGGAGCAGTCTTGCGGTTTCGACACCAATGTGTGTCCCCTTCTTTTAAGTCCGAGTTCTTCTTCCAGCACGCCGAAACTGTGTGGTTGTCAGGGGCTTTTTGTTGTTTGTGCATTGGAGCCTTGTGCATTGAAGCTTGCTCCTAATGCATGTGGTCTTGTACGGGTCGGTGCGTGAAACATTGAAAAGTTTGTAGAAGTATCTACAGCTTCAAGTGGCATATTTGTGAACAGTTTAAAGTTCCCAGTTAGCGGCACCTTTGTGTGTACCTTTAAGGGGATATTAGGCGCAAAGTCTTTGCATGTTGGTGTTTTTACCTTGATAGATCCGTACAGTAGCCATGAAAATAAGCCGGAGCACAGTGTGGCTAATTCATTACTAACCATTTTTTCACCATCAGTTTCGATTTCAGCCAGTGACAGCATGCAGCTCCTATTTTTGGCACATTTGACATACTGCAGCATCAGTAAATACGCCCGCCCAGAAATCTTCGACACCATGAAAAGTTCATCTGGTTGTGCCTTATCCAAGTGCTGCCAAGCAGCCTGCCACGTTCTTAATGGCCATTTTTTGATAGACAGATTCAGGGATGGTATGGTATTTGATTTGTTTGAATTGCACGTCACTTATGTCAATTTTCATGCATTGAAAATCATATGTTAAAGGACATTTCACCTGATGCCTTGCTGGATGGCATCCATATATGCTGAGGAAACAGATTACATCCTTTGCTGAAATTTCGTGTCTGTACCCCTTTGAGTGCAGAGGTGAAGTTCTGCACTGGGGCATTTTCTGTGGTGTAACCATGCACATCCCCATAAGCAAGAGAAAAGAAATGTGCATGTGAGTTCTCGCACTACACCTCGCTGAGGAGAAGGAAGAGACAAAAGCTAACTTGATGAAGCTGTGAGACATGCAAGTCTGAGCATGAAAACAAGAAATATCAATTGCAGCTGCCAAATTAGCGACTGGGTATTACTCCGACTGGCAGCGTTGAACTGGCATGACATTCACTCATGTTAGGAGCTTTGGAGGGTATAACCATAGTGAATGAATTATCCAGTCTGTGCTACCCAGGCCACTGAAACTGCCCGATAAAATTTGCGTAGTAATTTTTCGGGCTGCTGGAAATCATTCACAAAACCGGTTTCAAATTATCGAGGCTTCAGTGTATTTCCTTCAACAGTGTAAATTTGTCCCTTAATGATGGTAAAGCTGAGCAAGTGATTAGTCAGTATTTTGGTGATTAGCAGTATTTTAGCCACAGCATCACTCAAAACTGCAAAAATGTTTCATGTTTCTTCACCGTGTGGTAGTCGTTAAAATACAGCTTTACGCACTCTGCCTGGTCGCATTCTGCATGCATAAAATGGGTGTCTGCTTTCTGTTTGGGCGTCAAGTCATTAGCATACACGCGGTGTCTTCATTGGGTGTGGCTGCCTTGAGAAGGGGTCTGAGACACCCTCCTTGGAAAGTGTTTCGCCGTTAGTCATGACTTGCTCTCTATGCTTCGTCTCTGGACTTAGGTCGTTTGATCTGGTTCTGGTGGTGTTGTAATCCAAGTCGGAAGATCCATCGCTCCTACTGCCCGAAAAGAAAATGGCGTGTGTGGCGGTAAAGCAACTTTTCCAGGCATCTGACTCACTTAAAGGAAACTGAGTAAAAAAAGCAGAGAACAATAACACCCTGTGGGCGTTGGTAATAATGAACCAAGGACAGTGCTAGTCAAGTTAAAAATCAACTTTTGTGCACCTCCACAAGACCAGGTGACGCATATGGAGGAGTTGAAACCATGCAAGTGCATCTTCGTAAACCTAGTTTCTTTTTTTCCACAAGAAGGTAGCACAAACACTTTTATAACAATTCTTGTAAGCTCTAGGAGGTGTTAGCATCTCCTGGTGAGCATATATTTTCAGTGTAGTGCAAAATTTGAAACAGTATCATCGCCATATATGTCAAAAGCCCTATGGGATAGAAATTCGCTGCTGTACACATGCAACAAAAACCCTCAAAGGATTAATGTCGAGCTATCTACGATGACATTACTCCTAATTTTTGTAATGATTTATTAAGCTTAATTTTATTACCACCATTATTGCTACTACTATTATGATTACTTTTGGGAATCAGAAAACGTGAATCTTAGTTCATCACTTATTGATATCATTCTCCATAGATTTCTAGTTTGCAGTGTGCAATGCAATCTGCAGGACAATGTGATTGATGTATAACCCACAGCATGGCCATTTGCTTCTGGGTCATGCAGTGTGGCTTGTTTTGCACTTCCCGTATTCTAGATCCCTTGAAGGTGAGAGGAAATCTCAACATCACCCGTCCAGAGCTTAAGACTTCCAGGGGTGCTAGTAAGATCTGCTCTCCAGTTTAGAAGCAACCCCCCCACCGGGCTATATTTATTTTGTAAAGTTTTGTAAAGGGTGTACATTAGGATGATATAAAAATAGGGTGTGTACCAGATTAACTTCATTCAGGAGTGGTTCTTAAATTGAGAGCATGTTGTCCGGCAGAAGTATTTGGAGGAAATCAACATAATGTTGTGTGCAAAAGTTTATAGTTCAATACTGCTGTCTGTGTAAGAATTGAAATCAGACGGCATTTTTTTCTGCCCAGGCTATTTGCCATGGTGTGGCCTATTAAAGTACTTTTGATCCTTTTCGTTTCCTCTTGAACAAGCCATCGGGTGTGATTTTGTACTAGTGCTCATCTAGAAGATTGCTACTGCGAGTACCTTTAATGTGAGGATTATAAATTTGCTAGTAGAAGCCCCTTTTTTTTTTTAGTAAAAGTCCAAAGTACTGATAAGATTATTAGCGTGTTCATTTGGGTTGAGTTGGGTCTTTTTCTTCATGCGACCAAAGGATAGTGGCGGCAGCTTTCAAGGTGTTATCTTGCTCAGCTGGGTCGACTGTGAGTACATGCTGCCTACACGAGAAGGCCTGTTCATTGGATGTTAAAGAAAATAGTTTAGTGGACTGTTGTGTCTATCGCTCGTGCTTTTAACATTCGACAGCGCCACAGAGTGTGGGATAGCGGTTTCAATGCACATATAGTAATTGCATTTGATAAGTTTCACTCTATGACACGATCTCGCCAATTCTATTCACCGCCTGTTTACAGGAGGTATTCCGAGACATGAGTTGGGAACAGTTGGGAATAAGAGTAAATGGAGAATACCTAAATAATCTTCGATTCGCTGATGACATTGCCTTGCTGAGTCACTCAGGAGATGAACCAGAAATCATGATCAACGAGTTAGACAGGCAGAGCAGATGCTGGGACTAAAAATTAGCATGCAGAAAATCAAGGTAATGTTCAACAGTCTAGCAAGGGAACAGCAGTTCACAATTGGCAGAGAGAGCCTGGAAGTTGTAAAGGAATACTTAGGGCAGGTAGTGACAGCTGATCCGGATCATGAGAGGGAGATAACTAGAAGGATAAGAATGGGGTGGAGCGCATATGGCAGGTTCTCTCAGATCATGAGCGGCAGATTACCAATTTCCCTCAAGAGAAAAGTGTACAACAGCTGTATCTTACCGGTACTCACCTACGGGGCAGAAATGTGGAGGCTAACGAAAAGAGTTCAGCTTAAGTTAAGAACAACGCAGCGAGGCATGGAAAGAAAAATGATAGGTGTAACGTTAAGAGACCGGAAGCGGGCAGCAGAGTGGGTGAGGGAACAAACGCAGGTTAATGACATCCTAGTCGAAATCAAGAGGAAGAAATGGGCTTGGGCAGGGCATGTAATGCGAAGGCAAGATAACCACTGGTCCTTAAGGGTAACGGAGTGGGTCCCAAGAGAAAGTAAGCGTAGCAGGGGGCGGCAGAAGGTTAGGTGGGTGGATGAGATTAAGTGGTTTGCAGGCAAGGAGTGGAAGCAGCTGGCAAAGGACAGGGTTAATTGGAGAGACATGGGAGAGGCCTTTGCCTTGCAGTGGATGTAGTAAGGCTGATGATGATGGTGACTCTATGACACAAAGAAGACATTAGTACTTTGTTAACCTCTGTTTGATTGATAAAACTCATATCTTTGTAAACTAGTCATTTAAGGCAGATAGACATTTTATAGCCCGTTGCTTATGTAGAAATTTGAATGAAGGCCTTTACATATGCATGACTTTTGTAACATTCTTTATTCATATTTGTTGCGTCATATTTGTCAGAGAGTATTCGGAAATTCTGAAGCAATCTGTGTGGGGAACAGTGAGGTATGCAAAGTTTATTGGCTAACACTGAATGAGGGAGTGAACAAGAGAGGAAAAACATCGGGGAACTTGCCAACATTTCGACAAGAGGACTTTGTCTTCGTCTGGGCAAAGCGTTCATCATTGGCAGGGTTAAAATAGGTCATCCCTCCAAGGAGGAAGGCCGGTGATGAGCAGGAGGGCATGAAGTGGGAATGGCTTTAGGATGGGGAGGGTGAATCTTGTCCAGGCATGATGGCTGCTAAAGATGATTAACTGGTTGACCTGCAAAACTGAAGAGAAAAGGGCCAGCAGCAGAAAGGAATCCGTGGTTGTGGAGCATAGAGAAATAACGAGCATGGCCTTGAAAGGCTGTGTGTCCAGTTGCAACAGTAGGCTTGGTATGACTGGCTGTGTTGACCTGAGCTGGGTTGACCTGTGTAAGGAACTAGTCAGCATGGCAGAACAATATACCGGGGAAAAAAAGGATAAAAAATAAAAATAAGGGAAAAAAGAAAACATGGGGCGAGAAAGCATGAAAGGAAAGGGGGGAGCCAAGGATTCCTGAGAAATGATGGCTAGAGAAGTAGGGCATAAGCTAAAGATAAATTGCAGAAAGAGAAAGAGAAAAAAAGGTAATTAAGGGGGTAAAGAACAGGTTGGGGCGGAAGGGTAGCGTGAAAGAAACAATAAAGCGATGGTATGAAGTACTGGGAAATGCTCTGACCATGTGCAAGACCTGTTTAAAGAATTACACTAGTGCCGGAACGTGCCTGAGAGATTCTAAGTGTCCTCTGGATACGTTACTCCTTGCTGGTTGTAAAGATTGAAATTTGTGGATTAGGAATGCCTGTCTGTGTTATCTATCCCTTGCAGATTTGAAGCTTGATTGAAGAATGAAAAGTTAAGTTCGTCGAAGTTGTGACCACGTTGATTAAAAGGTTCCGACACTGTCTTCTGTAGGTTCCTTGCTCTGTCAGCTCGATGACCATTAGTCTGGCGCTCATTGATTGTCCGGCTTCTCCAATACATTGTTTCTGACAGGAGGAGCATTGAAGCATGCAGATAACATTTGATGATGCGCAGGTAAAGCTAGTCTTTATATTGAAGCTGAAGTCGCTTGCCGTGCTTCTAACAGTACCGTCACTTTGTAGATGCTTACAGTATAAGGACGTTATTCATTGAGGTTTTGCAGTTGCGCTCACAAATCGAAGCCCTCATCAAAAAGCTGCCATCACGAGCAGCATTTGCTTGCATATCGAAGCTTATTGCATACGGGAGCTGATTTCATTATGTGATAGCAGGGTAAAATGTCGCAGGCGCTGTAGAACCTTTTATATTATTTTTACTTCGACTGCCACGCTAGGCTTCCTCTGCTTTATGAAACAATATTAAAAAAAGTAAACCTTGTATAGTCCACACCTATAAATAGTCATCACGATGCGAAATTTAAGCTTTTAAGTATGTATATAATCTGCGGGCTATAGTGCCAAGAATACGATAATACTTATGCCTCTAGTTATTGTGAAACAGCTCTCAGGCAGTATGCTTGTGAGTGCATTACATATGGTCTATTTGAATTGTTTGAGTTTGATAGAATAAGGCATCGAAATTATATAGAGAGCACAAAATGTTAACATATAGGTAGCTTGTGTATTGGAGCACTCGCAAAGAGATTTGTGCAGTGAAATTTTTGGCCGAGGCAAAATGAATACTTTGCAATATAAATGCAAAAGCTAGCAGAAATTCAAAATGTGGAGTTGTTATGCAGGCTATTAGTTCGCATTTTTTAGTGCTTTGGTGTTCTGTTTCTGCATCATTATTTTCATGCTATGAAGGTCAAAGGTGCAGATATAGGTTGTAGCTATAAGGAATATGACTGTGTTGAAACACCCTGCGGTGGTGCTGAGTTCAATATCTTAATGCTCTTGAAAGGGCCATATGTGGGCACTTGTGATTTGTTGTTTCCAGAGTCAAGCTGGAAAGCACTAGAATGCACACGTAAATTAAGAATCTTTTTTACATTTGCTCAGGCTGACTCGATGCTCTACAGACCAAACATTGTTCAACATATTCACAGTCCCTTGTAACTGTTTATCTGAGCTTGTGATCTGTCATGCATTAGATAAATGACAAGAATCTGATATACTGATACCAGCTCATTATTTTCTATGCATTGGGTGAACTACAAGGAGCCGAGATTCTGATTGTAAAGTTTGACAACTGAAAAACATACGATGCTTTGATTTTGTATTTGCAAATATTTATTAATATGCTTGACTTTACATCTTGATAATCCAAACTCAAAGGGTTCAATAAGTTTGTTCAAATTAGGCAGAGCTTAAATTAATGGGAGCTTTTTCAATAAAAAGCGTAAAAGTTCATAATAGCCATTGAAGTGAAAATGGTATTATGGTGCATACACATCATTTGCATACACATCATATACATACACCTCGTGGTGCATACACATCATTGGCCACTGATACACCTACACCTACCATGAGAGGGTTCTCCAAAAATTGATGACATTGCACGCATTGTTTTATTGTGAAGTTTACATACTGCAGGGCTAGTTTGGAACTCTCAGTGGACTTAAGATTGACCAGCCTAGTTTGTGCTTGAATGCGTGTACAGGGTGTCTAGTGATCTGGAAAACTTGAAAAACCTGGAATTGTCAGGGATAACATCAAAAAAGTTAGCCAAGTCAGGGAGAATGACCGACTGAAATTAACGTGGTGGTCTGAAGGGAATTGTGACAGTACAGTGAGTGCTAAGTACGTTGTCAGTGCATATTTGCATGACCTTTTTGCTTTGCAGTTATAAGGCGTGACATCATGTCTGCCAAGCTTAATTTTATGTCTTTTCCTCGTCGTCCACAAAGCAAGCACTGTGTATATTTGGTTTCTTCTGTGCTGACTTCTGCACTACTCGCAAAATTTGTCCTGGTGCTGATCATGAAACTAAGCTGCATTCAAAAATATTTTCCATGGAAGAAGCTGAAGCCAGTAGTGTGCAGAACTAACTTTCTCTTTTACGTCCTTACTGCAAACATCAAATGTTCAGAAGTTGAATAAGATAGTTACTCTTGTTAAAGGGGCACTGAGGATAGCTCCATCGAACTTTTATTCTTAGTAAAAATCGATTCGATACCTCGTTCTCGCTATGAAGATGCTTTTTCTGGCAGCAAAGGACGCATTAATAATAACAAAGTTGGATTTAACTCATGAGATCAAGGCCCTAAAGGCCTCCGTGATCACCATTTGAAAGTGAATGGCGGTGTAGCCTAGCCTTCGAGGTCCACAAGTGAAAAATCACCTTGACTCACCACAGCTTGCTTGTGAAAACAGTAGGTGGCAACGATGCCCATGTTTCATTTCCGATGCTTTCTAGTGTATAAAAAAGTTCTGTTTTTTAGTGTAATTTAGCATCTTTTTAATCAGTGCGGTAGTCTGTTGATACAGGCCAACTTCAATGCGTCCTTTGTCTTTTTAAAGAGCTGGAATACAAGAAGCAGTGGTTGCTGCGTAAGTCGTAGCTTGAAGCTGGGCTTCCTTTAGGAAAAAAAAAACAATCTGTAAAACAGGTAGAGCAAATCTGTTTTCAATATAGTGTTTTAAGTTTCAGTTAATAGTTTTCTTGCTGTGAATAGTTCATGTACTGTCTATTACCATCATCCACTAAGTTTTTCCGCCTCTTCAGTGGCCAGAAAATTTGATCTGAAATATTCGGGGAAAACATGGCAAAGTCGGAGATCTTGAAAAGGGTAGCTCAGTAGACACCCTGATGTAAGAAGTATGGACAGCGTGAGTTTTCCAGGAAAATATTATGCTGCTGATGATAGGGAGGCAGCATTTAGAAATGGATGGATGGGGCGTCAGTTAAAACGATTTATTGTACTGGTGAAACTGAACGGTTTGCGTACATAAAGAGACTCCGTAGCACCTTTTATCTCGATGCAAAATCTGTCAAGTATGAAGGGCACGACTTGAGAAATCACCTGTACTCCATCTCAAAAGTAGTTAGCAGTGCTGTGAAGGCTGTGGCCATTAGAGCTGATCAGAACGGCGTGCGCTGCAAAATGTCATCCACGCCCCTCGTCCCGCAGCTGGTGGCTTCGTCACTGGGAAAGAAAAAGTACCAGTGTCCAGCTGCTGTGCGTAGTGTTCCTGTATACAGGAACACTAGCTGCGTGCTACAGTACTGCACGCACATGTGCGCGCAGGAGACTGGGCCGACTTGGCAGGTGCCATGCTAGCCACGTTTGCAAATGGCAGCGCATTACTTAGCAGCAGGCAGGCCACCGCAGTGCTGTGCTCGTGCGGACTTTCTCTGCTAATTTAACCAGTGAATGAAACGCTCGCTATACTTTCAAACCGCCATCCTGAACTACATTTTCAATTACTGCAATAACTGAAAAAAAGTCAACACTGCTAAAATATTTGAGGTATTTATGTTAGAAAGAATGTGAACCAGACAGACCTCTTTCGAATGTTTTCATTTGAAATAATTGTTGTCTTCCTTGACCGCGATTTGACGAGAGAGCTCTATCTTTCACAGAGCTGCAAACAACTTGTGGGATGAGGCATAATTCATGAATTATCTGCTGTTCCTAACAGCGATCAGAGTTGGCAGCGATCAGAAATTGCCCTTCGGCGTCCCCAAACGCTTTTGCTCGGTTCCAGTCATTTTTACTGTAATAGCTCTTCTCGTCATTCATCCCTTCTGTAGACTATGTGTTGTAGCCTGCAGTGCGAAATGCTCGCATGATCTGCCCATTTTTTGCACTTTTTCTGCTTTTCGGCCCATAGGCTTGCGACTCGCCGAATTTGCTCGGCTTTCTCTGCCCCGGTAATTGCATTGACTCCTGCCTCTAGTGGTGCTCAAGGAAACCGGCTAACGGCTGCCATCTGTGCGCTGTGACGTGATTCCTGTAAAAAATGACATCATAGTAGTACGAAATTAGTGCGATTTGTACGAGTAATGCTACTCGACTAGGCGTGGGAAGTGGCATATTATGGGAGCTAGATAGTAGCATGCCTGCTGTTCGTAAAGCAGCTGTATTTGGATCAGGTACTTGCCAGCACAAGATCTAATGCTTTGGCTGGCTAATTAACGATTTTAAGAAAGTGCCATCATGGCCGCTTGTGCTCCTGAGTTGGGGCACGGGCAGCCTGAGTTGGAGCAGCCTCTTTGCATGCACATAGTGTGTGAATTGCAGTAAATGCCTTTCTTGATCACGTTAAGAACCCTCAGGAGGTTGGAACTAGTTGGATTTGAGTGCTCACCCCCAACCTGCCCTTCTAAAAGTGACCGGCCCCCCTTTATGATGCAAGCCATCACCATTGCACTGAAACCTTTTCTCTAGGAGTTCTTTAGGGAGTATTTTCAGTGGCCGCCATGCTGGTGTACATTAAGAACGACCACAAACGCCGAAAGGCAGTGCGCTGTGTCTAATCGGCCTATCACCTCCTGCTCTGGCCTGCACCGTTGAAGCTGCGCGCTGAACACCAAAATGACGCCCGTCACGTCAACTGAATATGCTGCTCTCCATAAAAGCTCGTGGTATTTCGCCTTGTTGCTCTGAACTCCACTGTTGTTGGTTGTCAGGTGGCGATAGCACTGAAGTTTGATTCGTCATGTGTACAGACCCTCTGAAACTGCTGCAGATTTACACCCCTAGCCATGGTTTACTGCTGCTGCGAGCCTACAGCACCACTGGCACTAATGTAGTTGGCGATTCCTACTAGAAAACTTCGCAGAGCCGGTAAATTTAGGTTGGTGATAAAAGCTGGTTTACGGCCGCAAGTGAAGGAGCGCAGTCGTAAAATGAAGGAACTGGCCTATTGTGCTTCCAGAATTGATTTGACGACTGCCTCGGGCTTAGCCATTTCGCAGTATAAGTTTGAATTTCCAGTGTGCGTCCGTAGTCCCATGCACCTGCAGCAGGCTCAGAGCTAGCTTTTTTTCTTATTTCATGGGCCTACTTACATACTGTCTATCGGACCTTCTATAAGTGACACGAATAATGTTGGTGCAGTAATTATTTTTTTATAGGTTTATTGGCAACAATATAAAGAAATGGGTAGACGTATTTGTCAAGGAAGGAAATTGCTTGTATTGAGAAATTCACACCACCGCCGCCAAAGCCCGTTTATAAGCTGAGCTGAAGTTTGCGTTGCGACAGCCTTGTTATGTATCAGTGTGCACAATGGTTCATCGTCATATGTGATGGCCCGTCATTTACCGCGAACGAACGAGGCAAGTACTGCCATCGACATGAATGCAAAGTCGCGTCTCTCTCGAGGTGTTGGAAACTGGTCACGAGTGCCGAGCACAGAAGTCCCATTGTTTCTATTCTTTGGAAAAAAAAAGAGAGAGAAACGTCGGAATTCCCGCGACTACGCCATGCTTTAGTGTAGTTGCTCGCTTGGCTCTGCTTAGATAGATACTTCATATGAAAAGAACGACAGATGCAAGCATCCAAGCACCAACGGGTGCTCTTGCACGTGTACCTGTTTTTGACGTCTTCTCAGTGTGGGGATTTTGCTTTCTTCAATTGTCAAGGCTGTGTAGTACTGCTCGCAAACCGCCAGGACACTGTAAAGCATTGTTCTTTTCGATTTTACAGCAGCAATAGTATTAGTAGCAGCTGAACTTGCTTCCGCCTTCCCAGTTATGTCAACCTTTGTCTTGCTTTTCTTTTTCTGCACTACGATAGTGGAAGCAACAAGCCTGGAGAGGACCTTGAAGACGGCAAGGAGGCGGGGCAAGTGGCCGAGGAGTCTGCTGCCCACGCACAGAAAAAAGACTCGTCCTCGAAAGGTGACAGCAGCAGCAGCAGCAGCGGAAGCGATAGTGACACCAGTGACAGCGACAGAGACAGCAGCGCTGACAGATTCTTGCTGAAGATTCATGACCTTCCCGAAAACATCACTGCCGAGCAGGTTGCCAGGCACCTCAAGCAGGCTGGCGTCAGAGTGTCGGGAGGCAGGCTGGGCATCCTCCTTTTGACCCGCAGCAAAGGCGACCTGCCTATCGGCAGGGCCTTTGTTGAGGTGGCATCAAAAGAAGACCAGGAAAGGGCCCTCAGCTACGCGTGGGAGAGCGCCAAGCTGTCAGGTCACCGCATCAAGGCCTTCCGGGGGCAAGTGGACGACGTCCGCCGCTATGTTATGTCGAGAAGGCCAGCTTTGAGCGCACTGCACAAGGGCGTCACATCCAGTTGTGTCGTGCAGGTCCGCAACCTGCCAGTGGGCGCAACAGAAGAGAAGCTGAAGGAGCTCTTCTCTCATTGCAAGGTAACGCAAGTAGAGCGTGAGAAATTCAACTCGGGTAGGGCCCAAAGAGCGGCGTTCATGCGCTTCATGTGCCCCGACGAAGCCCAAAGAGCTTTGGCCGTGAACGGAAGGAAGCTAATGGGCCAAAAACTCGAGCTGTGCCTCGTGCCGGAAGACTACGCCGACAGGCTCTTAGAAGGGGATCTTCTAAATCTGGCGTCGTATGCAGAACAGAAGGGTTCGCGGATTGGCACTCGAAGAGTGTCGGGCACCGCGCGACGCGCTGCAAAAGAGGCCAGCCTACGGGAAGGCGCGACAAACTTCCGTTTGGCAGAGCCACACGAGCTGGAAGCGATCCTTCAGACGTCAGAGGGGCAGCACAGGGTGGTCGCCGAGGGCCTACCTTTCAGCATCGCCCAGATAGAAAACTTTCTCTGGCCCGCGAAGCCAAGCCTGGTGGTTCGGGTTCGACGCGCCAGCGGCGTTATGTCGGGGAAGGTCGTGATAACATTCGCTAGCCTAGCCGATGCCCAAGAAACTGCCAAGAAGAACGGTCATATGATATTTGGCCGCAGCGTCAGGATAAAACTGTTGATGCCTGGCACACCCAGCGGCGAAGAGAATGACAGTGTGACAGCTGACGTGGCAACGGCTTCCTCACCTTCTTCATCTTAGTAGGCAACAGCACCTGCTTTTGTTTGATTTTTGCAGGGTTTGGGAAAAATAATTACCTGAACTTGTGTAAAATAATCGAACGTATGCGTTGCAGCGTGCCGTGAACGGAAGTTGCTTGCACATTTTGCATTTCCTTTGTGCTGCTGTTGCGGTAGTTACGCTCTTGAAGCGAGCCATGCGGACGCAATGTAGTCTTTACGCGGTAACATCGCAGACGTTCGTAAGTTAGCCGCTCATTTCCCGTTTGACTTGTATGCTTGTGTCCCTGCGGACACCCACCTTAACGCGTCAAAGTTATTTGCTATACAGCGTGTTCAAAATTAAGACTTTACTGATTTTTAAACAAAATGTGAAACACCGTGCGCTAATGCTGGTTTTGCACGTTAGTAACGCGGCTAGGCGGACACAAATTGGGGCAATAGTTGGCCCCGTAAATTCAGTAATTTTACAACTAAAATTCATTAACTTTTTATCGGCTGAAGTTAGTGGCGATATTTATATTGAGAACTATTATATTGAAGATGTTATGGTGAGGCAGTTGCTTTTCAGTGCTATTCCATTTTGTAAAATTTTAGACGTGTGCATCTCAGCTAGGACACAGGCGAGTTACTAAAATTTAAAAAAATAGAATAGCCCTGAAAAGCAACTGCCCCACTATGACATCTTCAATATAATGGTTCTCAATATAAATATGCCTGCTAACTTCAGCCAATAAAAATATTATTAATAAATTTTAGTTATTTACTGAATTTATGGGGACAATTACTACCCCAATTTGTGTCCGCCTGCCCGCACCGCCGACATGCAAAAGCAGCATTAGCGTACGGCAATTCAAATTTTTTTTTAAATCAGTAAAGTTTAATTTTGAACATGCTGTATAGATTGGAAGTGGGTATCGTTCTGTGCACAGGACAGGGTTAATTGGAGAGATATGGGAGAGGTGTTCTGGGTTTTTGGCGTGCCTGTTCCGCAGAATTCGGTCCATTAGCTCATTTTGCTGTCAACTCTCGTCGGCCCCTTCGCTATCAGGAACAGGTCAGTCGAGTTCCGTTGGCGAAGAGGCCGCACTTATCTCTCAGAGTGAGTGACGAGCTGCAGCTTAAACCGTCACGTATCTAGGTGTACTTGGAGACGTAAAAGCATTCGCGATGTAGTTCGTAAAGCGACATTGTTTCAGTGTGAAGTGTAGTGTACATACTGTAAAAGAAGGTACTTCTGTGCAAAAGCAATGAGTGATATGCACTGTGTCTGAAATGAGTTGGACCAAAGTTGAATAAATGTTGCACATTGCAAATATGCATCAACTCTGTATCCACTGCGATGGCTCAGTGGTTACGGCGTTCGGCTGATGACCACGATGGTGCGGTATCAAATCCCGGCTGCGGCGGCCGCGCTTCGATGGATCAAAATGTGAAAGGCGCCATGTGCTCTGCGATGTCAGTGCATGTTAAAGATCCCCATGTGGTGGAAATTAATCTAGAGCCCTCCACTACAGCACAGCCCCGAAATTTTGATTTGGTATAAATGCAACTTTATTTTCGATTCAGCTAGCTAACATTTTTTTCTTGTAATATTCGAATATAGCGAAGCCTTCTGGTTGGAAAGCTCTAGAGCTTCAAATGAAACGCAATATGTCGTCTAAAAAAAAAACTTGGGGCTTTTTTAACCAGATTCTTAATGAGAATATGCGATAAATTTTGGTTGCCTGCCATCTACAATGAGTGTCTAATGTTCTTGCGATTTTCCCGGCAAAATTTCAGTTCGAACCAGTTTCATTGTGCTCTTATGATATGCATGAGTCTAGTCATTCTGGAATGTTCGCATGCCGTGCATTAAATTATTCTGTGGTATTGTACTAATCCTACCCACTAATACACCTTTATCCATTTTCTGGGGTGTGCCTACTTCTAACATTTTCAGGGTCCTCAGATTTTCAAATTTGGTGGCGCCCTTTAAGGGGGGATGCAGGGATCAGATCGCGAAAATCACGGAAAAAATCGATTTTTGGAAAACGGCAGATTCGGATTCTGCATTACCTTTTCTATCACAGCTAAAAAAATTTCCGCCGAAAACAGTCTCTAAGTGTACCTAAAAAATATTTTTTTGACCGCGGGTCGCAAAAAACTGGCCAAAATCCGCGCAAAAACGGCCGATTTCAGAGCGCGATACCGCCGCACCTTCACCGCCACCTACGGCAAGTTTGGTGTCACTGGAAAGCTTGCTTCACCGCGGTTCTTCTCCCAGTGGAACCACGTGTCTACGATAAAAAATAAATGCACAGACGTGAAAAATACGAGGGCACCCGCGAAGTCGCAGCTAGGCGCCGATTGGCCGCGCCAGTCACGTGGTGCTCAGCGCGCCCTGCGATTGGCTGCCGAAAGGCATGCCGCTTCTCCGGTTGTCTGCTGCGCGCGCGCTTCGCGAAAACGATAGTTTGCAATTCAACTCGTGCTGTCCGTTCTGTATTTTCGTCAACTCATCTGCTGCGTGTGGTTTCGTATGTGAGCCCGCGATGGAGCGTCGCACGGGCCAGAAGTACAGGACGAAGTATGCTTACGGGAAGCGTAAGCGCAAGCCTCCTATTCCAAAACAGAAGCGGCCAGCAGCAACTGAACCGCACGAACGGAGGTCCGCTCTGATATCCAGTCACGCCGATGTGTCGTCGGAAGCAAGCCTGCCCTTGGAATCAGCGACCAGCAGTGAATCTGGGGGCCTGGCGCCGTCCGCTAGCCATGACATCGCAGTGCAGTACCGACCCGGACACAGTTCCGTTTTTGCGGCGGCGAGTGGCGGTGCGGTGCCGGTTCAACGGGATGACGGTGAAGTTTTCCCTAAGCAGAAGCACACCGTTCAGGTGCACCTGCCCTCGGAATCAATAACCGGCAGTGAATCTGTGGGCCCGGCACCGTCCACAAGCCGTAACATCGCAGTGCAGTACCGACCCGGGCACAGTTCCGTTTTTGCGGCGGCGAGTGCCGGTGCGGTGCCGGTTCAACGGGATGACGGTGAAGTTTTCCCTAAGCAGAAGCGCATCGTTCAGGTGCACCTGCCCTCGGAATCAATGACCGGCAGTGAATCTGGGGACCCGGCGCCGTCCACAAGCCGTGACATCGCAGTGCAGCACCGGCCCGGGCAAAGTTCCGTTTTTGCGGCGGCGAGTGACGATGCGATGCCAGCTGAACGGGATGACAGCGAGCTTTTTCCAAAACAGAAGCGCACCGTTCAGGTGCACCTGGAACCACGTTTTGTGACCTTGGAAGCAGCTGAGGAGCAAGCGTGCAGCGTCCGTGCTACACTTCGCGCGGTGTCGTCAACGGAGCGCAAGTTCGGGTTCGCGCGGCAGACAGAGGAAGAATCGGCCCCAGATGAAGATGAATTCACATTAATTCAAGCTAGTGTAATGAATTCGATAATAGGGTCTTTACTGTGCCCAAAGTGCTCTAAGAAGAGGTTGTCAGTGAAGCACGAGACTAAACTGGGCCTAGCAGTAAAATTAGTGCTTTCCTGTGGTGCTTGCGGCCCTATTGCTTCACATTGGTCATCAAAAAGGAAGTCTGAAGGAAGGACTTTTGAGGTCAATATAAGAGCTATGCAAGCCATCAAGACCATTGGAAAAGGGCCCACTGCCCTGAACGACTTCTGGGCCACAATGAACGTCTCACATCGTGGGCTGCATCAAAAAACCTATCAGGGCCACCTAAAAAAATTGTTTAAACCTGGAGCAGAGGAAGCTGCACAAAACATTTTTGCAGATGCTGTACTTGCTGTAAAAGACGTCTACAGCAAGATGCAACCATCCAGCCCAAGTAACATAACAGTTGTGTATGATGGCACTTGGCTTACACGAGACCACAGCTCTCGCATTGGTGTAGGATGTATTATCGAATTTTATACCGGGCTTGTGCTGGATTGCACCGTACTGTCAAATTTCTGCCTAGGGTGCTGTCAGCAACCAGCGGAGAGTGACCCTAGCTATGGCACTTGGATTGAGCAGCATCAGTGCCAGAAAAACACAGATGCTGCCTCAGGTCAGATGGAGGTGGAAGCTGCACTAATACTTTTCAGGCGTTCTTTCAGCAGCTATGGCCTTCGCTACACGAATGTCATATGGGATGGTGACAGCCGAACATATCTTGCACTCTGCAAAGATGAGGTATACGGCTTCATACCCCTGACTAAGGAGGACTGCATAAACCATGTGCAGAAGAGGATGGGCACTGCACTCCGCACACTGGTTGCAAGAGCAAAGAAAGGGGAGCCATTGGGTGGGAAAGGTGGACTCACGCAGGACCTAATTAAAAAACTGACCAATTACTATGGTTTAGCCTTGCGCAGAAACACCGAAGTCAGTGACATGCAAAGGGCCGTGATGGCCACATTGTACCATGTGACATCTACAGATGACGAGCCTCATCATGAGCTGTGCCCACCTGGCCCTGACAGTTGGTGCAGACATAGGTCAGCACAGGCCAAAATGGAGCCACCACCGCCTCATAAGTACAAGCTACCAAGACGTGTAGCAGAGGCATTGCTACCTGTCTACCAACGCCTGTCTGACCCGCAACTGCTGGAGCGTTGCAAGGGCAACAAGACGCAGAATGCTGCAGAAAGCTTACATTCTGTCGTCTGGTCAATGATTTCAAAAGATCAGCATGCTTCATTGTTTGCAGTGGAGACTGCAGTCCATGAAGCAGTTGCACGCTACAACTTTGGTAACTTGCGTGCCTACACTGAAGTATGCAAGTCTGTGGGCATCAAACCCGGTAGCCTTGCCTTTGAGAGAGCTCAGGAGAAGGACAAACAAAGAAAAAGAAAAGCATGCAGTGCAGAAAAAACGAAAGAGCAAAGGCATAAGAAGACCCCTGCAAGCAAAGACACCAAGTATTACAGCCCTGGGGCATTCTGAAGAACATGTGGCGGCTGTGCAACTTTAGAGCCAGTTTTCTCAGAAGTGAGTTTTGAGCCGACTGTCCTGCTTGCAGAAAGCATAGAACAACTATGCCTTGTCGGATTTGCATGAGGTTTATTGTGTTGTATTTCTTAGTAAATTCTCTGTGCAGTGACATTCCTATATTTTTTAATAACTATCTCATTTTTTTACTGCTTAGCTAAATTAGCGCGTTGATAACGACCTCATTTTTCAGACATGGATATGTTGTCCTATGTAAAAAAAATTAAGTGATAAAATTATTTGGAGAATGTCACTGCATGAACTATTCATTTTGCTAAAATATAAAAGCAACTGTGGGCTTCTACCATGTTTTTTTGTCATGCCAGGCTTTCTGCAAGTTGAGTGCAAATAAAAATTTGTAATATCAAAACTACTCAAGATATATCAATGAAACTTTGTATTTAGTCATTCTGCACACTTTCCAATAACCATGCCAAATTTCATTGCTCTACTACAAAAAATAAGGAAATTGGCTCCGATCCCCACCTCCCTCCTTAATTGGTCTACTGGTGGTCACGTGTTGTTGATTACGTCATGACTCTCAATTGCATTCACATAGCGTCCTTGATCACCTCACGCCGCGGTTGCCCCAAAACCAGAGTGGTGCGCTTTGCACCACGGTGGTGGTGCACTGAGGTGGGTCAACATCGAGTACAAATTAAACGAGGACAGTACATGGGCCTCTATAATTTCACCTCCATTGAAATTCGACCACCGCGGCCGGGATCGAACCCGCGTGTTTCGGGTCAGCAACCGAGAGACGCGGGTTCGATCCTGGCCGAGGGTGTCAAATTTTGATGGAGGCGAAATTCTAGAGGCCCGTGTACTGTGCGATGTAAGTGCACGTTAAAGAACCCCAGGTTGTCGAAATTTCCAGAGCCCTGCACTACGGTGTCCCTCATAGCCTGAGTCGTTTTAGGATGTTAAACCCCCATATTGGTTTACGTGTACGGGTCCCAAATGATGGCAGGATAATCTAGTATTGGAAGTACAATGGACTTGTATGCAAGTAGACGAACGCTAGGAGTGAAAAGTTGAAGTGCCCTTCGAAGAAAAAAATTCGTATTAGCATTAGCTATCACATAATGTACATGTTTATTCCAGGTAAGATTATTCGTAATCCAAAGCCCTAAATACTTATATTAGTACATCTCTTTTAGTATGTTTTGGATGCAGGAGTACTGGAATTCTGAAGGCATTTTTTTTTGCGAGTAGGTTTCATATACACGTTTTTTTTTAACTTACAGGCATTTACGAAGTGTCACACCAAGTGATAGCTTTACTGGATACATCATTTAAAACCGTGTGGTCAGCAGCACTTTTAACTTCATAAAGAACACAGTCATCAGCATACAATTTAATTTTAACAGGAATGTCTTGCACGATACCGTTAATATACCTATGATGGAGATAAAAGAGGTCCAAGCACCGAGCGCTGGGGAACACCTGAGTAAACCGAAAGTGCATTAGTGTTTGTCATTGAATACTACGCATTGATGGCGATCATGAATGTAGGCAGATATCTATTGCATGAGCTGAAAATTTCTGAGCAATATATATAATTTTAACAATAGTTTTTTGTGAGAAACCTTGTCGAATGCTTTGGAGAATGCATGAAAATAGCATCTGTTTGATTACCGTTATTTATTGACATAGCAAAATCGTGCACTGTTTGGACTAATTGTGTGTACGCTGAATAGCCTCTCCTAAATCCGTATTGAAATTTAGTCAACCCATTATGCTTGTCTAAATGTTCTGAAATGTGTAATATGCTATGTAATTCTTTGGCATTTCGTTGGTGGGTTGAGATATGGATTTCGTTGGACTGGTTTCGCGTCGCTCTGGTTCCAATCTTATGATTGCATGTGAGGCCGAGCCGCTGAGGCTCGTGCCGTGATTGACGTAGAGGTATTCGCATTCTTCTGTCGGCGATCGGAACCTCTAAAGAATTGGTGTAGCTGTGCACCATATTAGATATTGTCTATTCCATCCTCGTGTATCAACTTTGGTGCTTTACGCAGACCTCTACGTTTGTGAGACGTGTCAGTCCAAGTGCCGCTCCCTTGTAATGAGCAATTTAGGGGTCCTCTATATTGGGTGTAAGTTGTGTCATTCTGGACATCAGTCAGAGCTTGGGTAGGACCTATTTAGTACGAGGCTCATTTCCTTTCTTTTCGATTGTGACTGATAGCGTGACCTCTGTGAATAGCGGAACCTGCATTTACTGTTGGCAGTATACAACCCCCGCGCCTACATGTCCCATGGGTTGTTCAGCTGGAGCTTCGGGCAATGTGTCTGCAGCTTGCAGCTTCCCTCTCATCGTGGCTGTCTGCTTGGTAAAGCTTGCAATGTACCTCTTTTGACTTCCCATGTAGAGGCAGTCCGTCCAGCTATGAATGTATGGCAAAGTGTTCAGTACTAGGAATGATTTTTGCAGCCCCACTGGGCCGTTACACACGCCGGGCATGATTTCGCTTGCTGCGCCAACAAGCTTTTCATTGACATTCTTGAGAATGGTCGCATAGTTTTATCCATTTTTGCGCCAATCCAGATTATAAAGCTTTGCACGGCGATGTTAACGGGTACGCCTTTGTTATCATCGTGGCCTTCTAGCTCTTTACTGAAGCCGGAACGGCAATGAGGTGAGACTGGCAGGCATAGCTTGTGTACGGGCATGCAGTTGCCTTTGGTTTTCTGGGGAGAAAATTTGGGCCCCGTGTTCCTAGTTTTCCGCTGACTCAGGCCATTATCGTGCCTCATTTGTCGCGAAGTCACATTGCATTGCTGCATTATGTGTCCTGATGGGCTACATTGAAAGTGTTGCATTTGACTCGACTGGTTTTGCGATGCTAGCGACCCAGAAGCCTGCATGGTGTCTGTAGAGCTATAGTCATCTCTCAAAGCCTTCTGTAGGACAGTATGGAATATTTCTGAAATAACTGCTATTATTGCCGAGGCCTCATGCCTTAACTCTGTCCTCCGGCCGAGCCTATGCATGCTGCTGACGTCCCTCGTTCAGTTGTGGGAATTAGGAAGGAAGAGCGAAGCCGCTGCGAAATCAGTGAGGCCATGTGTTGGCATAGCCGTCATGATGCGTGGCGCCATGGCACCTACGGATGTCAGCTGTTGTAGGTGCTGGAGGAATTCTCTGGGGACATTGGGATATGATGTGATGTGCCACCTTCTGCACCATTTCGCGCTGCAGTTCCCGCAAAGTGCAACACACTTGACTTTCACTGTTGCACTCGTGTCGAGCGCAAGGCTGGAAGATGCTCGTGGCATGTTCCTTGGGCGTCTCCTCTGGTCTCGGCCTCCTCTCATGCAGCTGTATGTAAAAACCCAGTCTGGAACTTCTCCAGCGAAACCTCTGCAGAGGGCGCTGGCTTCCATTGATTCCAGATACCTAGCGGCCTTCTCGCTTACAGTTCCCGTGGGACTGCGGCGGGGCCTTATTGCTGAAAGTGGAAATAAGGTCCGTCTTTTTATTTTTTTTTTTCGCAAGGAATAGCTCATCACTGCTGTGTACCGCTCACACAGTCGAGTCCATTCTTGTACACATTCGTCGTATTTTCCAAAAACCCAAAGGAGGGTAATATATCCTCTCTTGTTAATTATTCTTGGGATCCCCTTCTGCTGTGGGCTTAAGTCCCAATAGAACCTGTTCGGCATCTTAGGTTATTGATGAGATTCTATTGCCCCGGTTAACGCAGCTGCCATTCGGGAAATTTTCTCAGACCTCTCTCAAGGTGGCGGTCCCACTCTGACGGTGAACGGAATACATTTTTGGTGATATTTGTACATCCTCTGCACCTCGCTCATGAGCTTCATAAATATGGTTCAGGTATTTCCATAAAGCTAATTTCCTCTTCTTTCAAAAGATGCAGGTGGTTTAACGATAGCTGCAAATTTGTTTCAACTGTAAAAGAAAACGCAAAGGTGAAAAATGGCAGTTCAGCTCAACTTGTCTCAGGAAATGCAAAGTTATGAAAAAGCTATTGCACCCAGAGAAAAATCTTTCGAGTTGCTTTGAGGTATGATGCTAATGAGCATGTTTAACCATTTAGAAATATGTGTATAGGTTAATTTATTAGCCACGCATGTTTGAAAAACGTAGAAAACGGAGCAATGTAATCTGCACTAACTTGGGATATGCATTGTCCTGCGGCAACTTTTTGAACAGTTTGAGACCGTGTAATCATCCTTTCTTTCTGAAAATATCATTCATCTGCCTCATTTAATTTAAAAGTTATTCCTGATCAAGGTTAGCGTTTTTCAGAATAGTTGAAAACGAAATGCTATACTGTACAGGTAACCAGCACTTGGCCATTCTGAGATTTTACGTGAAGAAACTTAATACTTCGCTCTATATGGCTAAGCATCGCTTTTAGTCTATGGCTTTTGGGGAATGTGCACTGTCTAGTTGACTTTAGCTACCTTTTTCGTTGTGCTCATGAAGGGCACAAGCTCTTGAAACGTTCCGCGGCTTCTTTTTTTCTGGAAAATACACTCTTAAAATATCGGGCTCTCATTCTTTTAATCAACTTGCAACAATTATCAACTACTAAGTCCACAAAATACAAACAATAGCAACAACGCAGCAGCATGCGATAACTGTAGATAAATGTAAGTAGTGTCATCTACATTAGTGCGCATGTACTAAATGGTCACAGTTCAGAAAAATGACGAGTGTGGCACTGCCAAGCAGCTAAAATTAGCTAAAATCGGGAGGTGTTCACAAGCATACCCGAGACGTACTACCGGAGAAGTATACCGGTTTATCAGACCCCTCTTGCGCATGAGCAGTGGCATTGTTGAGGTGAGGCGAAGCTACTGCGTGTGTGAAGCCGGCGTCCGGTTACAGGTACATGTCTCCGGTATGCTCAAAACGTCGGATGTCTCTTCGATGTTTGCACTTTGCTCTTCATTTTGCCCTCTGTACTGTGTTGAACATGTGTTGAACTTCCAAGCAGATTTCCGCCATATTGCATTGCTGGATTGTTTTTTCACTTGACGCTACGGAACGCATTCTGGGCGTTGTCTTATTTTTCGAGGACAGCTTTGGCATTGCTAAAGAGACAGAAAAGGGAAGGAGAGAGGCTTTTGCTTCGTGCCGTCGGTTGTTCGTTGTTCCGGCTAGTGGTGTAGAGGGGAAGTTGGAGAGCGCTCGATTTGCCTGCACTCGCTGCACCAGTTCGGCAAAGTTCTGCAGCGGTGCCACGAGTGTGTAGCACTAGTTCCAGCAGTTTTAGCGCAGTTTGGCACTGTCTGCTTCCAAAACGAATGGTCGAGTCTAGGCCTGGTCGTCTGCTAGCCTTGGCGACGCCAATGAATTGCAGCCGCTGTTTACAGCCGACAGCGGCTGCCAACATCTCATGAAGAAATGTTCAAGCAGCACATCACAATAAAATGTACACATGGCATGTGCACCTCGTGACGTCTTTGCTTTTTACAGTGGTGTCAATTACGCGTAGCCGTTTCTTTGGAAAACTCGAGCAGCGTTTTAGCTTGTTGACGAGTAGAATTACTTCAGTCTCCACCATTTATCACAACGCGCACAGCATTATCTGCCTCCATGGCAGCTACACCTGCACAATTTCAGCACTAACCACCAAGAAGGTACGCAGTTTTCCTGAACTAGACTCGCACTTCTTTCAAACGAATGCCGTGGTTCAGAGGGCGCCATGTTCCACCCTTGAAATGAATCCATGTGAGGCGCAGCGCCGCGAGAACCAGTTCATGTGGTGCAGGTGAATCAAACGGACCTATATAGGTCGGGTACAACTGAAGAATGTAGCAGCACATGCCCATCAAAGGAGGCCGCCCAGCCAAGCGCGTCGACCGAACAGTTTTCTGTTCGGTCTTCACTGGTGCTGTCGCGGCATTTCCTCTGCTCCCTGCGGGAGCATATACAGGAAGCAGGAACACTACGCTATCCAAGCTTAGGTGCTCCTAGAGACGATGGCAGACGCAGGGGCAGCAAAATTTTTCCTTTCTTTTTGTGTTATGGTTCTTTTAATAAACTACTACTGGCTATGCAGCTAAGACTACGCACAGACTTATCCCGAACAAAGAACATTCCACTCTCGACGACACGGGACAAAGTGCTGTCTCCTTCCCAATTTTTTACAGACTTGGCTGCATGCATAGCCACAGAAATCGACATGATTGGCTGGAGGGCTCCCTCTGAGTTGCATGTGCCGCTTGGTTCTTTAGCTGTAACCGACTATAGTGCTGAGAAGTCCCCTCCCCCGTAACTGGCACAAAGGACCGCCTCCTTTCCTTTCCAGCTTAGCCAAGATCTGCGCGCCCCTCCTGCAGGCGGGGTAGACTGGTAGCGCCAGGTACAAAAGGCACAGATTGGAAACATCTTGCTTCTTCACACCTGTTTCATCTCTATCGTGTAGCGACCGAAGAGGTCATCAGGCAGTGCGTATCGAGAATGAATCGGGCCATATCTCAACCAAGGATGGTTTCGTGTGATCCGGGTGCCAGACCCATCCGTCGTGTCAGCGCCCATTTTGTTCCGCTTTCATTTGAAGCTTGCTCTAGCGTGTCGCCTAGCTGTGTTCTGAAAGGTGTCGTGTAACCATACTAGCAAGGCTTGACATGCGATCGAGAGCTTAGGTGGATGTTTGTTTGTCTGTTTGTCCGCATACGGCATGCATAGCCGCTGTACTGCATATGTGTGGACAAATTCATTGAAAAACCGGCACACTCCAGATCCGACAGAATGCGAACTGGTCGATGCGTCTAATTAGTTAGTATTTACAGAAAAAAAATTGCTTCGCAAGCAATGGATGGTGTTGTATGGAATAAAAATTGGGAGCCAATTATTTGGCTGCGAATGTGTGAATGCATGGCAACTGCCCCATCTCAAAATGATTTGCTACCAAACCATGAAACTAAAGGGCGGGCTCAACAAAGTACACACGTTTCTTGCGTGTTCCCTGAGCAATAATTACGACAATACATTCTGGTTACATTCAAATAATGAACAGTAGTCCACCCAATATATTGGTTCAAAAACTACGAAGGCATGCACTCTGCTTTTCGCACGTACATTATCACGGGAAGCTGAAGCAAGTCGGGGCAGCAGCTGCTAACGCTCTTCCATAGTGGGCCACTCTTGACATCGCATTTCAATGTCGAATAAAATACCGCCGGGAAAACAAAATCTCGGAAAATGATTACGAGCATGTTATAGTTGCCTGGCAACAGACGGTGTGAAAATAACAGCTGTTCCTTCAATTTGCAGGTACGCACGCACGAAGACGCACACACATGCACATATGCGCGCGCGCTTTTTCCACCTTTGATCCAGCCCAAATCGGGGCAAATCGATGCAAGGCGAATAAGATATACATTTCAGCACGCGATGGAAAATTCTAGAGGCAATAAGCAACCTGATGATGTAAACTGGATGCAAGAAAGACGTTCATCTAACATAAATAAGAGCACACAGTTGAGGGTCCAAGCGGGAGAGGGGACGGGGATGCCCTAAGTGCCTACAGAACTGTCCCTTTGTAGCTGACCCCTTTTTTGGCAACGTTCCTGCACTCCCCCCCCCCCTTTCGTACAATGTTTAGTCCGAGTCTGCCTCATAAATGATATGCATCTATGCTGCATTTTTGTGAACCTTGGCAAAATTCTATCTAGGTTGATCGGAATTGGTTGCAAATGCCGCCGCATGTACGACGAATATTTTTTTCTCAGGTGAACACATTTCGACACTCTGCGGTGCCAACCCTCTCGACAGCAATTTCCCTGTCTCTTGCGCAATGTTGATTCATCTCAAGGGTAGAGAGAAATTGACAATTGCCCACTTCTCTATATCTGGTTCTTTACCAACCCTAGTTTCTAAGGTTGGACAGGCATCCGTCGAGCGTTGACTAAAGTTGTCCAGCGGTCTTTGTTATAGTTGTATTATCATAGATGTAATATCATTTGATAAAAAAAAATTTTTTTTAGTGCTGTATTTGGCAGGTTACACTCTAGACCAGGAATGTTCTGACTATTATCAATATTACTATGCATCAACAGTGACGAAGTGATTGTACGCGCAAAAAACGAGGACAGTACAAAGGACACAAGAAAGGCACCGACGTCAACTATAAGGTTCATGGGAAAAAAACGCGAGAAATATATACATGGGACATAAACAAAACAAATAATTTGCATGATATCACATCTTACCTATTTTTGGTGTCCACTTTCTTTTTTCGCTTGCGTAGTAATTTGCGCTGTGCAATTATGTCGACAATGTATCACTAACTCTCCCAGGTTTCCACTGTGTCGACGTTGTGCCTTAGGCGGTGCGGGCTGGGCAGCATTGTTTTTCTTTCTTTTTCTTTGCCCACACTATTATATGTACAACTCAAGAACAAAGGGGCACATATTTTCAAAGGAGGCCCTCCAGACAGTAACGTCGACCGTACAACTTTGTGTGGCTGTGCAGCCAAGGCTAAACAAGAGAGGGAGGGAAACGGTCCTTTGTTCCCGTGCCGCGCATCCTTATCCCGAACAAAGATACCCGACCTCTGATGCCATTTGACCAAGACCGTACCCTCTTTGTCCCGGCTCTTTTTTCCTTCACCCTTCCACAACCATAGCCCAAATAAAGGAAACCCCACTCGCAACGACAAGTACAAAAAGGCTTTCTTCCCTTTATAGCTTATCCTTGGCTCCATAGCCGCAGAAAGCTGTTCGGTCGACGCGCTTGGCTGGAGGGCTGCTTTTGAGGGGAATATACTGCTTCGTTCTTGAGTTGTACCCGACTATAGTTGGTGATCCACGTCCTTTATTTGTGTCACACGCATTAGGCAAGCTAGCGAGCCGAAGTTCAACTTCCTGTGGTTGTGGAAAACCGAGCAAGGGGCAGGCAGAGAAGGAAGCATGCCGAACTACCCCAGCCAACATCTCCCCCCACGCACGACGGGGACAAGCAGCCGGGTTTGCCATGGTTTGTTTATAACCCTTTGAAGGCAGGCATGGCGACAAAGCAGGCTTCATGCAGCACGGGTCAAGAAAGGACCTGACACATATCTCAACATCTCAACCAAAACCAGGGGGCAAGATGGGAAGACACTTTCTGGTAGCCTGGTAGCAGAATCTGAACTACTCAGAAGATGGCGGCAGTGGAGCTGCCACCTTAAGTGTGTTGATTGCTGTCCATTCACTGCAGCAAGTGTGCCAGAGACTGCACATAAGAATGTGCTTTCTGCACAGGATGATGCAATACATTTCAACAACCCTGGAGCTGAAACTACAAAGCTCTGGTTCAAAGCACTCAAAATTTCGCAGGGCAATGCTCAGTGTGCACTGCTTACAATCAGGCCAACTTTACGAAAACAAATATATGGCTGGTAGAGATACTGCAATTTTTTGTGAAAGTTGAATATAAACCAGCAACAATATAATTCTAAATTAATCTCATTAATGTATTTTTTGTTAAGATACTAACTTGTCCAAAACCACGTATAACCATGGTTTGCAAGAACTGAAGTTTAGCACAAACATCGTGTTTTGCAGTATATTTCATTGCATTAGTCATTCAGGATTAAAACTTGACTAGTTGGATATCAACCAGAAGCTTTACACCCATACAAACTAGGCTCTGAAAAATGAAGTCCGGTCAGCTGACAAGATGAGCATAACCTCGGACTATGTGACTGAAGTGGTGTTGACATCTGCCAGTCGGAAATGACGGAAGTACTAGTACACTGCACAGCAGTCTCAGAACTGACCATTGCAACTTATCTCTGTGTTGCTTTCGAGCCCAAGTTCGTAGCCTCCATCGCACGTGCTCTTGTCCGCGCTCTCACGTGGTTTAGTGTCCGACTTCTCTCTTCGAGTGCGATAGTTCTGCATGTTTGGTTGGCTCGCCGCTTGCTTGACATAAATGAAAATGAAAACAGACGCTTTCTCCGAGACGGCGATAACAGGCGATGATTCCAAGCAGACATGTCATACACGCTACGTAATCACTGGATGCTTACAAGCGACGCAACGAAATAAGTGCGTACATGTTTCATCAGTGACGACCTTCTTTTGGGTGTTCCTTGTGCATGCATAACCAATGCATAACACGGAAACATTGAACAGCATGCATACATTCCTACAGTGGGCTAATGTAGGTATAGCACGGATCAGAACGCAAATTTTTTTTTAAAGAAGCCAGAGCCAGTGAACAGCACCGCATTAAGTTTATGCCTCCACATATTTTATCGCAGTTCATTCCAAATGGGAAGACGCACAGGCCACCTCCTCTCATCAATGCACGTCGACATTTTCTTTTCGTCCGCCGTAGAAATCTGCTGTTTTTTCTTTATCAACACACGCAACCCGCAAGAGCCGGTTATCTCAGTAAATGTCAACTCAAGTCATCAAACAGTAGCTGGGCTCACTTTTCCAAGCATGGCTTAGCCCAGTTTCCAGAGTTCAATATGCAGTAGCAGTTTTTCTATTGGGCTTAGCCAAATCTGACAAGTTTTGAAGCCTCAGTAATTTAGCAAAACAAACCGCAACACACAATTTCTGTGTTGTGATTTGCATGCAAAGAAACTAGTGGTACTTGCAAAAGAGCCTGTAAGGTTGTTGGTGCAAAGAATGTGCACAAATACTACTTGTGAAATGAAGATGTATTGGTACCAGCTGAGAATACAGCTGCATATCAAGCAGCAGAAAGTACTTTCTCGCATTCCGATTTAGGACGGTAGCCACAGCCACACACACCCACTCTCGATGGCACACTTCTAAGCAAAAGAAAACATCGAACAATAAAAGTAATGATAATGTTGAAATGCTTTAATCTGAGCTAGAAGGTGGACATTTTTTGAAGATGTGAGTGGAACAAAAGGATATGTACAAGACAGAAAGTGCACAACTCTGACTAGTAACTAATATTTGATGCTGGAAGAAATGCACATATATATGATTTTAACACATGAAGTACCACTTAATGATTTTATCAGGAGATCTCTCACTTCACTTCATCCCATGTATGTTGGGCTTTTGAGCCCCGTGGTCAAAAACCCATCCTGCCATATTGATCAGCCCATTCGAAACTCGTGAAAAGAGAAATTGTGCATTCAGTTTTATAAATGTTCTAAAGAAATCATGTCAGCACAGGCTGGAGCAAAGTTTCCACAACCAAGTAGATCGCTTGACACAGGCCGGTTACCCTTCAGAAGTTTTGGTTTCAGTTGCAGAAAAACTGCAGAAAAAGTTGGTCTGATGTCAATAGTAAAATTAAAAAGGATAAAAGGAAAAGAAGTTGCCATTGTGCCATATCTACATCAGGTCTCGCACACCCTGGAGAGAATTAGAAAGCATGGGGGGGTTTATGTTGTGTTTTCGGCACCTATTCGATTGTCCAGTCTGGTTAAGTTAATTCGGCCAACAGTGAACCACGCGGCTGCATGAAAAGGCATGCAAAACAATTTGTCCCCTGCCCGGAGGGAGTCATCTACTCTTTGCCGCTATCTTGTGGGAAGCAATACGGCCGATGCATCAACGAAAGAATAAAGGAGCATGATTATAATCTCTCATGTGACCCCATAGTAGGCCATGTAGCCATACACTGTAGAGACTGCAAAAGTGATGATGATGACGAAGATGGCATCAATGCCTGCAAGCCATTGTACAACGAGTGTGTTGAGATAGGTAGGAACCGCAACTCACTGACAAGAGAAATTATAGGAGCACACCATAGCAAGGCTCCCGGAAGAATGTATACGCGCACCCTCCGTATTGCTGTCAGAAAGAGAAAAAACGATACCTCGACTGCGAATGCTGACACGCATGTGCTTAATATATAGTTTTTTTTATTTGTGACTTGTATCCATTGCTTTCCATTTCTGGACGCCAGTCGGGTACTTATTCCGACTGGCAGTTAATAAAGATATCAGTTGTGAGTTAGCGCTGTATTGTGTCCTTCTTCTACGTCCCGTTCGTTGCACTGTAGTCGCGGAGTATCGAAACCACCTCGCCCAACAACTTACCTTGTCGAACATATAAAAGTGCCAAAATTTGTTTTGAAGTAAAACTTGCATCATGCAGTGTTCGCATTTGGAGTGCAAGTCTTGCACATGAGTACGAGTGCTTTAATAATAAGTGAAGCTGAAGGCTCATATCGGTATATTTCAACAATGGCAAACAGCCCCTACTTCGGGTGCCATCTTAATTCTGCTACTATTAAACACTGACATCATGCAGTTCAATGTTGCACCAGTAGTCTTGGTGATGTGTGGCACAATGGAATGCCCCTTCAGCAGAGTAGAATGTTCAACTTCGACATTCCATGTGCAGCCATGTTGAGGCATAAAAAGATGACCGCACACAGGAAGACAGCTTGTGGTGGACGAACCACATTTATTGGACGTCCCGGTAGCCGCGGCTGGTGAGCCGGCGGAGCAGGCTGTTGACGTTGTTAGAAAGGTCGGTTGCCCAGCGCGTTCTCTGTTGCGCGAGGCAGATCTTCTTCATCAGCGCTCCCCCCTAGCGCGATGCACGATAAAAGAAAAAACAGTATGTAAAAGTTTGTACAGGTTCTCAAGTCCAGGACACAGTTAGCTTTGTGAAGGCTGGGTCAGAGCTGGGGAAGGCTGTTGGGCGGAAGAGCTCTGGCGGTCGAGCCTGGCTGCCTCGCAAAGGGCGAGGGGAGCCAAAAGATGAGGATGAAGGAAGCACAAGGCAGGAAAAGTCATCGAGGAATGGGAGGCGAGCTAGGCGTTCTTCAGTTGGACAGCCTACGGGTGGGGCCGGCGGTTGGGGGGTAGTTTTGCGCTGGCTCAGTTGGTGCGGGCGAAGATATGGCATGGGGAAGACATTTCATTTCATTTATTTTCTCCTTAAGGGCCCGAGGGCATTACATAAGGGGGGGGCGAATTAACATGATGTACAAAATCTTGAACGTGGAAAAATGTGAAGAGCAAAATACAAAATACAATGAAGGCAAGCAAAAACAAAAGCAAGGAAAAAATACAGTAAAAAATGCAGACATACATCTAAGTCAAATAACAGCAAACAAGCAAGCGCAAAAGAAAATTACACCAAGGCGCAGAAATGGAACCAAACTAAGTAACAAAAGAGTACAAAGGGTACAGTCTATTCAGGATGGCTGAAGTTTTAGTTTATTGCGGAATTGTTTTCTGTCTGTGCATTCGGCTATGTTATCGGGTAAGGAATTCCATAAGACTATTGCATAAAAGTGGACATAGAAGTGGAGCCGATGCCTCGGCCACGGGCAATGGCGAAACAACGGCGGATGGCACTGAGCATGAGGTCTGCGGGGTGAGGCATGTGCTGCCTTGTTAGGTAGTAGTCGAAACGGGCGACGGGGTGTACCGGATAGCTGCAAAAGTGAGCTCACCGGGTCACCAGTTTGTTGCGCCCATCAGCATGAGGCCGGCATGATGAAGGAAAAATGATTGCTTTTAATGGCTGGAATGCTAGAACGTCTGATGGCATGTAGCCGAGAGGCACGTGACACTGGCACGAGAAGTGAGCTCAGTTCGGCCGCACTTCGACGACTGGTGCGCAAGGCCGCTGCTGCTGCTACAAGCTCTTAGTGAGGGAGGCACCTGGTTGAGCAGATGAGTGCTCGCACTGGCACCCGGCCATCATGTGTGGGGACCCACACTAGCTGACCACCGCCAGGTAAAACTGTCCCACGTAGCTCCATTCTGAAAGTCACGCTAGCTGCAGTGGCTGGAAACACAGGCCGCTGGCAGCCATAGCACGGAGTGGCCTTGCGTAGCACCTGTAACATCCTTCGTGGCACATCCTTGGCTATCGACTCCAAATTGCTGCAAGGGACCAACCAGACAATGTCAGCATTGGCTACCATGACAGAAACCTTGAGAGCAGAATAGTTTTTTGGGTTACTAAAGTTAGCAAGAAATGAGGCACACACACAAATGTACTTCAGCACTGAATTAAGAGTTAGCTGCAACTCACCTTTTCTATCTGGAATAAAGCATAATAGTTAATGTTCACTTGGGTGGAATTTTTAATGTCACATTTAGAGTGGCAACCTAGTTCTTGCAAGTGCCACCCACACGACTCCAGAGGAAGTAGGATTGGCTGCAAGCTACATGCAAGTGGCCATGGTATTAACCAACACTTTACACAGCCGTGCTGTTGCCGTGAGTCATCTCTCTCTTGGGATCATATCTGCCTGAATAAATTCCACAGGAACGCCACATCTAAACACAAAGGTGGTCATGCTGTTACGGAAGATCTGTGCTACTCCAAGTGTTTCAGTCATGTCAGCCACAGTAGACTGAAAATTGTTGGCCTCAAAAGATCTTTACAGAGGTAGCCATTCATATCTGTATCCAGGTTAGAAGCCACATAGTCTCCATGACAGCTAAACGCAGGATTTCTCATTGCTTTAAAGGGACAGTGAGGAGAACTCTATCAAATTTTTTTTGTTAGCAGAATCTGATATTTCGGCATTTCATGGCTTTGTGGCTGCTTGTCCGGGAGCGAAAGATGCATTTATTTCAAAGAAATTGGATTCGAAGTTGAAAAAGTTTTTCCCGCCGCTCCGATTCAGACTCAAGAACTCTTATGACGTCATAGGACGGAGTGACGTGAAATGTGACGTAAAAGCAGACTCCGTGATTTCTGACTGGCTATCGGTGCGTTCTAGCAGCTGCCGAAATGAAAGCTATCGCCGCCGCACGTTGAAGGCATCTATCGGGGTACAGTGCTCTAGAACCATGGAACCTCCATGTCTAGAACCTTGGGCACTGTAATCGGGGGTCGGTACCGTCACTTCGTTTACGTTTGCATCGGCGTCTTGCCAGCGTGGTGGTGGTGGTAGTGGTTTTTTATTAAGATAATAGTAAAAAGGCATGGAGGCAGCTAACTACAGGTTTCAGGGTTTGTTTTGAGTCTCTGAACTAGAAGCTGCACATTTAGCACTCGTCACCGAAATCAAGGTGCATAGGGGAATGTTTCTTTTTTTTTTAATATCTAGTGCCAATCAATTAGTTTTTTTTAAAGAAAATTACTTATAAAGCAGCATAAAAAACAACATATATATATATATATATATATATATATATATATATATATATATATATATATATATATATATATATATATGCGAACGAGTAAACACATGCAATGTGAATAACGCCATAGACTTCCATAGCGTTGGCCGGGACCGCACCGGCAGAATTAAAATTAAGCGGATTTTCGAATTACGGAGTTCGAATCAAAGAGCTTTTACCGTATACACAGAACGGTCCAAGAATTCCGTGCAGCTATACTCAACAGCTGATTTCACACTTAGGTGCTCCAAAAGCATTATTAAATTTAGTCAATGACTAGCCACAGTGACGACTGTAAGCATCCATGGTCTTTGTTTTTTTCATTTTGGGCATTGAAGACCTTTGTACTGAGGCCAGTTAAAGCCACCCTTGAAGCGCTGGAGGTACTTTTTCAGGCAAGTTCGCCCTGGCAGAACCATAATAGATTGTCCGCGGAGATGTTCATACAACTTCGGGCTTCGCATCCTCATCAGCTAGCATACATTCCAAAATCCACTCATCATCGTATCGCGTCCCCTTGTGTGATTTTCATCTTGCAGCAAGGAAACATGTAACTCTACAGCCAGCTGCTGCTTTGAGGGAAGAGATGTAAATTTGCTGTTAAATGTCTCTTCACTAAGAGCCTCATTTCGCTCTTTCATGTGAGCCACCTGTATCCTTGTATTTGCCAATAGTTTCTTAGTTCTTGACAGGCTTCGAGAAATGTTCTTGGACTGTTTCTTTTCATCAGATTTCCTGGCAATTTCACTTGTGCTTTTCTTTTTTCTGCACGCTTGGTTTTGAGCCAGAATCTTTTGGTACTTGCAGAAAGTGCAGGACTCACCTTCGGACCTCACAGATAATAAACACTTCTCAGCAAAATCATGCCTTTGTAGGAGATATGCTCTCCCGAGGCCGGCTTTATGCCGCATGCACCACAAAGATTTGTCAAGGCAACTTCTTTGATCAAGGTTTCGGCCTCTTCGCAAGTTAATTGTGACGATGTGTTTTGACTTTTCCCTTCCACTGAGGTAAACCGTGGCTGCCACTGATTGTCCATCAAGTAAAGGCTTCGCAAATGCTACTATCTTTTCAATGAAGAGGTTAGCGAAGTTATTCAGCCTCACAATGGACGTACGCTAATGAATCGACTGGCACGGATGGCACTTTCATCCATGTCACTGCATGGAATAGCGACGTTGAAGAACGGATATGCGGACGATCGTTGGTGGTTCGCGGCCGTTCACCAACATTTTGCACTTCGCCAGCAGCGCTTCCTTCTGCAGAAACACGGCGTGGGGTGGTGCACTTCAGTTACTGCAGCTCCGCTATTGGCGCCAGATGCTTCCATGCTCACCGATTCAGCATTCTCAACGGCTGAGCACAACTCGGAGGCATTCCGACGCAGCACGCCTGTGACGCTTTGCTGGAGGCTCTTGTTGGCGCAGATTTCTTGTTTTTCTCTTTGCTGACACTTTAGGCAGAATGTGTTCTGGGTAATGCGTGAATATCGAAGGCACGGCGTCGGGTTTCAGACGCGGTTTATCGCGGGGAAGCTCGCTGGTAACACCATTTACGGTAACTGAACATGCGCTCGATAACTGCTCTCAAAATGTTTCTCGCAAACCACACCAGCTGGCGTCAGCCTTGTGTCCTCTCTTTTGATGTTTCTTTCCCATTCTGCAAGCCGCGTAGCATCAGATGGTGCAGCAAACATGGAAACACGTTCCTTGTTCGAGCGGTAACCGCTTTTACACAGTGGCACAAAGCAAGCCTTCTCTTTGCACTGTAGCTTTGGCATCTTTTTTTGCTGTCACATGTAGCTCCTTAAGTGATGGGTACGGGAAAAAACATTCGGAAATTCAGTCCACGATTTTACGGCACGCTGAAAACACGCGCCACGGATACACGCTCGCCCGTAACCGATGCAATCACCGTAGAACTGCAGGGAGCAGCGGATGCGATGACTTGCATGCGTAAGCACCCGCACAGGACAACAAAAACTGCACCTCGGTCAACAAAAGTACGTGCACAAGCAGGTTAATCGCGCACTCACAAGACCATGTTAATTGCTGCCTTCCGACGCGAGAAAACCACGTCGTCTGCTGCGGCAGTACGATGGATGGATGGATGGATACGGCTGAACCCTTTACATCGGGCGGTGGCTCAAGCCACCTAGCCATGTCTTGTGAAATTTAATAATAATAATAATTGGTTTTTGGGGAAAGGAAATGGCGCAGTATCTGTCTCATACATCGTTGGACACCCGAACCGCGCCGTAAGGGAATGCATAAAGCAGGGAGTGAAAGAAGAAAGGAAGAGGAGGTGCAGTAGTGGAGGGCTCCGGAATCTGAAATTTTACTCCTGTCTTGCTTTTAGCCACCAATCAGATAACCTTCACTTGGTTACTTCTAACCTCTTAAAATCCACTTTCCCTTCACTATCCCTAAACCCCAATGCCTTGGGTAAGTCAGCCCCGCTGCCTTCCACTGTAGGGTGAAGCCCTTTACAGAAGAGTATCAAGTGTTCAGCCGTTTCCTCCTCCTCTCCGCACGCAATGCACAAAGTGTCTATCTCCTGGTACCTGACTCTATACGTCTTAGTCCGCAAAACTCCAGTCCTAGCCTCAAACAACAAAGAACTTCCCCTACAATTATCATAGATATTTTCTTTGACAATTTCCTGTTTAAAGGCCCGGTATGTTTCCAGTGCCGATTTCGTCAGCATCCCTGTTTTCCACAAAGCTCTCTCTGTTCCTTTAACCTTTTTCTTAACCGATAAATGCTGATTTGCCGCCTTACTGCTGTCCAGATATTTGCTTGTCAATTTTCTAGTTCGCTTTCTCCATTTCGTGTCAACATTCTTTATATACAGGTATCTGAAAACTTTCCTAGCCCACCGCTTTTCCTCCATCCTTCTCAATCGTTCCTCAAATGCTATCTTACTGCTAGCCTCTCTGCTCTCGAAAGACGCCCATCCCATATCCCCCTGTACCCCCTGATTTGGTGTATTGCCATGTGCTCCCAAAGCTAACCTCCCTACTCCCCGTTGCCTAATTTCCAGCCACCATCTCCCATTGCGCAGTGCTGGCGCTCGGCACACTAGCCAGTATATTCTAGGCACTATAATAGTAAGCCCCTCTAACTATACTTACGTAAAGAGCGGACACTCAAGCCGTTTTTGCAACCGAGCAAAAAAAAAGGTCTGACCACCCGCCAGGTGGCTTGTTCACTTTCACTCTACTTCAAAGGTCGATAGCTTATCACATGTCCACCGGGTTCCATCCAAGCGTTGCGTCGGTCATGTGCCGCCGGTTACGCCCACCTCACCGCGCTTTTCAACGCGTCGCCTCGTTTTTCCGGCAAGTTGTTTCCTTTTCCCTGCAGGATTAATTTTGATGTTTCTTGAGCTCAGAACATTGTAGCAAGTCGTTTGTTATGCTGCGTGTACGCATTATGCACGTGTAGCATATAATATGAGCCGTGAGCCATCCGTTTGTCTTTTCCGGAACTGCATGTGAATTACTTCGAAAGCGTAATTTTCCAAAAGACACTCGCAACACGTTCGGTTTAAAACAAAATTTATCGATGGCTCACCCGTATCGTAACACAAGCCTTTTATATGACATGGGTCGAACAGTGTAATGCACATTTTAAATCGACCACGTGAAAATACCATTGTCACATGGGAAGCGGGCAGTTTTGATCGTGATCGATCAGATCCTAATCGGGCCTCAATATGCCCCGATCGCGTTTCAGCCGCGTTTAGGAATAGTTGACTGCCATCGGAGCATCGGAATCGAGCTGCCCGATTGCGTTCGAAACCTACTACGTGCTTTTTAGGTGTCAGAGTGCTAGGAAACGAACAGCAAGAGAGAGAAGCCTAAAACGTAAACAGAAATGCTTGTTTTAGACTGCAGTACAAGAAATGATAATGCGTTTTATTCAGGCATAATTTCTCATATATGTGTCAATACCGCCGACATGATGTGTTTCAGAGAATTCCAGGTGATCGGCATTGATAGGTATGTTTCTTAGCCATAATACCAAACACGTTTTGGCGGGCTAGTTGGTTAAGCATCTTGAACAAACAGCGCGAACAAAGTCGTTCGCTTTCTTGTCTTTTGTGCTCGTCTTTGTTCGCGCTGTTTGTTCAACATAATACCAAATTGAATATTTTTTTTTTCTGGAAAAAGTACTATACAAGGACTCTTTTCTGCCAACTTTGCAAATTTTGTTGGGTGTTTCGGACCTACTTAGTGACATCTTTTGCGCTAGGGCTGTTCTACTCCCGATCCTTGGTCCGCTATAACAGCGATCATTTTCCATCGCGATTGAAAGTCGGATCCCGGTCGAGGACTCGATCACAATCGAAAGTGCCCACGGGAAGGGGTATAAGAAAATCGTTGCGGATACTGCGATCTACGCAATCTTTACCACAGTGTGCGATCACTGTAGAATGAAAGTTTATCTCTGGTCCGTACCGCATATAGGTACGGTCTGGAAGAAAACCAGAGACAACCATCGACAACAGTCATTGCTTTATAGACAAAAAATCAGTTTACGTCAGCTCGCTTCCGCAAGGGATTGAAGCTAGTTAGAATTTTTCATAAACGATATGCTTGCCTGCAATCATTATAAATAACTGTCATCAGCGAGTTTATTTTTCTTTTCTGTCTGTTTTTGCTGCGATATATTTCTCTTTGCCGTTTGATGACTGCAACAATCTTTACAGTCTGTACACAAGCCCACAATAATATGCCACGGAGCGGATTAAATTACGGGTGCTACTGCTGCGTTTCATGGTGTGGGAACAACGGGCAAAGACAAAGGAAGCCGGGGACGAAGCTCTTATGCATTCCTCATGACAGCAGGTGATTGACGCCTGCTCTGTGTACTTTAAAGAAAATATAAAACAGTGCTGCCAATCTCTTGTTAGAACCGGCTACTATGCGAGTTTTTTTTAGTCAGCCAGTGAAGCGAATAATTACAGTTTATACTGCGCCATAATTATTTCAGGTCGAAGGCTTGGATCGAGTGTGCCAAGAGGGGCGACCTATTGGAAAAGTCGCCGACCCAGCTGTATACGCCACGTACCGCACCTGCGGGGACCATTTCACCGCAGATGACTTCATGGACCCCGGGATGACTTCGCTGAAGAAGATGGCTATTCCTACTGCTCAGTCTACAGGATACTCGGATTGTCAGCTCGCTGAAGGTAATTTTCAGTGTGCGCTTCTCGTATATTTAAACGCTTGACAAAATCGCCCGGCCAATGAAGCCTTGAATTGTATTTATCAGCTAAGATTTATGATTACCACAGGACCCACTCGATATAATCCCAGCGACTGAAACGTACATTTCTCAATAAAATATATAGAATTCGCCTTTTCTGGCATGTACGTTTCATCAATAGAAACTTGGCATTCGCTTCAAGAAATCAGTGTCTGGCAGACAGCTGGACAAATTTAAAGCCTGATGTCTCATTGTTTCTAATTGCTGCCAATAGAACACAGGGTTCACTTACATATATCCGTCGCTAAGTTCAGTATTGCGCTGATCATTCATTACATCTTTCCTTCCCTTTGCTAGGTTCGATAATTAGTAAAGATATGGACTTAATTCTGTACATGTAGGACAATGCTTGTAGAAAGTTTTACTTATTTATTGTTCTCGAAGGCGACTGCAGCCTTTTTCGAAGAGACGATTTACGTTGTTGTTGTTTGCCATTTGTCCATATTTGACATGTTTTAGAACAAGAGCGTGCCGCACGAATGTGGATTTTTTTGCGTGGTGTCTACACCTTGACCAAAAAATCGCACTAATCCCAGTTTACGAACAGTGCAAGCTTACTATTGCGTTACTATGATGTATTGAATATGTTGTGCTTGTATTTCTGAAGAGTCTATGAACATATCGCTCAAAGCTGCTGATGTGCAGGAATCGAGCACGCTATATGTGCCTTTTTAACCCCTTACTTGTGTCTAGCTATATTGACAACTCCTGTTGTGTTCTTCGCACGGGTGATGTTTTGGATGACAAATCCGCAGAGCATATGTGCAATATTTTTGTTCGTGACATGGTGCCAACGGCTTTACCATAACTTCTTTCTTATTGCTTTTTGTATTATGATGCATTTTATAATTGTGTGTGATCCAGTATTATTTTCTGTACAGTTCAAATTGCAAACAAGCAAAAATAAACTCTGTGTGAAAACCACTCCCTTCTCTGTCTGCAACTGAAAGAGGCGGCTCAATGACGGCACAAAATTAAAGTAAGAACAGCTCTGATTGCATTGTTCCAACCTGCATGAACTAATTCAGCTTGCGCAGGTTCTTTGAGAAGCGTGGTGATATTTCCAGTAAAGGTCAGCAATCCGTGAGTGTATTATGTCTTATGTATGGCATGCTTAGAAATGAAATATAAAAGCACTTGTGCTCCACTTAGACGATGTAGTTGAATACTTTAATAGTCAAAGGTAAATCAGAATCGAAAGCATTGCTATCTAAACCGAAACTGAAACAGAGCTGAGGCACATGCCTAAAATCTCCGAGGATGAAATTAGCGGTGTGACCACCCGCTCGGGGCGCTGGCGGCTGTGTAGTAGCTAGGCCGGAGGGCCCTATTGGAGTGTACGCTCTTTACGCATATATGTTTCTCTATGGCTCAGCCGCGTTGGCCTTGCTGGCCTTGCATACGCCATAGCAGTTTAGTTCGTTTCGTCGCCTGTTTTGGAGTGTCTGTAGCAACGTTTTCTCATGCGAGGTCGAGGTGCCTTCAACAGCGAAAGTGGCTGTAGACCATCACAGCTATGCAGTGCGACACAGCGATGCGCCGCTTATTACATTGCAGGCTATGTGGCTGGGAAGCGTGCTTGGACAACTCATTGTGAAGCTTGCGGAGCAGCATGTCTCTGTGATAAAGGCAACATTCCCAAAGAACTTCCACCTGAGGGAACTACTGAGTGGGACCTTGGGGGCATTTTATAGCCGTCAGTATCATTTTACAGTCTTGTCAACGTCCTTGAAAACAAACTTATAAACACATGCGTTCAGCTGAATGCGCTTGCATGCCGAAGCTGCGGCAGAGATGCTACAGTCAGTTGGTGATGTGCCAAAAATTGGTTCTTCTGAGCATACTGTTGCGCTGACGGCATGAGTTGTGCGTCTTTATTGCCTGACAAGGATTCGCTTTTTGCTTAACGGTATAAGTGAGGAGAATAGTGTGAAAAAAGGAAAACACTGAAACGTACCTGTGTGTTGGTCAAATTCTGCAAAAGTTTTCCCCCTCACTTTTAAATAAACGATTTCATTATCAGATGTGTTGCTTCATTGTCTAGAATCCTCGGAGATTGCTTACATACAGGGGGCAAGACTTCGAGCTTATTTTGTTATTATTTAATGCTCATTTACACAATAAATTTTATTTTTATTATTTATTTAACAAAGGATAATGCAAACTGTCACGGAAGTTGTGCTGACGACGCTCCAGCAGTCAGGAAGACAACGAAAAAAACATCCAAATGAAACTGTTTAAGGGGCTCACTCGCGCCCACTAAAAACTGAATGACTCGGCGGCGGTGATAGCCACAAGCGTGCTCGGCGGTCATCGAACTGAATGCCTGCAGTACTTAGCCGCGCTCAATTTAAAGCTGCAAGGAACAAAAGTTAAGGAACAAAAGCAACTATAACAATCTGGAAAAATGTGGAAGCATTTGCACTGGCCACGATCAATGGAAATAAGTCTGGTCGCATCTCTCATTACAAGACAAAATGATAAAGCCGCGTGCCAGTGGTTGTGAGTTCGAACGAACAGTGAAAATATTCACGGCAAAATAAAACGATTTGAAATGGGAAGCTTTATACGCACGAGGAGTGATCAATTGCAATAAAAAAGTTTGTGCACAGTTTATTTAAATTCTGCTAATCATGATCATGTGCACGGGCCAGACAGTTGACTTCTGTTGGGACATGACTGGTTTAGGTTACTCATATACGAAATACTTTACAACTGGCTACGAAGCCAGGTAGCTCAGCCCCACTGTGCTTTGCATTAAGAGTCTTAGAACTGAAGTGTTTCAATTGTCAGCAATCTGATCCAAGTGCCAGCAACTGGAGACAGGAGGCGCTGCCCCCTCTGGAAAAATGTTGGGACCCCCCCCACCCGTTTCAGGGTCCCTGCCTACATGAGCGTAAAGATGGCATACATGCTACAGGTTCGCAAGCGCCATCAAAAACTGGTTTGTACGTTGGTTTTTGTGGTTGGGGCGCCTTCAGCCAATGGCGACTGCCGTTTTGAAGTCCTGTGGCACACAATACAACCTGTTCTCCTTCTCGCCGTAGTGGCTGCGTTTCGATGGCGGCGCAATGCAGAAAGTCAGTGCACATTAAAGAAACCCAGGTGGTTGAAATTATTCCGAAACCTTTCACTACGGCGTCCCTCACATCCTGGTACTGGGCAGCGTGTCGAAATGTGCATGCACAAAACGCGCTTCAGTCCAGCTGCGCAATGCAAACTGGGCTTGTGAAGCAGCATGTTTTCAAGGGAATAATGATGCGAGCTGAGTAAACATTATTTTATGGTAAAGATTCATTTTTTGGCACCCACAGTAAACGCGCGATAAGTGAAACGGGCTCATTCTCGCCTCAGTGGTAAAAATTTAGCCAACGCGATGCGCTCATTTCGGCTGCGCGCTTTACTGCGCCTCTGCCCTCAGCGCCGCCACAGGGCATCGGCGCGCTGTGGGGCCATGCTTCCCCGGCCGCTTTTCACACCTTTCCATTCTAGCCACCTTACCGTGGGTTCGATCCCAGACGCGGCGGTCGAATTTCGATTGAGGCAAAATTCTAGAGGCCCATCTACTGTGCGATGTTAGTGCATGTTAAAGAACCCCACGTGGTTGAAATTTCCGGCGTCCCTCACAGCTCGAGTCGCTTTGGGACGTTAAACCCCCATAAACCAAAGGGACGAAAATTTTCAGACTCTTATAAGGGGCATGCCAGAGTCCACAGAAAAAATTTCTATCTTCTCCAGTGATCCATTATGCTCTCTCGCAACCTTGTGACGACTGGGCCTCCCGTGTTTGCTCGCACTCGTCGCCTCGCACTGTATCGCCTTGCTGTCACCAAACGTGACATTGGGCACATGCTGGACCTTGGCTTCATGTGTCTCTCCCTCCTCCAGTCCTTGGGCATTGCCCCTCCACATGGTGTTCAAGAAGAGCGGCGACTGGTGACCGTGCACTTAATGAGGCCACAGTCCCTGAACGCTACCCGATTCTCTTCTTATTGGCATCGATCTTATCGGCCAGCTCAGCCAGGGATTCTAGGGTCTGAGACAAACACGCGCTCAGGATCATGCGCACCTGCGGAGGCACGAACTGCAGGAAGAGGTCCTGCAGGAGTGCGCTGTCGTGTGAAGTAGCCACATTTGCAGCCAGGGTGCTCGTACGACGCAGCTGCTCGGTAGGCTTGCAATCTCCGAGGTAACGAGCTACTGCAGATGACGTGGCTCCGTTTCAGAAGTGCACTGGATGAGCGTTGCCTTAAGATGATCATAAGGATAATTGGCAGGAGAACATAGGATGTCGCGAACAACCGCAGCAGTTGTAGGCGTGAGTGCACCAATGACGTGGCCGAACATGGTCATCTGCGAAGTGACGTGGTGCTGACGGAACAAGGCCTTGATGGTCAGGAGCCAAAGTTCTGAGTCTAATGACCAATAGTTTGGGAGCTTGAGGGCGGAGACTGCGAGCTCACGATTAGGTGGCGTAAGAGGCAGCGGAGTCTGTATACGAGCGGAGGAATCCATGGCCATGGCTTGCACGATGAAAGGCAGCCGGGGTCTCGAGCTCCAGGCGGCGGTAGGCCTAGCAAAGTGGTTGAGGCAAGCGCCGGTCAGGAGCAGAGAGTGAAGAAGCGAGGTCACCAAATTTGTGGAGAAGTATTGACACAAGTCGTCGTCGGGTCCCCACAAAATATATCTGACAGGACCTGCTCAGTCAGATGGGAGCGGGACAGCATACCGCCGCCATTCCACTGTGCAGCCATGAAAAATCGGATCTGCTCGCACTTGGAAGGTGTGCTCTGGCATGTCGTTGTCTTTGGCAGCCGGACCACTATACCGCGCTACAACCTTGTATGTGCAAATTGAGGGTCAGAAGGTCTGAATGATATAGTTCTTTTTCCTAGCATATGAAGTCGCTATGTAACAGAATGAGCAGTTTATGCATTCTGATGTGTTAACATTTGCAAAACAAGCAAACCAAGACAAACTTACTGAAGCCATACCAGGGCTAGTGTACAACATGGAGGCATCAATTTTGAAAGCGATTATTTTTGTTCATTATGCATGCCCGGCTTGATGTTTTTACATGACTTTTCAGATTCCAGCACATTTTATTTCGTCGGTGTTTGTAGAAACTGCATTCTATATACAATGGCTCAAAGTCGCATCCACAAATGCGGATGCAGCACCTCACTGGGATTTTCTCTGCATACTGAAAAAGTTCACTGAAAACCTATCTACATATTTGTGGTATGATTTGTGCATCTTTCATGTAACTGATTTGTGTTACACCACTTGTGCTGACTGCCAGGTACTGTACCCTGCTGAGACGTTGCAGCTTGGGTGATGCAGCGAACTCGTGTACTATTCACGTGCAGGAATAAATTATTTTTATTACATTGCTGTCATTTGCTTTAACTTTCTAAGAAAAGATATGATTCATGTGCTAAACAGTGACTTGCAATTGATGCTTATATTCAGTTGATACAGAAAAAGTAACACTGCTCCCCGCATGTATGCTTGTTACAGAGAATACTTATTTCTAGCCTGTGCCATGCTGTGTTCTTCTTACCTCCTGCACAAACCCCCAATTTAAGGATAGCACAGTCACCTATTAAAGAACAATGACAGCACAAATGTTAAGAGACAGCAGAAGAACAAAACTATTTGCTGCACACCCACATTTCAAGGCAGGGTAAAAACCAGAAAGACAGCAGGAAACTGTGGGAAAAACTGTGGGAAAAACCGGAAACCATTTCTGTCCGCCCATGTGGCCAGTTTATTTATTGTTATTTGTATTTGTCTTTCACATGCTGATACATTGGAGGATGTACAAGCTGTTTGAAGGTCGTCCACAGAGACCGAGTACATAACGGACCTTAGGATTATTTTCGTAAGAGAGTTCATTTTCACAGCGAAGAGAGTTGTGCTTAAAATACATCCCTGAGGTACTCTGTTAACCTGAATGAAATTTCTCGAAAGGTTTGTACCCAGGCGGACATGAAATGAACGGTTAGATAAGAAGTCTTTTAGGCAGTTCAACATCTTCCTCGGATGCCAAGCTTGGCAAGGCCTTGAAGAATCCCGAACCGCCAGGCCATATCATATGCCCTTTCTAAAACGAAAAATACAGCGAGACAGTGTTGCTTATGAACGAGTTTCTCAAACAGTATTTTCAAGACGGACTAGGTGATCTGTTGTGCAGCATTCCTTTTTAAAACCACACTGATGGGCATCAAGATGTTCACAGGATTGAAGGACAAACGTTAATCTTATATTAAGGACACTTTCAAAGGATTTTGAGGGGCAACTAGTCAGGGCTATCGGTCTATAACTGCTAGAAGAGGCTGGGGGTTTTTCAGGTTTAAGGAACGGTACAGTGATAGCTTTTTTCCAGGCTTCAGGTATTTTCCCCCGAAACCCATACTTTGTTAAAGAATCTTAAAAGTGCCTCAACAGCAGGCTTGGAAAGATGGGCAAGCATTTCATAGTGTATTTGGTTGGGTCCTGGAGCAGTTTTCTTACCGGCAGACAGTACAGTGTTGATTTCTTGGAGTTTAATAAGACCATTGTATTTTTCATTAGCACCTCCACTTGTTGGGAGCCTTTGTTTTTCGGCTATATTTCTGTGTTTTAGAAATGACTGCGTATAGTCTGATGAACTGGAAACTACAGCGAAGTGCTCCCCCCATATGTCTGCCTGTTCCCTAAATTCGTTTGTGTACCAGGTGTTGTGAAAAGAGGAATTGTGAAAGGTGAGTAGCGGCCATTTAATTTTCGAACTTACTCCCACATTTTTTTGATGTGGTTGAGCTGTTTATAGAAGAGACATAAGTTTGCCATGATGTTTTCTCAGCCTTGCGCCGGATACCCCTCGCATGTGCTCTCGCCTTTTTGAAAAAAATAAGGTTCTCATGAGTTGGGTATCCGCGAAAGACTTCCCAAGCTTTATTCTGCAGTTTTTTTGCCTCCTTACATTCTCGTATGTACCAAACTTTGTGGTTCTGGCACACCACTCCTGTGGATTTTGGAATCGATACATGTGCAGCAGAAAGAATGCATGTCGTGAACATTTCATTTATCTCATCTATGCTGTGGTTTTCTAAGATTATATCCTGTAAACTGGCTTTTTTTCTAAACAATGCCCAATCAGCTAAATGTATTTCCAACACCACGGTTTTGTTGGAATAACTGTTGGCGAGGATGACAGACCTATTATAACAGGGAGATGATCGCTTCCATATGGACTGTTTAAAACACTCCAGTTAAAATCGCTAAAAACAGACGGTGAACTAAAAGACATCTAAAACACTCATTTTCCCCGAGGATGGGGAACAGTATATGGGTCTACCCGAGTTCAGCAAACAGACATTAGTGGACAGAATAAAATCCCTGATGAGCTGCCCTCTAGCGTCAGTTTTCTCGCTTCCCCAAAAACGAGAATGTGCATTAAAGTCGCCAACTACCAGGTATGACTCTGGTAGCCGCTTTAAAAGACCCTCGAAGTCAAGGAGCGTTATTTTCAGCTGTGGCTCAATATATACAGAGCACACTGTAATGGTTTTATGTGCAAGCAGAGTGGCTGCTACAGCCTCAAGTCTTGTTCTTAGTTTAAGCTCACTAGCCGGGATACTGTTTTTCACTATAATTGCCACACCTTCTGACAGCCTGCTCGCCTGTTCTCCGTCGCAGCGGAAAACAGTATAATTCTTAAGAAAATTATTGTTTTGAGGCCCTAAATTTGTCTCTTGTAGACATAACACCACAGGAGTGTGTGCTCCTAGGATATCTTTTATGTCACTGTAGTTATTCGTAAGTCCTCTACAGTTTCATTGCATTATGAAAGCCATCTTAATTTTGTTTTTCTATGTAGTTAAAAACTAGATCAAGTTCTTTATGGCCCCTTGATTCGAGGCCTGTCTTTATTTGACCGATCCAGAGAGCTCCGCCGACCACCCGACGTGGATGGCACGGGGCTGCCCTAGGTCGTGTCCATCGCCTCTGCAGAGGCGCTGGACGACCGTGCAGAGGGCACGTGGACGTTAGAGTTGGACCTCCACCTGTGGGAGGAGGTCTTGGGGGCCATAGACATGGGGGTCTGCGAGGCCTCTTTTTGGGTTGGTGGGATAGTGTTACCTACTTCACCGGGGGGCACGGATGGCCCTGCTACAGGCTCACTGCGAGTGGCCTAGACAGGTGCCGAAGCCTGTTGTGGTGCGCCGCGCCCACGCACCACATCTGGGAAGTTTGTTTTTGCTGTGAAGGAGAATGTGCTTGTGTGTGTGCATCACCTTCTTGCCTTTTTTAAAGAAATGTTTTCAGTAGTTTTGAGTGTGATTATTGTTTTTTCTTTCTTTCAGGACGGACACGCCCTGGAATATGCAGCATGGTCTCCCTCACAGTTTGCGCAGCGTGGGGCGCGGTCGCAGTCATCAGAAGACTGATCTTTTGAAGCACATTTTGCGCAAGTTTTACGACCGCGGCAACTCACTGAACCGTGGCCGAACCTTTGGCAGTTAAAGCATCGTCGAAGGTTAGGAATGTAGGGTTTCACACTTATTTTTAGATAACCCACTTCAATTGAGTCTGGGAGAGTACTGTGTGCAAATGTCAAGACTATGGGAGAGTACTATGTGCAAATGTCAAGACTATGTGCTTTGTTGGGATTTCTTTGCCCTCTTTTTTTATTTTTATCCTGTGGACATCAACGACGTTTTGTTCAGCAAGCCCTTCTCTGATTTCTTGTTCAGTGAGGTGGAGGAAATCATTCTCTGAAATTACACCACGGACTGTACTGAGGGATCGGTGGGCAGATATGGATACAGGGATGTCACCCATGGACAGAGTGTTGGAAAGTTTTGAGTGTTGGACGCTATCTCGGAGTTCCAGTAAGAGGTCTCCACTGGCCATTTTTGTAACCTTGTAGCCAAAGCCCAAGGCACCTGTCAAACATTTTTCTACAATGAATGGGGAGATTATTCTAGCAGATTTATCAGTTTGCTCACTATGAATCACCTGAAACTTAGGGAAATTTTGTTTCTTTTTTTTCATGAAATTCTGAGTTACCTCGGTCCACCCTCTCTTGTGAGGGCGATCAGTTGCTGAAAGAAGGTTAGCCATAGAATAAGTGTGATTTTGGGCTACGGTGCCAGCCACACACCATCAAGCCCAACTTGGGGACGAGACAGGAACTTGCAAGCAAGTCCTGTCCACGCCAGCTGTACACCCTAACTATAACCAAATATGATGCAACTCAAGGTAGTTAGTCACACAAGGTTAACCCTCGCCGCCAGGAAAATAAGGAAAAACCAAGAAGTGAGTAGGAGAAAGGAGAGCTGTGAGAAAGAGATAGGAAAGTGAAAGATGGAGGGGAGGATAGGAAAAGGCGACTGCCAACTTCCCCCGAGCGGGTCAGGCCGGAGGTGCCGTCTACAGGAAGCTGGGGCCAAAGTGGTGTGTTGCCTCCGCTGACGGGCGTTAAAGATCCAAACGCTCGGCCTCGGCTGAACCACCAGGATCCCCTTTTCCCCAGCCACGGCGATGCCACGCACGGCTAAGCACGGGTGCTCGGGTCCATGGTGATGCACTGTTATCATTCCCTTGCGGGGATGTCCCTGCGGATGCTCGGGAACCCGTGGTGTCGCCACTCACTAACGCCTGCAAGCTGCAGACGCCCCCCTGCGGGGCCTCAGGCAGAGTGCCAACAACTTTCATGACATCGTTTTCTGGTATTCAATGTTCTGCTGAATATGAGAACAGTTTAAGCATAAACCTTTACAAAAAAAGCATGTGCGGTTCTTGCTTCCTGTCATTTGCAAAATTTATTGAACAGCATGCACTAATTACAGGTTGCTAAAGCAATTACACTGCCTCGTAAAAGTCGCAGTCGTCCCCGTAGAATCCACTAAGTTCCGTTTGCACTGTCATCCTCCAAATAATTTTTTCTATTTTTTTTAGTCCATTAAGTTTGGGGGTGAGCTTCATAGACTTCACTGCGGGCCTTTCACAGTGGCTCCAATGGTACTTGGCTGCTGAGCTCGAGGACGTGGGTTCAATCCCGCCCACAGCCACCATGTTTCAATAGACGCAAAACACAAGAGGTGCCCGTGTGCTATGTGATGTCAGTGCAACTTTAGGGAACCTTAGGTGGTTTACATCACTCTGAAGTCCACCACTATGATGCCTCTCTCTTTTCTCTCTTCCTTCTGTCCTTCTGTCTTATGTCCCTTCCTCACAGCCTAGTATGGGCGTCAAATAAAAAGTAAGACAGTAACTACACCCAATCCTTTCCACAAAACCAATTTTCATTTTTTTTAACTGTAGCCCAGTTTATTGAACAGAGAGAAACACTCTTGCAGTGCTAATCTAAAGTGAGTTGTGAAACTTTCAGTGGAGCTTCTTCATGCGGTAAGTCAGGATTTGTAAGAAAAGAAAAAATTCTTACCCTACAGCCACAACAGCTCGGGCCGCCAGCTCAGTCAGAGGCAAGGGTACCTGCCATGAAGCTGCAGTGTGCTCCATGGGCTGTCCAGCAGTAGAACTCAAAGGGTTACCCCAGATAGAGATCCAGCTCAGCTTCAGCAGGCTGGCTGGTAGCAACTGCAAAGTTTACATATAGGTATCACTCATCACAGGCTAAAGGATTTCAATGAAGCACATCTTTAAATGCAGGGGGCTGCTTTTAAAACTGCAAAAAAAAATGGTCACAGAGAAGGGTAGTGGAACAAAAAGAAATATACTACAACAAACACCAATGCAGTGAGCTTATTCAGGCCCAGAAATTTTGCCAGTCAGAAAATAAGCACTATACTAAAGGTAATATGGACAGTTAAGTGGTAATTTTTTTTCACTACGATGCAGATGCAAAACTCATGATAATGATGCTCAAACATTTTGAAATAAAAATTGCTTGAGATTCCTTATGCTCGACAGAAAAGGTTGGCAAATTGGACTGTAACAAGCTTAGAGATGAGAAAGATTAGCTAGCATACTTTCTTATTGCTAGTTTGTCTTTTTTACAATTCAACATTGAGAAGGGACAGTGGTAGTTCCTTTTCTTTCTATGTGATTATTGCATTTGTGGTCATTTGTGCAGTCAACTGATTGAAACAGTGCAGCATAAAAACTGCATATCCAATGTATTCCTTTGCAAAAAGAGCGGTCAGCAGTCACTGAAAAAGATGCCCTGTTTTTTTGACGTTGATAGAAGTAAGCACGCTTTTCACTGTCATGGCCGTCATTTTTGAATGCTTCACCCCATCTTAAAGAGAACCTTAAATGATTTTGATGGTCATATTCTAATGCTTGGTTTATGGGGGTTTAACGTCTCAAAGTGACTCGGTGCCACAGTGGAGGGCTCCGGATAATTTCGACCACCTGGGGTTCATTAACGTGCACTGACACTCCATAGTACACGGGCCTCTAGCATTTCGGCTCCATCCAAATGTGACTGCCGTGGCCGGGATCGAACCCGCGTTTTTCGAGTCAGCAGCAAAGCGCCATAACCACTAAGTGACCATGGTGGCCCAAGGGTCCATTTTAATTTCCAATCCCATAGTTGCAAAGAACCAGGGACATACGCGTTGTTGACGAAGGTTTTAGGGAAGCGTGGTTGCCGCTTCATCTAATAAATGAAAAGCAGTGCGACACATCATCGGCGATGCGAAGGGAGCATTGCTTTTCATCAAATTGGGCACTGAAGAGAGCATGCAGTATACACAACATGAGGAACATTCCTGAAAGAAAGAAAAAAACGCTGTGCACATAAAACAAATCAGTGATATTTTACCGAAATGTGGTCACGTGGTGGAGTACACTAATAATGGCAGGGTTTCATTGCACAATGGCACCTAAGTTAGTTTTGTGATTTTCACTGCCAAATTAAAATTATAAATCCTTGCTTCTTTGCTACTGCAGTGCTCAATCCTTACAATATGAGGCAAGAACTTTTCATTTCCACCATAATCTCATGACACTTTCTTGTCGGTGTTCGGTCCCTTAGCTTAAAAATTTTTCTGGTGCAGTGATGAGTGATGAAATACTGATCGCTAGTGCACTTTTCCTAGCCTCAGTAAACATCATTTCATGGTCCTTTTAAGATGCACTAGGAAGAAGCCACAGTGGCAGCTATTTGCTGCTACTCTTTTGCTGTTCGTGTGGCGCACCTCCAGGGTCAGCTAGCTCTTGCGCACTGCCGTTTTCGGATGCTTCGTCCCCATTGCATTGGCACATTACGGAGACGCCGCTCTGGTGGCCAACTACAACTGGGCTTTTGCTGATGCTGTGTGTCCGCAGGGTCAGCCCGCTCGTCTGTTTGTGCACGTTTGTATGGTTGGTTGAATGTACCATACGATCAGAATTGGAAAAATTTTTAAGATACTTACCGGGAAATCACATTATCTGGAAACATATTAACCAGAATAAAAACAGCTAGTGTAACCCTATGAGGCATTTATATTACTTGCAATTTTGAGCATATGAACTACGAAATTATCTTAACCGGGATCATATCAGTGAAGTTCTACTGCATACACAACACCATCAAAGCCTATCATGTACAAAATAAAAAAGAATTGTATGTACCAGTGAGTGTGTGTCTGAAACAGAGGCACCATTCTGACAAAATCCGCCAAAGGTGCAATTTCATTTTAAGCATAAAAGTGTAATGATTTGTGCACGTGGTTACACACTTACATTTTGTTTCGCTGCTACGCTGCACTGATGTTACCACTGCATGCGTGTGAACACTGTAGAGACCTTTTCACGACAGCCGAGACTGTGGGGGAGCTTAATCCTCAACTCTTTCTGTACTACAAGCACCGTCCAGTGTACAATATGGCAGCACTCCTCGACCTGTTTATGAAAAGGTCTATAGCTTCTAAATGAAATGTCTAGCTGTTAGCCAATGCCTGTCCAGCCCATGCTTTCTGTCTCTTGTTGTTGCACTCACCCTTAGATGGTATACCCTGCCTGCAGCAGGCACATCAGCAAAGAACTTACCGTGAGAGCATTGCTGGTTAGATCAAGCATCCATAAGTCGGGCAAATCACCAAGGCCATCTGGTAGCTTGTGAAGACGATTGCGTCCAGCTGCCAGGGACATCAGCTTGCGTGCATTGCACAGTGTTTCTGGTAGAACTGTAAGCTGCACAGATGAAGTTTAAGGGTCCTGTGTTATGCTGTGACACAATTATAGTTCAAAAGTCTAAAAGCATTTTAAACACGACAAGTAAGGCATAACACATAAGGGGCTTCAATAATCAACTCCACAGTGTTACACTAGGCACACTGTAACTCCTAGTCCAGAAAAAATTACACTACACACCAAAGTAAAGAGGCGATTGTGGAAGCAGTACCATGATAGGCATCTATAAGCTTTATAGATTTCATTTATGCATTTCATTTCCTAAAGGTTTTTTGATCCAAAGCTGAATACACATACTATATCTTAGAATGAAATACATTTTACAATTGACATACATAAATTTTTTTCCTGCAATGCATCTAAGTGACATAACACGTATGGCACATCCTATGCAACACATATATGCGCACACATATACTATTATGCGTGCATGGAAGCACGCACAGAAATATCTGCCCTGTGCAAGAGGGCACATTTAAAGGGATATAGACAGGAACTTTTTACGGGATGGAGTTTTTCCTTTGAAAGATCCCTACAACCACAGTAATCATGCTAAGCAAATTAACTGCGAGCCAATTTTTACAACAAGTTTGAGTTAAGGTCAGTGCCAGTGTGCAACACTTGTGTGACATCACATTCAGCCTGCTGCAGCATTGGTGAACGTGTGGGCTCAAAAATATAATATAAGAAGAACTTCATCTGCTCATGCATCCACCATGCAAGCAGCCTGTCAGATTCCACATCATGATTTTTGTTCTGTTCAGATTACATTTCAGTAATCTGAAATTTCAGTAATGATCAGTAATCAGATTATATTTCAGTAAAATTGACAGTTGATGTCAATTTCTGTGCAGAAGGAAATGTTCAAGCTGCTCATCAGCCAATAATGAAAATCATATTAAATTACATTCCACTGAATGCTAGTGATTGAGACTTGCTGGGTGGTGTCCCTATATGCTGAGGAAACAACCAGTCCATCCCTTGTCGGTCCTTGAAATTCCGTGTCTATATCCCTTCGATGCTTCTTCAACCTGCTTTAGAAGTTGGCTTTTCCTGAATACACACATTGCATTTGGTTACCAAAGATTGTGGCTTTCCAGTTTGCAAGGCAGTAACACTGCCACGTGGCATGACTGAAGATTGAGCCATTTGTTGAATCTTTCTATTGCCGCATTGAATGGCACTAGATCTAAATGATTTCCCAGAGATTGTGTTAACAGTAAAGTTATCGTAAATGCTTTATTATTGCAGTCAGCGAGCCACTAAAGAAAAAAACATAACTTGGCTGAACCTCTGCTTTTTGCCTCAGTAAACTAGCCGTTCCAGACATAGTACAGAACTACTGCATGATCAAGGAAACCAACCACACCTTCTTGGTGTCAGGGAATGCTACCAAACGATGCACTAATGTGTGAATGAAGCAAAACAAGGTCAGCGATTACTTCGCTGATTACATTTACTAAAGATCTTAACTTGTTAAATAAACTACTCTAACTTACACAACCATGTTCATTTAATACCATACAGTATTTTAATTTAATGTAACTGAGCCATATTTTGGACTGCTCTTTCATGTCTACCTGAGCTAGGGATAATGAGGTCTGACTACAACATTTCTTTTCATGACTGATGGCCTATTTCATTCACCTAACCTGCAGGAACACAACAAAAAAGGGGGGGGGGATATGACTTGATGAACCAGAGGTGTTTAACATATGGGCCATCACAGGACTGCCCCGAAGTCGCTTGCCTTAGCATCAATGTAATCCAAGTAGCGACTTTTCCATGCACACATGTACAGAATCATGACCAACAGTTTGGTTGGAATCCAGAAGACAAACTAACATGTACAGATGGCACAGAGTAAGTAAGGCTTGTGTGCTACCTATTAGTGATATTCACTTGTTAAATATCTTTACATCATAAAAAATTAATGAGCTAAACCGATGCGAGCTAGATTTGTCTTAGCGAAGCCCAGTGCAGTGCAAGAAAACTAACTATAGGAACAGATGATATGCTTGAAGTCATAACTTCCTGAACTGAGAAAATTGTAAGTCATGCAACAATTCTGCACATACGCCTTTCCCAAAACTCTTCAGTGAACCCAGCCCCCAGCAATTTCATTTTCCCTCTTGCCAAAGGCAGTTCTTTACTGCTATTCAACCCAATTCCATCATTAAGAAACCAAAATTCTTGAAAATAACTTCACCTGGTTGTTGGAAACATCAAGGCACAGCAGGCAGCTGCTTAGTCTGTTTTCAAAAAGTTCAGGCTGCAGCTCCGTGATACGGTTCTCTGATACTGTTAAGAACCTTAAAGGCAGGTTGCTCATTTCGGTCGGCAATGCATATATCCCGTCTGCCTTCAAGTTCAAGACAGAAAGGTTGGCAAGTGCCAGTACGTCGCTGCCAGGTTGGACCATGATGCAGCCCTGAAAGAAATGACCCGTGTGCGTCTTGGTATGAATGCCACACCTTCAAGATGGCTTACAAGTCCCACAAAGCTAGCCTTACAAAAGGTGACAACATGACAACATAATGGTTTAATATCAGTCAAGGCTGTCATATCAAAACACACTTATAGAGTTATAAAACATAAACAATAGGACAAGCAGGTTGTGCAAAGGGTCCCACGGCAGCATGTAAATAGCTACACTTGAGTAGTTTAGAAAAGACAGCTACAAGAAGGAAAGCAACCATCAAGCAATTTTGTACTGTTGTTGATAGCTTTTGTAGCTCTGATTCATCAGTTTGATAACTGATATTCAGAGACTGCCATTACCACACTGTTCGGCCTCTGAGTATGTGCGGATGCCTTTTGGCTTATGCAACGCGGCATAGACTTTTCAGCGAACTGTCAACGAGGTTACGCGAGGTCTCGACTTCGTGTTTGCTTACATCGATGATCTCGTCGCAAGTTCATCTGGTTCTGAGCATGAAGTTATTCTGCGCACCCTCTTCCACCGGCTTGATGAATATGGGCTCGTCATGAACCTCAACAAGTTCCTCTTTGGCGTAGCTACAATAGAGTTCCTAGGCCACCTTGTCACTCCACAAGGTATTCGGCCTCTCGACAGCAAAGTGAAAGCCATTCAAGATTTTCCAGCTCCACGTCATTTAAAAAGCTCAGAGAATTCTTGGGCCTGCTGAACTTTCAACGCCGCTTTCTCCCAAAGTGTGCCTCTTTCCTGAAGCCTCTGATCGTTCTTTTGGCTACCAAAAATGATTTTGCTGCACCTCCTGAGTGGACTGAAGACACTGCAGCTACATTTGCTGCTGCCAAGAAGACGCTCGCCGACGCCACTTTGCTCATATATCCAGTTCCTGGTGCTCCACTGTGCCTCGTCACCGACGCTTCAAGCAATGCCGTCAGCACAGTTCTCGAACAGCACGTCTCTAGTTGGCAGCCTCTTGGTTTTTTCTCACAAAAGCTGAAGCCACCTGAGAATAAATACAGCACCTTCGGCTGAGAACTGCTCGCTGTGTACCTCGCCATCAAGCAGTTTTGCCACTTCCTGGAGGTCCAGGACTTTCACATCATCACGCACCATAAGCCCCTGATGTTTGCCTTCCAAAGGAACCACAGCACCTACACTGCACTCAAGATCCGCCAACTGTATTTTATCTCCAATTTTATGGTGGATCTCCGTCATGCTGCTGCTGACGCGCCTTCCTGTGTTAGTGCCATGGCGTTCGAATCACCACTGGACATGAAGCACTGCACAGTGCAACGGTTGTCTTCACTCCTCATCTACGTTGCTGTAGTTCGTCGAATGTCCACTGCCGTTTTCCTCCCAGTTCATTACGTGCGAGACATCCACTGGCTTCTCGCGCCCCTACGTACCTTTGGCTTTCCGTCGCACCACTTTCAAAAAACCACACCGCATGAGCCACCCTGGTATTTGTGCAGCACAGAAGCTGATCACATCTCACTTCCTTTAGCCAAGCATCGATGTCGACCTCTGCCACTGGGCACGAACTTGTCTGTCTTTACTGCCAGCGCGTCAAAGTTCACCGGCATATTGTCACGCCTGCCTCTCCTTTCTGGCCGCCCGACGCGCGGTTTTCCCATGTTCACATAGACACTGTTGGACCTTTCCCGATATCACGTGGAGCCTCTTCTCTACTCACATGTGTGGATCGTTTCACCCGCTGGCCCGAGGCATTGCCCATTACTGGCACTACGGCTGAGACCGTTGCTTCAGCCTTCATGGCCTGCTGGGGCTCTCGCGCTTCGGCTGTCCGCCTGTCATCACCACTGACTGTGGCCGCCAATTTCAATCGGCCCTGCTTACTGCCATTGTCAATATTCTGGGCGTCCGCCACATCCATACACCCGCCTACCACCCTTTGAACAATGGCACGGTGGAACGTGTGCATCGACAACTGAGGGCTGCCCTTACCACTTAGCAGCCAAGGGAACGCCAATCTGACCACCTTCCTTTCATCCTCTTGGGCATTCGCTCAGCACTGAAGGCTGACCTCGGCAGCTCTTCAGCATCTCACTGGGGAATTCTTCTTCCCTTCCTCCCCTTTGTTAATCGATGATGCTTCCACCTACATCCGAGACCTGTGCAACACATTTTGCCACATTACTCCTGTCATCTCTGCCACCCGTCATCCTCAGTTCGTATTCGTCAGCCAGGACCTGGCCTCCTGCACCCATGCCTTCATCTGCCGTGACCACATCCATCCTCCCCTCACGCTGGCCTACGATGGACCGTTCCGTGCCCTCCATCGTGCGCAGAAGACCTTCACGTTAGACGCCAACGTCCGTGAAGACGTTGTGGCTGCTGACCGCCGCAAACCAGCCTACATTGCCACTCCTCTACCCGTCGGCTGTCCACTCGCTCTCGCTTTGACTGTGCCACCATTGTGCGCAACTTCCTCCAAGCATATCCGCTGGGCGCATCCTGTGACTTCCGCTCTAGGGGGGGGGGAGCCCTGTAGCGCGCCTTGCGCCGCGCTTGGCTTGCAGGCCATGGCACACGGTGACGGACAAGAAAGAGGAAGTTGGGCTAGGTGGCCACAGCGTGAGCAGCGCAACTTATTCTGATATCTGCTTGAATTCCATAAAAAAATTACTGAAGGTACATTTTCACAAAACAAAACATCATTGAGAACGAAATGAGTTAATTGTCTAACCAGCTTTCATTTTTAAGCATGTAAATAATTAATACAAGCTTCACCAGTTATTTCATGAACAACCGGCAGCAAAATAAGCCGGGGCATGCGACAGGCGGCCAGAATCAGATGAAACTGCATCACCGCACCGTCTGACGTTGCACTTCTGGGGTTGAGACATTGAGACAAAACTTGCCCAGCTTGCTATCTTGCTTTGACTCGGGAGCGTTATCTATTCAAAGGCACTTGCATATACACACAAGTGACATTCTTGGGAGCCAGTGTGGGCCCACACGGTGAACATGTCGTGTGCCAAGTGTCAACTAAAATGACAGTTAAATTTGTTGCCCTCATCACATCAGTAGTAGAAAAGAAAAAAGCATAGCCTAGCTTCCCAGAGGGCATGACTGCAACACAAAATAAAAATGCAGCAGTAGACTCAACTTGCCTCAATCCTCAAACTCTTCAGTGTACTTGGGAATCCTTGAGGTGGATATTTGTGCTGGCTGTTCACAACTAATGCCTCTTGGGTCCGAGTGACCTTTGAAGGGGGCCTCGAGAACACACACTGGTCAAGAATGTCCCCACGTTGCACCTGACGTAGCAAGCAAAGGAACTGGCGTAGCTCTGAAATGTCAGCCTGTGTAAAGGAAAGAGAGAACCACTGATTCTAATGCCTGTTGAGTCAACGTTCAAATAAAAACGGCACTGAAACATCCTTGGCTACACTTGCCTTTTCTCTGTCTTTTCCCTTCGGTGCTAAAGAAGGAGCATAGCACGTGTGATGCATAGCCTCCTCAGCCGACCAACAGCCATTGCTGTGTGACTTTTCATACATCCTTTCCTGATAATGTGCTTATGAAGGATGCACTCCTCTCCACCTACACAAGAAACCTGGCCAATGCTGGCATTTAATTTGCAGAAATAAGAAGAAAACCACCTGGCATAATACAAAGAGTGCTCAATAAGTTTTGTATTGCCTTCCAGGCTGTAGGTTCTTTAGTAGGTGATAGAACTGAAAGATGTTACATTTATATTATAGTCTAAAATGATCACTATCCCAAGAGAGCATCATTTTTTGATATTGTGCCCACCAGCAGTGATGCACTTCCGTGCCCAGTACACCAATCTCCAAATGATGTCATAGAACAATAAGGGTAGCTGCTTTGGCTCATCCACCTTACAGCCCAGACAGTGCGCCATACAAATTCTTTTTCTTTCCCAAGATGAATGAACACCTGAAGAGTACACACACAGTGCTCTACGAAGAGGTCACCAATGCACTGTGCCACTGGTGTCACCAACAGCTGCCCTCACTCTTACAATGGTATGCATAGAGGTAAAGTGCATAAAGTGCATAAGAGGTTGCTTCAAGCCTCCATTTCAGCCTAAAAACTTTCAATTTAAAAAAAAAGATATCAGGACGCAAAACTTGCTCCACACTCTTCATGGAAAGTGGCAAGTGATAGAAAGAATCACAGCGATGGACCCACATAAGCGCTTCAGGGACTGTTTCAAAGGCAACATTTAATGCTTGCAGAAAAGTGCATGGAGGCAGGGAACATGAAACACAAGTAACACTTGTTGCTGGGCTAGTTGGTGCATAGTTCTATGTACAAACATTAGCACAAAATAAGAGACAATCACAAGAAAGGTGGACAAGACAACGCGCTTGTCTTGTCATTGTCTCTTATTTTGTGCTAACATTTGTACATGGAACACACTTGCAATTTCTTGTACAGCTATGGCTGGCCAAAACTGACAAACAGCAGCTTCATGCAGCTCCTGCTCTGAAATGTTCCAGAGTACAGGCATGAAAGTGTACTAGCCACTTCATTATCAGTTTATACATGGGTCACCAAAAACTAGTTCAAAAATAGATCTAGTTGCCTCACTCTTGCTCACTTCTCCAGTTTAATCTTGTTCTGGACAAACCTGAGGCCAGGCGTGATGCTAGCAGTGGAATCATAATCAGTTTAGCAAATGAACTCTCAACAAGAAATGTTACAACTTCTGATTAAACAGATATGCTTGCAAGTATGACTGAATACGAAAAAGTGAAATCTGCCAGAAAACTAATTATTTTACTTATGAGTAATGTCCTACAAAGATCAAGCACATGGGGTAAAAGAGACAAAAAAAATTGCTCGTAACATAGGTAAGGTACTGATCTGAAGAACCAGGATTTCTCAGAAGCCACACACGTAAGTAGTACAGCATAGCAGCATCAGATATACTGCCAGACAACAGGATGATATATGACAAGGAGTTGGGAGCTTTGAAACCATATCTGACGGATACAATTTTTAATCTCATGAAGAGAGTAACAGATGACATTAATGCTCCATGCCAGTCATGGAGCAGGCATATTTAGAAAGCCATGCTTCTGGTGACCAGGTGAGTCTCATGCACTCGAGGCTGATGAGATGCTATTCACGTACATCATCGTTGTTGTGTGCTCTTTTGCACCTGATCCATGTGCACCTGAACTGTGCATGTGTTTCATGTTCATGGAGTTTTAAAAGCATTGGAATTCCTCAAAACATGTCACCTACTGGAGATCTTCAAGGAACACAAGCAGTACTGCTGCTTTAAGGTAAGTAAGGCTTTTACAGAAAGCCTTCATTTCTTCATTCTCTTAGATTCATTTTTTACCATAAGATTTCATTATAAATCTGCATTCGTAGCACTCCCATGACTGTTCTATGACCTGCTAACAGGGGTCTCAAGCATGCAGCTCGCTGACCGTAGAGGTGCCTGGCACTGGGGTGCTGGAGGCACCTTGCCAGTAACACATTTGTTTCTTCTCCATCCATGTTGCAACTCCCTACTGCTGCTCATGGTTTTAAGCTGGCCAGTTGCTCACTGTTGTTGACCTGTAAGTCAGCGGCTAGAAATTTTGTGTGCAAGACCAGGAGTTGTAACTTCCTACCTTCACATATCACAGGTTGTGAGTCAATGTTCTATATTCACTACATCCGAGGTGGCAGAAAAATTGAAGTGCTCAAAGGCATGGTGAGAGGTATGCTGTTTCATAGATGATGGGGCTCGTAATCCATAATTTGGCTCATTACACTCTTCTGATATTGAGCTTTAACTTAGGAAGACGATCTCAATGTTCATACAATGAACGATAATCTGACAGCCATCATTACGGAGTGCGCAGGAGAAGTAGGCGGTAGGACAGTGTGACAGGATACCGGAAAGCTATCTCAGGTGACGAAAGATCTGATTGAGAAACGCCAAAGCATGAGGGCGTCTAACCTTACCGACAGAATAGAACTGACAGAGCTATCGAAGTTAATAATTAAGCGCAAGGTAGGCAACATAAGGAAGTTTAATATGGAGAGAATCGAGCGTGCTCTAAAGAACAAAAGTAGCCTAAAAGCAGTGAAGAGGAAACTAGGCATAGGTAAAAACCAGATGTATGCATTAAGAGACAAGGAAGGCAATGTCATTAGCAATATGGATAAGATAGTTAACGTAGCCAAAGAGTTCTACACAAATCTGTACAGTAGCCAATGTAATCAGTGTTAATGAGAAAGACAGTAGTGCACAGCAATGCGTCATCCTGCCAGTAGCGAAAGAGGAAGTAAAGAAAGCCTTAGGAGCAATGGAAAGGGGAAAAGCAGCTGGGAAGGATCAGGTAACAGCGGATCTGTTGAAGGATGGAGGGGACATTGTGCTATAAAAACTAGCCACCCTGTATACGCAATGCCTTATGACCTCGACCGTACCAGAAGCTTGGAAGAATGCAAACATTATCTTAATTCATAAGAAGGGAGACACCAATTACTTGAAAAATTACAGACCGATCAGCTTACTATCCATTCCATACAAAGTATTTACTAAGGTAATCGCTAATAGAGTCAGGGCAACCTTAGACTTTAATAGACTTTAATCAACCAAATGATCACGCAGGCTTTCATAAAGCATATTCCACAATAGATCATATTCACACTATCAGTCACGTTATAGAGAAATGCGCAGAATATAACCAACCTCTATATAAAGCCTTCATTGATTACGAGAAAGCATTCGACTCAATGGAAACCTCAGCAGTCATACAGGCATTGCGTAATCAGGGGGTAGAAGAGCCATATGTCAAAATACTGGAAGACATATATAGCAACTGCACAGCTACTATAGTCCTCCATAAAGTCAGCCATAAAATTCCAAAAAGGAAGGGCGTCAGGCAGGGAGACCCGATCTCGCCAATGCTATTCACCGCCTGTTTACGGGAGGTATTACGAGGCATGAATTGGGAACAGTTGGAAATAAGAGTAAATGGAGAATACCTAAATAATCTGCGATTCGCTGATGACATTGCCTTGCTGAGTCACTCAGGAGGTGAACCAGAAATCATGATCAATGAGTTAGACAGGCAGAGCAGAATGCTAGATCTAAAAATTTATATTTGGAAAACCAAGGTAATGTTCAACAGTCTAGCAAGGGAACAGCAGTTCACAGTTGGCAGCAAGAGCCTGGAAGTTGTACTTAGTCTACTTAAGGCAGGTAGCTACAGCTGATCCGGATCATGAGAGGGAAATAACTAGAAGGATAAGAATGGGGTGGAGTGCATATGGTAGGTTCTCTCAGATCATGAGTGGCAGTTTACCAATTTTCCTCAAGAGAAAAGTGTACAACAGCTGTATCTTACCGGAACTCACCTACAGGGCAGAAACGTGGAGGCTAACAAAAAGAGTTCAGCTTAAGAACAACGCAGCGAGGCATGGAAATAAAAATGATTCGTGTAACGTTAGAGACCGGAAGCGGGCAGAGTGGGTGAGAGAACAAACGCAGGTTAATGACATCCTAGTCAAATCAAGAAATAAAGAGGAAGAAATGGGCTTGGGCAGGGCATGTAATGCGAAGGCAAGATAACCACTGGTCCTTAAGAGTAACGTAGAGGATTCCAAGAGAAAGTAAGCGCAGCAGGGGGCGGCAGAAGGTTAGGTGTGCGGATGGGATTAAGAAGTTTGCAGGCAAAGGGTGGATGCAGCTGGCAAAAGACAGGATTAATTGGAGAGACATGGGAGAGGCCTTTGCCCTGCAGTGGGTGTAGTAAGGCCAATGATGATGATGATGACACCCTTCTGGACTTCACCAACTACAATACCCTGTCGTATGGTGTATGGTTTTTATTTGTGTTGAAGAAAACTATCCAGAAAAAAAGTGAGTGTGCTTGTCGCTCATACAAGTGTTAACTACTGACTGAATGCAAATAAGTGTTCTCTTTCATATAGCTGCTACCTATACTCTTAATGATGAGACCAACCTTTCAATGCCAATGTCCAAATTGAGAATGCCCACTGTTCAAGGGGCCTTGAAACATTTTTTTGCACACTGTAAGCGATCTGTACTTATCGTTACATCCCGCACCGATCACCATCTTGGCAAAACACAGCTATCTTATGTATAGATGAAAACTTATACTTTTCTGCGCAGAAAATAGTCTTACCTTTCCCTTGCCATTTCACATTATACCATTGTTTTTTCACCAATAAGGTGCTTTTCATATCCATTGCTTTTCAGTAGGGGTGTGCGAATATTCGAAATTTCGAATACGAAAGGAATATGTTTCATATTCGGTTCATATTCGTATTCGAGAAATGATATTCGTGAATTTCCGAATATTCGAAAATTCCCGAATGCTCGGCAGCGATCGTATACCGCGCCGACTTTCGTTAATTTGTTTGTGGCAAAAGCGCAATGTCTGGGCAAAAAAATTATCTGAATATAGAGTTTAAAGTTCCAGTAAAGCAATATAAAGGCCCTGTTCTCTCTCTTCTCCACCCTTTATCGCGTGGAGCGATCGCATTCCGATGCCGCTAGGCTTGACCTTGTGCGCAATTCCGCAAGTGGGCTTTCCCACATACCACACGTGCTGCGAACAACATGGGGGACGACTCGCTTCTAACAATTTTAACGCGAAAGCGCGTTATCCTTCCGTAATATGTTATTTAATTAATGCCCACACCAATGGCATTCGTTCTGTCATCTTAACTCTCTGAGCGTGACCACCGCCATGTTATTTTGGTCAACTACGCTATGCGGGAAAGCCTACTTGCGGAATTTCGCGTGAGGCTCCCGAGGCGAGTTGAGGTGTCACAACAGGGCAAGCGATCCTGTAAAAACCCCACCTTTTCCATGGTGCACTGTAACCCATGCACCTCTTAAGTGGGCGTAACGGCAGGCGTGACAACGTTCGGATGGCCCCTGTCACTAGGTAAAAAAAAAAACCTGGCCGTGTAGTTTTGGTTTCTCGCCCGTGGCAATGGTAACTGTCGGCCCGTGCATTCGCCAGTAGTCCAATCTCAGCACCGTGCCGCTTTCAGACGCTGACTGACGCATCGCTGGTCATGTTTTTTTTCTTTTTAGAGGCAGTCTCGCCATTCCGACGCCAGTATGTGTTCCCCGACCCCTTGCTTACATTTGTGTTGTTCTTCTAGCACACTAAAATGGGCGACTCGTCTAGGGCTTACAGGTGTTTGCACAATAGAGCCGCCTCATAAGACTACCGCATTGTCGGTTTTTTTTTTTCGAGGCTGCGGGGCATTTTATAAATCGACCTTTGAAAACACGGGCATTTCTGTCAGTTCTTTGAACTCCTAATTAATGAGGTTTTACTAGCCATCATGTTATTTTTGTTTCCAGTCTTGTCATGTTATGGATTTCATTTGGCCTGACCACATTACAGGTTGGATGCTGTTATGCTGTTCAATTAAGCAGTATACATTTCTGCGCACATCATGTTTTTTTTATACGATGCTCAGGCAGTCTAGTTTTGTTTATTTCAGTTGCAAAGGCCATACAATATTTTGAAAAAAATATGAACAACAATGTTTGCTTGTTTATCTTTTCTGAATTTATTTTTAGTGCTGACCAGATATTCGATATTCGAAGCCATTTTTTCTTCATATTCGTATTCGATTCGTATTCGAAAATTTCAATATTCGCGCACCCCTACTTTTCAGTAACAGCTAGGAGGTGACTACTGTTAGCTAGAAGGGTTCATTCCGCATTACTAATAGCAGCTGCTAATGGTATCAGAGGGGCAGAAAAGCACGCCAAGCATTCCCGCTAAGTTGTCCAGCTCAGCCTGTAAAAATCACATTGTACATACAAAAAAAAGCACAAAAAAGCAGCCACCAGGTGGAATGCCACAAGCACCTCACAGTGTCAGTGATGGCATGTATGCTACACTACAGTAGGAAGGGAGAGAGCAGAGGGGAAGCCTAGGAAATTTTTAGTTATGGATAACAAATAGACTTCGAAGAACTCTTGTGGTAATTTATTCCACAAGTGGTAGCCCTCAATCGTACCCCACATATTCAGCAAATTTAGTAAACTAAAGGGTTTTAGCATCAGTGGAGACATACCAGACTAGTGAGGCACCTACTGCACATATGCAGTGGCAGATATCATGTGCAGTGGCCAACCTGACCACTGCACATATGCACCAGACACCTGGCTAGTTTGGTATATGGCTATGCTAGTACATCGCCACAGTGCGATAACTCTCTGTTGTGTTTCAGGACCCCTTAAAGGCAACATTGGCATATAAGTAGCACTGAATACAATAACACCAACCTGTGTTTCAGGAGCTATCAATTAACAAGCACCGTTAAGATTCATCTGCAGGAAAAGCCTTGCCTCGAGTGACATCTAAAATGAAGTTCACAGCCATGAACTCACCAGTAATTACCTATGAAGACCTTTCTCATATGGGATTAGGGTGGCTGTTGGCACCTACACAGTGCCTCAGTTTATTAGTCTGCAGCAGAAAAAATACACTTTAAGGAAGCAATTTATGAGCAGATATTAGATTTAACCCAACTTTTATGGAACTTTCTGTGGTTCAAAAATTGGAAAAAAGTGAGTTTTATCTAGAAATAAAGAGGCGTATATGTGCAATGAAGCACTGCAAAAAACAGCTTTGACGGTGTTAAGGGAAGTGAAGGGCATTCAAGACACAAAAAGCCAGATAAGTGTTAATGATGCACACAGGAGCCAATGTCTTAAAAACCTATGCTAGACAAGCCTATGAACAGAGTTTGGGCTGTTTGGTATAAACCACAAAGAGCGGATAAAAGCACAGCAAAATCAGTTTTCTGAAATTCGGTTTTAACTGAAAGAGATCAGCATTCTTGGCATGCAAAGTCAAGCTAAAGCTCACTGTTAATCATCAGTTACACTCATAGGGAATCCAGGGATGTGATGCTACAAGGGAATTGCTGGATAGGCAGCATAGTCGTGTGATTTGAGGTACTGCTCCATTAGCTTGCATGCCTCTGCAGACTGGGAAGCCCCACCTCCTGGCAACCTGCTAGCTAAGCACCAATTGCTTGCTATCATCACCCACTTAAAGCAGTTAGTCGGTTAAGTAAGTATATCAACTGCGTGTATGACACTGACATTAAACCGTGCTTGGGCATCACAGAAAAAAATACCATATTCTGGCTGCAATGACAATTGAGCAGCAGTTCCATTGCCGTCATCAACATGCAGACCATGTGATGCCGCACTCTCTCGCTCAACCTAGCACAATGACTCAACGATAACATGTCAACCCAGTTCTTAGATGTAGACTTCCATCTGCGTTTTTGTCTGTCGGCTATCTCATTTAAATTACGGCCCTTTTTTAATGATGATAGCAATGCCGTCTACAAGCTAAGCTCCAAGTACTCTCATTTGCATGATTCATCATCATCATCAGCCTGACTACGCTCACCGGAGGACAAAAGCCTCTTCCACATCTCTCCAGTTAACCCTGTCCTGTGACAGCTGCAGCTACCTTATCCCCACAAAATTCTTAACCTCATAATCTCATCTCCTTTGCAGTTAATATAATTAGTGGTAAACAAACTGTTCATGCTGACAAAAGCACCGAGATAGATTGTAAATGACTTTTGATCACATAAGATTGTCACATTAGATCACTAAAAAAAGTCAGTAACTCATTTGTTGAAAATAATACCGGCCAAAAAAAAAACCAAAACGTGTTCTGAAATAAACACTGGAAAATGTTTGCCAAATTTTTTTATATAAAAACTAGAAAGTCCAAACCCCCTGGGACTATGTGTTGAAAGGGCACCGCGATGTTTTCCTCAGTGCTGATTAATCTGATTAAATGGATTCCTCATGTGTTCCAGAGACCAGAACAAAAAGAATTATTGAATTCGGAGCATTTAAATGAAAGTTAATCCACTTTGAAAATTTAAAATAAAAAGATCAGGCAAAAATGCATTTCGCTAGCCTATTTTACTCACCCAGTGCTGAGATTGGGCACTACCAATCAGAACAGCACCTAGCACACAGGCAGTAGAAGCTTGCATGCTGTAGACAGGGCCGGGGTGACTAACTCGAGAGAGGAAGCTCCCTGATGTTTCTTTGTTGGTAGGATTGCAAGGCTAACACTGCTCCTTCCACCCCCTTTCTATAACGTTGCCTCCTATCTCTTATCTGGCTTTCCTCTTCACATTTTTGGGCAAGGTGCGTGGACACACTGGCTTTCTTTTTTATTTTGCTGCCTTCTCAGTGTGGTTTGAACTACAGCACTTGTGTCCATGAAAGTTTTAAGTGAAATGGAAAGTGTTGCACCTAGCTTCGTACTTATTAGTTTTTGTTCCCTCTCCCTGCTTCTTTTCAGTTTTTGTGTCATGCAAAAAACTTACGGAACTCAGAGACATAATATTTTTATCAAATTAATGAGTATAAAGGAACAACTGGTTCAAACTGGATGCCCAACCAACCGAAAAAGCCGCACTCAAACTCGATGCCACCTCATTTCCACTGCCAAAAATGGCCACTGCATTTTGACACCGCCGATTTGAAACAAGCATTTCTGGAGAAAATTTTAAATATTAATATTACGATTTCAGCGATATCTTTGGGCATTCAGGCATCACAGTGTCCCTTACTTTGCATACAAAGAATGATGAACTCAAGCTTGATTTATGTCGCAGGGCTCCTTCATGAACACCGCATCCTAGTATTATTCAGAAAAACTTGATAACTCCCAATATTATGAAAATTTGCACTTTAACACACAACTTTTCTTTCCCAGGCACCCTTGTCACTATGTTTTCTCAAGCAAAATTCACAATTTGATGGGATAACTAACAACTCCTTTGGGCTTTCAGACTGAGATTTGTCCACATAAGATGCACTGACTTGTGGTGGTCCAGAGAAGTCTGCACTCATATAAAGCCTGCAAATTATAAAGCCAACACAAAAGTGCCATAATGCCCTGCAGAAATACACCTACCTTGGTAGAGATAATGATGGTGAAGGTACAGTATGATGGAAGTTATCGTCATTCCTCTCACTACTACCTACCTCGGTAATGAACACATCATGCTTTGGCCGTCTCATCTGAATAGTAGCATGTCCTCTGTACAGAAATGTTGTGAAGAGTTTTTCAATATTGCCGTCAGCCTGCAAATAAATCAAAGTTCAAGGTCAATAAAGCAGAAAGTAAAAAAGCTCCCAAACTTTCCTCCTCCCTCAAGACAAGAACTGACAGTGATTGCCATTACTGCATGCTGTCCTCCAACAAGTACACCCATTTTCACATTCCTAGGCCTACCATGATAATATAACTATAGGTGGCAAATTTTGAGAGTGCCCAGCCCCTCTGATACCAGCAGCCCTTGTAACTCAGGTCAACATGGATCCCTTTTTTATGGCTGCCGGGTGAACATGGGAGCTTTCGGCTGCAATGGCCACCACCGCACCTCTTGCTCACAAAATTTCTTTCCTCCTGTGTTCAAAACACAATCTTGTGCACTCATACAGGCCAGCAGGTGGCTACTAGGCCTTATAATGGTGCTCTTTTGGTATGTCAGGAGTGTCTAAGCCTAAGCAGAGTAATGATGATAATTTAGCCCAATCAGAGATATTTGGAGTGGCAACAATGCAAAACTAGCCACATTGAATGGCTATGAAGAAAACCTAATGGCCTGTATATTTTTCATAAAGGCTGTCCTTTCGTTGTGGCCATATCATACCACAGTAGAAGCATCTTTTTACATCTACAACATATATCTTTTATATCTACGCACTATGTCTTCATAACAACTTTGAATCTAACACCACTAGTTGGAAAGTTCTACATCGCGTGTTAATAAGTTCACCGAATAACTAGCTAAAAAGTAAGTCTTTGAGCTCATATTTAACTGGCTATCTCAGCATGATGCACTACACAAAATGTGATTCAAAGCGTATGCAATTTAACCTGCTTGTGCTAAAGAGGGGAAAAATGCCTGCCAGGTTAGTGATGAGTACAAGATCTGAAGACAAGGCAGCACAGTGCACCTATAAATAATGCTAAACATTAGCATTGTGTGCTAGCCCCTCGAATCAGTTCTGCCTATATCACAACCGTTTGCAGCGCTGTGAAGGCTGCAGCGATCTGAGCCAATCAGAACGGTATGCACTGCAAAAACGTGTTCGTCCATGGTCCCCGCGACTGGTGGCTCCACACTGGGATGGAAAGTGCACCAATGTCCACCAGCTACAAACGCCATGTTCACAAATGGCAGCACACCACTTTGCAGCAGGCCTCCTCAGTGCTGTGTTTGTGCAGAGTTTCAGTGATAATTTGACCAGTGAATGAAATGCTCCCCATACTTTCAAAACGCTATCATAAAATATATTTTCAGTTACTGCAATAACTATTTCAAAAACAGTCACAACACTGCAGAAATATTTCAGGGGCTATTTGCTGTCTTCCTTGATCCAGATTAAATGAGAGCGGTCTACGTTTCAGAGTGCTGCAAATCACTTGTGGGACGAAGTAGAGCTCTCAACTGTTATGCAGCAAAGCAGTCTACTACCATTTCTAAATAATTATAATGTAGAGCTGCAAGTACTGATCACATTTATCACTGCCTAGCACAACTTACAACTACTGAAATTTGTGAAAAACAGTGCAGTGTTCCTTGTTTATAATGTGACTGTCTACCACACAATGACTGAATGGCTCAATCCTTTACTAAAGTCACATTTGTGGTGTAATGGGCGAACCACTTAAATGAGTGCAGCCAACAACTGCTTCACTGAAGACAGCATAAAGGCGCGCTCACATTAGCGGGAAAACGCGCAACGCTGGACGTTTTCCGCGTGCCGCTTCCCGCGCAAGCCGGTTTTTCTCCCGCGGACAGCCTGCTCTGCCGTCCCGCGGAGCGATGGGTTCGGTACCTATTTTTCCCGTGCCGGTGACCAGAACAGGCAATGGGCGCCGACCGTGAACCGTGACGTCGGTCCCAGTTCAGTGACCCCGTCGGCGGAGGCGGAGGCTGCGCGCGTCCGGCCGGCCGGCCGGGCACTCGGCGGCTGCTTTGCCAGGGCGACGGGAGGGGAGCTAGCAGGGTGCGCTTTCCAGTCTTCTCTAGTGTCACGTGACTATCCCCTTCACTTTCTGCTCGTTCGGGTCCTCCCTCAGCGCCTCCTCTCTCCACATTCCAAGACAACCGCAGCGAGAAAACGCGCGCAGTGTGAGCGTCATTCTGAGGAGCTGTGAGGCAGCGTCGACGTTGACGCTGTGCCGGCGCGGGAAGCTTCCCGCTAGTGTGAGCGCGCCTTAACACGTCTCAACTCCCTACCAATACAGTTAAGTGTCTTGAGCAGCAGACAAGTGCTTCCTGTGTTTTGCTGTACTACTCAACTAGAAGTTGGAAAATTCAGCAAATGAAGCCAGAACAGACACTTTAAGGTGTACGTTTTGATTTCACCAAAACTAGAAATTCCTATAACTAAGCGCATGCTCAGGACAAGTGTGCTGAACATGGTTATGGGTGGATGGTCCAGACACCAATGAACCATACGATGTTTGAAATAGCGCAGGTATTATTCTTGCTCAATTAAACCCATTTTTCACTGCGCTTTGCAGTTGCAACTGCTCCTTGGCAAAAGTTGTCGTGCACATAATTTTAGAAATTTTAACTCTATTCAAACATCACATATCTCTTTTCTTCTGTGCACTTAGTCACACTAAAAGCGAGATTAACTTTCTTTGGATGCAAGAACCGATTTTGAAGAACTGCATGACCACTTTTGTGCCTAAAGCAAGATAAACTTTATATCTTTGCAGCTTCTTCTCTCACTTTATAGAGGTTTATATGCAAGAGCCGGTCACCTGTATAGGGCAGGGTATGTTGCTGGGCGAGTTGGTTTAACATTGTGAAGACTGAAGCGCTGGCAGACGACGGACGAAGGGAGGACGAGACACAGTGCGCTGAACTAACAGGTAGATATTTCTTTTTTTGCCAAGACTTATTTCGTCCCTTCCCCCGCCCCTCTCCCCTTCGCTGCCACGTCTTGGTTTCGGTGTGAATGGGGGTGTGCCTGATATGTTTGGCCAACCGGAGTGGGTCGGACACCCATGTCTTTTGTTTCCTGCATGTTGTGGGTTCAAAATGTTCCTGCGCGCTGCCCCTGCTTTTTCGCTTTTTTTTCTTTGAATGGCGCATGCGCCCTGTAATCACTGGCTAATCGTGGGTTACTGTATAAAAACGTGCGGATCGCCTTCCTTTGATACTAAAGTTGTTAGTTCAGCGCACTGTATGTCTCGTCCTCCCTTCGTCCGTCGTCTGCCAGCGCTTTGCAGTGTTCATCGATGCACGCGAATGAAAGATTACAGCCAAGGTAAAGAGAGAATAACTTTCTACGTTCACGCAGTTTTCTTCCACAGAATGACTAATTAAAGCAAGAACTCATTCGAGACGGATGCGCCCACATCATAATCATTGCCTTACCCTGTATTTTGGCCCATTCGGATTTTCTGCGGTGCCAAGGTGCAAAACTATGGCGGGCTTGGACTTCTTTCCTTGTGGCTTGAGGTAGAGAGTGATCACCGAGAAAGGGCCTTTAAGGCAATTCCTGGTATGATTGCGACACAGCTTCGGTACACAAAGGATATGGGACTCGCAGTCTAGCCTCATCTTGAGTAGAATGCACGAGAACTACGCTCCAAAAATGCGGTGGCAACCAATTTCGTGCAGTGCCGTCTGCACGGAATATCCGTCTAGCAATAATAATAATAATAATCGTCCGTCTAGCAGGCGACGAACGATTCTGCTTCGCCAGGGTTGCCAGATGTGCCGTGGCTAATAATTTCCGCGCGACAACAGCGCCGTGCTCTTCTTTGCCCTGGGCATCTCAACTTATCAGCAGCAACCAACACCGGCACAATTTACAATACTGATCGAAAGGGATAGCACTCGGACGCAGCTGCATGAAGGTTGCAGAAACGTGGAAAAAACGTGCAAAGCGTCTCAGGTATATATTCTTGGCTAAAAAAGAGGAGCTGTACAATAGTTGCCAGACAATTTTTTATATGTAGCTGATTTTAGACAAGTTTTGAAATCAGGTGGTGGACTTTTTGGTTGAAAAAATTGACGTTAATCCTGAAAGGAAGCGTGGCCGCTCACTACTTGGTTTCGGAAAAAGCGTTTTTCAGCCGTAAATATGGCTTTCTGAGGAAAGTGCGATCACGGAACATGTGTAGAAAGAATTGAACTTCTAAAATTCCAAAAGAAAAAAAAACGATTTTTTTTCTAATTTTACCTTACCCTGTGCCCTTAAACGTCGGCCGGGCACGGCGGCGCCAGCTAGGGCGCTCTGACTGGCCGTGTTTGCGTGCTTCTTGAAGCCCGTCTCCGCGGGCGCGGCGGATGTGAGCACAGCCTCAAGACTGCAGAGGGCGTCGTTTATGTTCATCGGTGGGCAGTGTTTACGCGGTGATCGAGGTGGCACGCGGCACCCCGTAATTGCATAAAGGCGGGAAAGCTTGACTTGTGGGCTTCCCTGGAATGACGCATTTGTTTACTGCCGTGTGTGCTGTCAACAGAAATTACCCAGGTGGCAGGGATCGTTGAATGCGAAGTACCGGTGCATTATCAAGCGCTGTAGTATTGATTAAAAAATAGTACTCATGATCCATCACCTGCGGCAACAGGTGAGGCACTTAATATATGTGCACTTACTCGGCCGACACCATGTAAACTGGCGGCGAATACAACTGCGAAGGCGAAGATGGCAGACATGATTCCACATGTGAAATAACCTTGTGTCCCTGTCGTACACACGCGTAGCAGTGTGGCTCTGCAAATTACAGACTGTAGACCACGGGCGGCCGCGCAATAGTGTTACGTGCCCCGTCGATGCGCATCAGAAATGAGTCGTGCCAGTGGTTTGTGAGTTTAACGTCCTAAGGCTGTACGTAGATTGTGCGCAGAGCCGTATTTGAAGGGCTCTGGAATAACAGATATTATATTTAGATATCCGTATGATAAATACGCCATCTGCTGTAAATATGACCATGTGGCAGAAGCGGCTAGGCAAGCGCGACACCGGTAGGAACGGCAAAGCGTTACCATATTGGTCGCATTAGCCGCACGCCCATGCTAACACTATCAAAGCTCAACATAATAGGATTCATTAATGCGCACCGAAATCGCGAAATACGCTTTCGTATTTCGCACAAATCTAAACGCGGCGCGATTCGACCTGTGACATTGGGGTGCGCAGCCTAGAGCCAAAGCCATTAGCTGCATTCGATTCAGCTGTTGTTCACTGCACCGCCTGCACCGGTTCGAGGTGCACTGCACCAAAGGCCTCGATTCCCAGCGCCCTCTGCACCGCCGTCCGCGATTGATTCGGGAGCAGCTTTGGTGCAATGAACCGCGGCACCAGCCTCCAAGCAGGTGCAAAAAGGGAAGTGCACGTGCAGACGGCTTTCAGCAGACGACGCATGTTAGCTCGTAAATATTGAACATGAATTGAGGGACGTTTTCGCTGCCGTCGACGGGTTCGATGTCATTCTGCGAGAAAATGGCGCTGAAACCTACGCGAGAGCAGCAACTTTCTGTGTTTTGTGCTGTAGCTGCCATGTTAATTGTGACAGGCCATCCGTGTGCGTGCGAGTTCACACGAAACTTACGGCGCAATCACGGTGTGGGCTGTTGGAAAACTGCGGGCAGGGCGAATCCGAGCGTGTTTTGCTACAACCGGCACCGGTACCTGTGCCTGCTGAGTTAAGCATGCAGGGAGGTGCTGCTGATTCGACGCTGTCTGGCCATTCTGCTGCGGCTAGTACGGGGACGCCGGAGCTAGCGCTAAGCAGCGGTGAAGCCGTCTGGTACTGCCGAAGGACTGTTTATTTTTTTATCAATGCTTTTAAGGAGCTAAATTAGCGAGGCGGGTTCTCGGCGGTGATTTCCGGGCGCCCTCCCATAGGCGTCGGAAAATATGCAGGGGCCTTGAATTCAAGCGCGCCGAAAGGTCTTCGAACGTCTCTATGAGTGTCTGAAAAGCCTTGTGAATTTGTGATTCAAATAGCTTGCGAACACGCTTTTATATCACTTCAGAATTCGACTGCCGTCGGTCCAAGCAAGTGAGTTGCGGCATGACTGCATGGAGTCGGTTCCGTCGTATTCACTATGGGAAGAGTAGAACTACTCCATAACAAGAACTATGCGATGTCGTCATCATCCCAGGACCATGCGCCTCGAAAAACCGGTCGCGCCATCTCGCGACAGCCGGCGGCGCGGCGGCGCGTAACTCAATGGCGACGAAAAATAAAAATTGATATTTCGTCGCGCATAACAGTTAGAAATTAGCTCTCTCGCCTAGATGTTAAATGCATCTTAAAGTTTCATTTAGTCGAGTTTCATCGATGTAGCTTACATATTGCGTTTGCCATGAGCAATGATCTATGACAGCATGGAGCCTATGGCGAGGTCCTGAAAAATACCCCACTTGACTTCAATTTATCGCTCACTACAGCCCTATTTTAAAATATATCGACAAGCTCTAGCACGTTCACGTAGGGTAATGTCCTACCTTTAAGGAAGTATAAGGTATTTTTCATTTCAATGGCGTAAAAGTCTTCCTGCGCTATTTCACTATTGATCATGCATCATCAGCTTTTTCATGAAACGTGTGGCGCCCTCTCTCGGTGCGTTGGAAAGGCACACGTCCCTGCTCGCGGCCAGGCTCGAGTAGCGGAGGCGGCTCGATTCCGGCCGTGCCCTGCTACAGTGTCCCTGCTTTAGTAGGTTGCTTTGGGAGGTTGAGCCTGCCGTACGAATGCGCAGTTTTAAAAAAAGTGCCCCCATCGGAGGGAGGCTATGGCCATGGGCTGCTACATAAAATGCTACAAGAAAGCGTGTGCCTTCTATGAGGTATATAGAGGAAATTATAAGAAGACTCTTTTGCTTGACAGGTACATTTTTCATTAAGCGCGTACAGTGACCACACCGGCATAGGTGATAGTGGAATTGCGTACGCAATAACAGTGCAAAGCAATGAAGCTTCTAGGTACTTTCGTTCAAGCAGTGAAATTTGTAATTCCCGGACGCTCATACTTAGAGCTCACTCACCGATACTTGTATATGGTTCTTGCACTGTGCATTCAAAATTGTAAAATCGTGTCTTAATGTCTACATTTCAACACTCATGTTATTAGCCTCAATAGCAGAAAGCTCTTCCAATCTTTTGTCGATGTGGTGCAAGTGCAGCAAGGATGCGTTGAAGTGAATGTTGCATGTGTTGCACCTAAGAGGCGGCAAACCTGATGCTGCGTTTTATGCCAGTAGGTTATTTGTCCAATGTAACAATTAGTAGTGTGGTAGTTCACATTTTTGTCTAGGTTGGTAAAGTGCTTCTCACGATTCGATCGTTCGCCGTCGAGAAGGGGTTTACCATTGCTGTAATCGATGCTAGTTTCGGCAATTCTGTCAAAGATGTACGTGAAGGATGAACCGCTAACGAAGACTTCATAGAGTGGCATGCTGGGAACTATTCTGAAGAGTGTGCCATCAGTTCGGCAAGCCAGTAACTACGCCGTTACCCAGAGCAGCAATCAAGAGTCAAACTCTAGTTAAATGTTCTTGATTATAATTTAAATCTGCTAAGAAATGAACAGAAGTTATTGTCGGATAACACGATGTTTAAAAGATTACTGGTTTTCTCCAGTACGGTGACTCGGCGCTCCACCCAACCCGTTTGTGCAATGCGCCTCTAGCGCGATTCATTAGCGACAGGACGCTACATGCTCGCGGCCCTGAATATGCAGTGAATTTACCGTGTTGCGAATATGTGCAACAATACCCATAAGCACTTTCGCACGAGTGGCGCGAACATATTTTTTTTTTGCATAAGTTCCAACCTACCCTCGTTTTTTTTTTCTGCCGCTCTCCTATCTACTTTTCGCTATCCTCTCTCTTTGCTTTTAATTCCACCGGTTGCAGTTCCAGTGCTTGAGGGATTAGATAGCAATCGCTGGGCCGGCAACATTTTTAGCTTCCTTTTTGTATTCTCGTCAGCTGTTGTTGCCTCTGAAGCTGTTGGCAAACTACTAGTTCTTGGATGTGTGACTCCCGGGGAGTTAAGCCCCAACTCGATGGGCACATCCTACGCGTACGCGCAGAGCGCCTGTGCGCCCAGCGCCGCGTCGCGACGGGCGTCGCAAGTGGTGTGCACCTCCATAGCCTGTCGCTGACTCGCGCTCGTGCGCGCACTAGCACGTTGTTGCTAGACCTCATAGATTGGAACTGGCCAAAACAGTTAGACTGCCACTTGAAATCTTTAGATTTTGAAAGTAGCAAGGGATGTTATGTAATATATAAACTGAACTGCAGTTTTAATAGTAGCTTTTCATTCAAACTGGCACGTATTTCAGTGCTTATCGCGGAGAGATTTCCACCGCTTCTGAATGTGGTGGACGTTCTCTGCGTGATTGAAACATGAGGAATCTTAAGAACATTACAATCATGAAGTGCTCGTCATGAGCAATGTGCCTGCTTACCTTCGCATGGTGTTCCCGGCATTATTTCCGCCGCCACCTCCTTCCAGGACGCTGCCGTAACGAGCTTATTTTTGTGGTGTTTGTGGCTGGCAAGCCACAGCGAGCGGCACCTCTCAACAGCAGCGATTAATTTTTCATTGCTTATTAGGTACGACATGTCTGCGCAGGGGGCTGTCGCAGCTCGTTGACAAAAAAAAATCAGTCGGCGCGCCACGGAGGCTCATTCCGGATATAGCGGGAACTGTGCCCTCTCATTGGCCACAAACCAGCGAGCCACTTCCGGCGCGTGCGCCAGCGCGCCGCCACGGCCGAAAATATCTGACATGAACAGATATCTAGCAACGCGCGCGCCTGCGCGCGCGTCTCGCTTTGCGCATGCGCAGACTGGATCCAGCGTACGCCCGTGCGCGTAGGCGCTCAGCCGGTACGCGTAGGATGCGTCCATCGAGTTGGGGCTTTAGCGCGGCTTTTTAAGCGCACAAACCGCGGGAGTCAGAAGAGGGAGCCGTTTCCACGGAACGATCCAGCGACTTTTAAATGTGCCATGCATCTCCATGTTCCTGGTGCTGGCTCCCTTCCCCTGTCGAGCGGACGGAGAGAATTTCAAGCCGTGGAGAGGAGGGGTTGAGGGGCGATGAAAGAACAACTTAAACCGCGAAGAAAAGTTCGGGGAACCTGAAATAGCTTCAAGCCATGAAGAAAAGAGCCACCGAGAGCCCGGCGATACTTCCATTGTTATAAACCGGACCCCCTTCCAACGCGTACACGAGCGCCCGCGCGCTGATGCCGACATCTAGCACGGACGCCTCACCTAGGCTTGCTGGCGTCTCCTGCAGTGCGCATGCGCAGACCGGTTTCGGCTTACGCTAAGAGCGCGGACGCTGAGCGCGTACGCCCAGGAAGGGCCATTCGAGTTGGCGCCTCTAGGCCTTTTTTGGGGTGGGATGACTGTCTTTGAAGTGGCACAGGAGGCCTCCGATAATGATGTCCGGCTTGTGTGTAGTTTGCATCCCTTCCTTTCTGAGAACACTGGCCAAGGTTTCGCAGACACCCTTTACGTACTAACTGCATACGCGTTTTTGCCACCAGCGTGTCCTTAGCATAAGCATATCGAGTTGTTTTCGTTGCATCCTTTTCAGTTTTAGATGATACATCGAGTGAAGAATCTTGGGTATCCATTGCCTAGAAATGTTTTCTTTTGCTGATGATGAGTTTTAATGGCGCACTGGCAACCTCGCACCAAGCGCAATGGGTTGAAGTGTTTTCTTCAACACAATATTAGGTGGAAGACCATTTTCCGAGCACTTCAACTCAAAGAAACCAAGCGCCAGGCTTCGAGAAAACTTCTACTCATTGGAAATCAGTGGGCACACGGCGACACTGCGGAACGAATCACACACCGTCCTCGAGCCGCATGCTCAAAGCGATGTGTCATTGCTGTTGTCGCTGATTTTAAAACAAATATGCAAGAATTGGGAATCGTCTTAACCAAAACTTGCTTGAATTCCACCCTACCCTTAGGGCACAATTTTCAGCACTTTTCCTCCCAAAAAGGCTACGGGAACAAGACGCACAACACGCAGCATCAAACGGATGAAGAACGTGGAGAGGCGGTAACGGAAAGGGCCAAGGATGATTTGAGCAGGTGCATAGGTACGGAGAAATTTTTTTTCAAGAGCTACACGGGCAGCCGGTAGCAGGGTGGTAGGGTGGTAGTGGTTTATTTAAAATACCATAAAAGGAAGGTAAAAGATTTTTGCTAGCCCCGGCATCTGCCATCACGTGCGGCGGCACCTGAGCTGGGGCAGCGGAAAGAAGGATCGCAGGCAGGTGGGAGAAATGAAATAAAAGAGGTGAGGGGACAGAAGAAAGACATGGGGGGGAGGTAAATAGTACACTACATAAAATAGATATACACTGCATAAAAACATTAAAAGTGAACACTATAAATGCAAAATAAATATACTATATACTATATTTACACAAACAGTCAAAAAGTCAGTTGTCTTCGCGGCGCGCGTGTGCTGATGACGGGAAACTCGGCAGTCATTGGTCACACGCGCGCCGCACTTTGCACACAACAGCTGGTGTGGGGCACCCAGCTGTTAGAGCGTCCGAGGTAGGCAGGGTGGTAAGAGGGAGGAAGAAAAGGACAGTGGGGAGGGGTCTCCTGCTGTGCCTTTGCCTGCCTTTCTTGTTTTTTCTCCTTTTACTTTTCCTCGAATCGTGGAGCGCAGTCCATGGTTGCTTTTTGGATGCGCTATGTTTCTGTTCCCTATGGTGCGAAGCACGAGCTGCACGACATAGTCGGCGCCTCTGCGAAAACGGCCCGGAAAGGTCATGGACGCACTCTTGCCTCCAGGCTGTCACAAAAAAAAACTTACAACCGCTAATGTGTCAGTCCTGGCAAAGGGTTTCTCCACACGACCCCTAACTATAATTGACCACCCCGCGCCTCTGACAAAAGTGAAAAAACAAGCCTCGCAACCAATATGCCCTATTTCTTTCTCCCTCCCCTCCCAACTATCTATCACCCGTATCACCTCCGGTATTCACTCCCTCTGGCCTCTTATCTATCCATTGACTGCTGCGCCATGTGCTGTCTGTTGTTATAGCCACAGAGCGATGAAACTACTTCCAAAACGTCAGATTTAAAGGTAAAATTTATTTGAAAAGGTACTTGTTGCATAGCTAGAGCTATTTCAATGGGAATTCTAGCATTGAAAGAGTGTCGCCCAGTCCAATCAGGCGTGACTGCGTGCAGACACGGCACATCACCCGTGTGGTGGCACGTCGCATGCGACCTTACACATAGCATGACATGTGAGGTCGATCGAGGCGAGACATTTTGTACAGCGTCAAGTCTAAGTGGGATTTCCAGGACAGACCACCACATTAGCGGTGTCTGCCGTGCATATTGCCAGCCACTCCACCGATCCCAAAGCGATTCCCTTAAAAAGTCTAAAGCAAGCGCCATTTGGCCAGGTTAAGTAAAAAGCGGTGACGCATGCCTCGCAAGCACGAAGTGCTATTTAATTAGCTTAGGTTTAGACGAAGTTAAATTACTGTTTCTGTCTGAGGCAGTGTGTGAAATCTTGTAGGTTGGTTACCTGTAAAAATGTGAATACAGAACACAGGCATAGAAGCGGTTGCGCTCGATAGAGAAAACGATAAAATAAACCTGGCTCAGCATTGTACATAGCGTTGGATTAACGAAATTCATCGAAAAAGTACTCGGAAAATGAAGAAAGCCGCCAAACTTAATGTTGACATGAAGATCGTTTCAAAAGTCAGCAAAAGATAGCAAACGTTTGGAAATTATTTTATGCTAAGCGATAATTCGAAACGCCTGGCGATGTCCACGCTACGCTGACAAGAAAAATCTACAGTGATTGTTTACATCCCAATCATTGCGAAAGCACAGATTTGTGATGCATGTAGAAGACAACGATGAGCGGGCAGTGCCGCGGTACGGAGCAGATGGAAGTTGACGAAGACGACGCACTGCAACGTACAGAGTGCGGGGCAGTTTATTACGAGGCGTGTTCGCGGGCGGCGATAGTCTCATTTGTGTACCATCACTGGGTACAACTTAGGACTTTTATGAGAGAAGCGACTTTCCACCGGACTGGTTTCCTCTTTGAGGCGGTGTCTATCTTTGCCGGCTTTTAGTTGTGTTGCCTTTTGTCAAGCTACTCCTGTGCAGCCACCAGCTGAGTGCTTAGTAAATAATATGTACATAGCCCCTTTATATGCATACATAACCTCGGGCAGTAAGCACCATAATGGAAATAAAATGCGCCGATCGATATCCAAGTAGTCTCGCGCAGTGGCCTTTGTTCGCGTCTCCGCGGGTTCGACTCCCATTCGTGGATATTTGTGATTGCCTTTTCTGCCTCTTTTTTTCTATGCTCGGGACGGAGTGGACATACATAGGCAAGAGATGATTTTTCTAGGCTCTCAACCTCCGGATTAGTGCTTGCGCACTTATAGCTGTCGATGGAATAATTTTAGACAGCCCGAAGGACAGCTCAAAGAAAGCATTTGTAGAAATTCGCGTACCGGGCATGGCTACGACTTGAGGTGAGAACGTATCAATAGCATGAATGATTAGAGCTGCATTGATAGAGCATGCTGCTAGCGGTGGTGAAAAGGAAGAAGCGGATGGTTTGAGCGGCCATCGCCCCTCACGCTCTCCTAACAACGTACCTTAATTCCCTGATCCTTATGAACGATAGATATATATGCTGTATTCCTAGTTGTAACGAGGCTAGGTGTAACGAGGCTTGTAAATCTAGTTTTGACGAGGCTGAAAACGAAGCAAGCGAAGTTAGTTTCTTTTCGAGCTGAACGATTCGCGGATGAGTTGTCGTCACGTATGATGCTATCGAAATGAACTGCTGACGTAGCGGTGACATTTTTTTTTATTTTAAAGTTCTATAATTTACCTATTACTGAGCGTAGTTCATTAGGACGTGGTTGCATCTGAGCCCTGACAACCTGAATGTGTTCAGCGGAAAAAGGGAAAAACAAATTATTAGAGCTTTCAGTATATTTGAGTTTCTTGCAGGAATGTTTCGACTCAGAGAGTCAAGGAAAACTATGTTATCACGACGTGAATTTTATTTGATCAAGAGCCGACTAAAATTACCTGTTGCAGTTGAAATGATTTCATCTGTAAGAGTGAAGACTCGGAGCGGGTGGTAGGCCCTTGGGGAAGAATTACATCTGCAGTTAGCATCAGCAAGCAAGCCATTTAAATATATTGAAATAGTTCATAGTAACCGTTTTGATCACAGGTGGGTACTGGGAAGGAAACCAATAAAAGAAAGCGTTTTTCGCTTTCAGATTTAGTAGGAATGTACGCGTATACTAAACCGTAAGCACCGACCAGAAAGACATGTAACCAGTAACGTTTTTTGGTTCTTACATTTTCCGCTTCGGTTCTATTTTATGCATTATTTGGGCTTGGTATTTGTTATTGCGCGTTTCTCTTAGTTTTATGGCACGGCTGTGCCTTGAAGCTTCTACTTTATCACCGCGCTTTTCTTTGGCGCGCCGGGCATCTTCCCGGGCGTTTGCTAGGAGCATGCTTTGTTTGAGTCGTTTATTGTTCGTAACTATTTCTTTTTGTCTTCTTAATGCTGCATATTCACAGGCTAAGTGTACTTAGCTGTGACGGTTACGGGTCTTCTCATGTGTGCATAACTTTAACCGAAAGTTTGTCTTTATGTTGATTTGTATCTGCTGAGCTGTTGATTTTCTGTTAATCGTCCATGACTCCCATGATTTTTATGGAAAAGCCTAATGTCTATACGGCACTCTTGTAATAAAAGGAAGTTGGTGCTGCATGTGTGTGGTGTAGTCTTCGCTGCAGCATGTCTCTCCACGATGGCGATGCTGTAGGACTGGAAGATATATTTCCAGCATGTGTAGAATTATTTGGTGATCCTAAACATCTTCACAAAAACAGCGCGTACGAAAGTGCGGATGGCAAGGGCACGCTGCATGCTATGATCCCGTCAATATAGTTGTTTGAAAATACACAGACATACTATCGGTTAGCAAAAGACAAAAACCAACGCAAATTTGGCTGCGGCACAATGAAAGACATTTAAAACTAAAAAAAAACTCTCATTTACGGCAAACGTTATCACGACTGCGGCTTTCAAAACCACTGAAGGATTTCTGTGCTAGAACAGGCTTAGTTAGGCTTTTTTCTGGGCGCTGTACAAAGTGACACTGAAAGGCACGCACTAACGGTGCTACTGTTTCCTAGTCAAAGGTGATTCGGCCAAGTCCGGGAAATCAGCATCGAAGGCGCAGCAAAGGTGTCTGCATTGGTGGAAGGGGTGGGTGGACAATTTTCAATTCTCAGAAAATAAGAATGGTTTAGCCGGGGCGAACACATGTGCATGTGCATGGAAGAAACACACGCCAGAAGTGGAAATGTTTTGCATTCCATACGTGAAAGGCGTGAGCGAGACGCTGGCACGCATTCTCGGTAAAGAAGGGTGCTAACAACGCACAGTCTATTGAGTGGCTTTACCACTACCACCATCGGACGCCTTCTCCCCCCTCCCCCCCCCCCCCCAAACGGCCGTCACCCAAAAGAAAGGGCCCAAGAGGTTGTATACCAAATGTCCTGCTCGGTCTTCCCGGAATCGTACATAGGGGAAACGAAGAACTTCGCCGAAATAATGAGGCAACACAAAGCGGACGTCCGACAAATGAACCGTGACCGCAGCGCTGCGGCCGAACACTGCGAGGCATGCGACCACCGAATGGACGTTGACGGCACTAATGTACTGGAAACCGAAGCTAACCCGCACAGGAGGCTTCTACTTGAGTCGTGGCACATCCAACAGACAGGGAAGAATGTTAATCGCTCCCTGGGGACACTTCCCGCTTCTTACATCCATGGTTTGCAGCCACTGACCCGGATGTCTTCAACACGAGGGCTTAAAAAGCCGAGGTTCGAACCATCCGAGGGTTTGTCGACAGCCCGGCGCCGAGATGCGGCGATTTCCCTGTTAATCCCCGTCAGCAGAAGCGTGCATGGCGAGGCAAGCGGGCGTAGACCGGCGAAGGCAAAGACCGAGCCAGAGGAAAGGAGCCAAGACGTTTTCCCGAAACCGCCCGCCCCCCTTCGCCTGTCTAAGGAAACCACGGCAGTGATAGCGTAGCATAGCGCATGGTCAGCGCGGACGCGGCAAGCAGACGCCGCGTCTAAGCCGCGAAGGCGTCGAAGTCAGTGGATGGAGCATACCAACGGGTCCCGAGAAGCGGGCCTGCTTAACGAAACGCTGAAGTGTGTTCAGAGGCAGCAACGACAGGCTGGCGCCTCTTTCCAGATTTTGCGGGGACGCCTGTCAACAGTCGTCCCGAAGACGAGTAGTCTACTACTCGCAGCGGTAGCGATCGGTTGAATATCGGTAATTGGCGTAAAGCTGGGAGCCGCATGGGAATGTTTTGATGTATTTTCATGTTTCTCTTTTTACTTTTTAAGGGAGAGAGTTTGAGTAATACTGTGGAAGAATGGGGCGTGGCACGTAAACCTGTTGGCCCAAGCATTTCGAGGGTTCATTCCCGGAATTACATTTTCTTATAGCAATTTAGATGTGCTGTGTATTTCAGGGAGAGGGTTTGAACCTTGCCGAAATTGGAGGGCGTGCCATGAAGTTTGTAAACCAATGATGGGTTAGTTTGCTGTTGATTGGGCGATGCAAGAGGTGGGCCGGGTTTCTAGGTCTTTAAAACCAGGGTCCGGAGCCATGGGAGATCGTTCTGAGCTAGATTTAGATCCCTTGCATCTTCGGCGGTGCCAATGAAGGAAGATTTTCCCTTAGCCAGTTCCATGTAACCGCCATCGCCCCCCATACACCTTGCCCTCGTCTCCCGCATCCTTTAAGCTCCTCAGGACCTGGCTGTCTCGCTACTGTCTGTCATCAGCTGCATCTGGTTAGCCAGTTCCCTGCGTCCATTGACTTTCTTCTGCTGAAGTTTTGATGTACCACCTGGTCGAGAGAGTCATTGCCAAAACGGTAAGTAACAACCTTCCCAAGCCATTTCTTTAAGCACCTCGGTCCATGTTACGTTTTGTGTTTGTTTGCATGTCCTGATTACATAATTCAGGGCGGTCTGTAGAGCTTGTTGGTAACTTTTTTTTTAATTCCTACAGCATGACAAGCGTAGAGCTTACATGCGTGTGCAATCACTGTGGATTTGGTTTGTGTGGAAGGATTGTCACGGAAATTCAGTGTGGGGTCATCGTTTCGATTAACGAAGATAAGAGGCTTAGGCAGAATTGGCAGAGCCCCGTGTACTATGCGTTGTCGATGCATGTTAAAGAACCCCAGGTGGTCGAAATTTCCCAAGCCCTTCACTACGGCGTCTCTCATGGCCTGAGTCGGTTTGGGGCGTTAAACCCTCATAAAACAACGACCATAAAAAATGTACACAACGACCGGTCGTTTATGTTTATAGCATGCAAACAGCTTAAGGCCCTTGCTTACATGGTGCTAATTGCGGTTTACGTAGTGCTCTCATATTTTATTAGGTAAAATTACAACATTTGGCCAGAAAAAAGCAGTACAGGGAGACGTCGGAGCAAATGTATTATTATTCCAAAGGATATGCAAGGCACTGCAGATAATTTAGCGAAGCTTAAAAAGATAACATGCAAAGGTCCGAATAATGCAGAAATACAGCAGGCGCCTTCTGCTGGACATAATATTTCTCAAGTACGTAATTAACAAGTAGCGCTATCTCTCTTGTTATTCATAACTTTAGCTCAACATTTTCAACATAAATGTAGACCAAGTGAGGACTTTATTTACTAATGTACGCATGCCAGTGTTACCGGATACGTTGTCATTCACAAGTAGACATGATGCAAAGCATGCAAGGCGAGCGAATTAAAGAGGAATCGCTCGTGGGCGATGTAAAACGGTATAGCATATATACCTACTGACTGAGGAGTGAAGCGGCAAGATTTGACACATAAAAAAAAAAACCTGCAGCTGGTTCGCTTTCCCATCTCGAGGAATAAAAATAAGCGCACAACAATATGTTTGGATAGAACAGATGACAACCTAAACCTTGCAAGTGCAGAATATTTGCAGCGCGCGCATTTGTTTCTTCAAGCTTTCCTTAGCATTAGCTGAGCGACTCTGAATACCAGGTGTTACCTGGAAGACGTTTCAAAAATATGCGTTTTGGCTTTAAAATATGGCTTTTACGGCACAGTATTACCAGTGTGAATTGTTTCCGGTGAATCTTTTTAACTATTCAGCTGGTTAACTAGATTTTAATAATTAACTTTTAACAATTGCAGTTAGGCGCTTAGTCGTAATTTTAGATTTGTAGCCGGTAGTTAGTAATAGCCATATAAGTTTTTAGAATTTCCAAAACATGGTTACCTTTGGCCATATGGATCGACAAAATTTGGCTGTTTCGACTAGTTACGCGCACTGGAAAGGTTTCTTTGCTTGCATGCTTTCGAAAGCGCATGTATTTTGGCGCTAACTGGTTCTTGAAAATTGGCTTTTGAGGAGAGGAAATGACACAGTAACTGTCCCGCCTATCTCGGCGGGCACCCGAATTGCACCGTAAGGGAAGAGATGAAGGAGGGAGTTAAAGAAGAAAGGAACAAATAGGTGCCGTTGTGGAGGGCTCCAGAATAATTTCGACCAACTAGGGATCTTCAAAGTGCAGTGATATTGCACAGCGCATGGGTGCCTTTTGCGTTTCGCCTCCATAGAAGCGCAGCCGCTGCGGTTGAGTGCCAACCCGGGTACTCCGGCTCAGCATATGAGCACCTTAACCACTGAGCCATCGCATGATGTCGCCAAATTTTGTCGAGCCACTGCGATGGGGGTAATCGCGTTTTCGAAATTCTAAAAACTGATACGGATATTAGTAACCTACCTCTAACTGCAACTAGGCGCCTAACTAATAGTTAAAAGTTAATATCAGAATTAGTAAACCAGCTTCCTCCCGGTTTACTGCCTGTTAACTACTGGGTAACTACCGGTTAGCTACAGTTTGCGGGCACTGGTATACTATGCCGCAAAATCCATATTTTAAAAGCGAACGCTTTTCCTGCTTTCGTCGGAGCGATTTCGCCGTCACCTCACGTTTGATCTTGAACGTCCTTGCTGCGCCGCTGCCATAGCAACCCAGCAAGTGACTTCGCCGCGCCGCCAAGCCTAGTCTTCGCCGTCTCTGCGCAGGGGCTCCACAGCCGTGCAGCGGCTGCTGCCTGACCACGTTATCTAGCCGAGTATCAGCTGGATAAAAAAATATTAGCTGTTGCTCAACTACTGCTGAACCTTGTTAGAGAGCGAGAGCTGTGATGTATCGTGCAAGCAGACGCGGCTTAGCGTCTGTAGCGTTGAGTGCGTTCCGCACACTGGATGAGCAGTGCGCCCAACCTGCCACCCTGGCAGGTGGCATTTGAATTAATGGCTGATCGCGAGAGGTTGGTCAGGCTGCGGCCTATTGCTGCAGTACCGCGTGTCTGCCACAACCTTGTCAGCGCTAATGCATGCAGCCCACATCTTTCTCTCACCACCATCACGTACCTCAAAGCGCTATTGAGGCGCCCACTTACACAGGTGGCCAGTTATATGCGCCCTTCGTTTCCACAAAATCACCAAGAAAGTTGTCAACGCCAACACCAATGAACACAATGAACGCCGACGACTTTCGCTTTGTTAGCTGAGCTAATCCGAGAAAGCTTAATTTTGATGATGACTTAGTCTTCTCTGTAACACCTGGTATGTGTTACTGCTGTTATGTGTATAAGAGAGCCCAGAAAAATTCAAACCTTTTTCTTTTGCATTTGTTTATTGATGTTTGAAAAAATGTTGTTAGCTTGCATATAAATAAGCTGCGAGGAATATAAACTTAAGAGGTGTCTTGATCCCGTTTTCTTTAGGTTTTTAGGTTTTCATTGACTAAAATGTGTTAGAGAAATTGGTAAAATTGCACAGTAGGAGGCCCCAAACCGCGGCAGTCAGGGACACTTCCTATAACAAAATGTCTCCGCAATTGGTATACCGCCAGTTTTCACTCGGACTCACAAAAGGGACGACGAAAGGCGCGAGTGGACTACCTGCGCCGCACACACCGACAGGCACGAAATGCTGTATACGTCGACGCAGCCATGTACCCCAATTCCACGAACGCGGTGGCGGTAGTTTTGGACACCAACTTCAAGGAAATCGCCAGCGCCTCTCTACGCAACTGCTCTCCCACAGTAGCAGAAACGGCCGCAATCGGTCTCGCCATCCAGCACGGCGATACCACGCGAAACGGACTAAAAATTGTTACAGACTCCCAGTCGGCGTGTCGGCTCTTCCTCACTGGCAGACTTCCACACTCCATCGCTCCCATTCTGACTACCCCACATGTTAAAAATTCCACATGCAAGCACCAAATCACTTGGGCTCCTGGGCACGAGGGGCTCGAGGGAAACGAGGCCGCGGACAGTCTAGCTCGAGATACACCAACCGAGCGACTAACCTCCCCGACGTCACCCCTCTTCCCTCTATGTACGGCGAACGCCTCCTCCTTCTCCGAACGCAAAGGCAAGTCTATCCCCCACCACACTCGAAGCTAACGGCGGCAGAGGCGAGGGGCTGGCGACAACTACAGACGAACACCTTCCCAAATCTACACAAATACCATATCATGTTTCCCGATAGATACGACGGAATCTGCCCCTGGTGTGGCGGAATTCCAACAACATACCATGTAACATGGGGCCGCTCCGGTAGCAAGCCCCCCGAACTAGACAAACATCAATCCGAGGAACAGTGGGAATCTGCCCTGCTCAGCTCCGATTTGGTGACCCAGCGTAGCCTGATATCCCAAGCAAGAGCAACTGCGGTGGACATTGGGGTCCTGAAATAAGGACTCCACCCAAAATCTGTTTTTTCCCGCCTCTTTATCCTACCTTTCTATGAATAAATGTTTTCTACTACTACTACTACTACTACCGCCAGTTTTGAACACTCGACTTCCAAACTTAGTGATGATGCCAGAGACAAAGCATTTTTCATAAATATATTTTTTCGCGTTAAGCGGGCAGCCTGAGTCCAGTAAGGTAGATAACGTGGTCAAGATTTTGAGCAAACCCTTCAATCCTCAGTAACTTAAGTCCTCTAAGGCACTCATTTCGTCACAAATGGATATGTTAACATTTGCATAAATTACCATTCAAGTTCATTGGCTCTTCATTTCGTAGTGACATATCTTTCCTTTGTCTTTTCTTTGGTTAACTTGTGCTTCGTTTTGTCGTTCCTCGGCGTGTGTGAATTTTCTTGCGCTAAATGTTTCACCATGCCATCTTTTTTTTTACAGAGCAAGGGATACCTTATAAAATGGAAAGGATATTCCAAGTGGCATTGCTCCGTTGAACCAAGAAAAAATCTGAACGGCGCCTGTCTCCGGGAATTTAAGCACCCAAGCAAGCCATCGCCACAACGACTGGAAGCTGCTGCTGAGGAATTAATTTACGCTGTGCAAAAGAAACTTTCCAACAGCCGTCGATCCAGCGGGCTTGTCAAGGTGAACATAGACCTGGACATCTTTAGATGCGTTTTCAGTAGGAAAGGAAGGCCGCTCGAAAGGGGTTGGATTGTTTGCAATGAGTCAGACTTTTCAAAGCTGAATCTTCCCTTTGGGTGGCATACTCGAGAAACGAAACTTGGCAGTGTAGTGGCAATTGAGTTCCCAGTGCGTGTGAAGGCTGCTGTGACACGACAGAAAGCTTGCAAGCTCTTTCCAAACGGCTATTCTGTGGAAAGTCTGCAAATGTTCCTTGTGTCGAAGGTTGTTGCATGCAGAACCTAACCCACAGAAATAGTGAGCCTTCCGCCTTTCACATATATGTTGCCAGCAAACGTTTTGGAACTTTGTTTTTTTTCGATATAGTATTGATTCTTGCATTTCAATTTGGGTTGTTTAGAATTTCTTAAAAATGAGTTCGGGAGCTTTGCGCTTAGAGATTTCTGAATGTGCAATTTCATTTACATTGACAAATAAGACAGTTCTGGAAATCTTTAGCAACAAAACGGTTTTGGAGAAATCTTATTTTGAGACAATAACATCTTTTATTCCACTTGGCATGTCCATCCCAGAGAGTTTAAAGGTTGCAGTAGAGACAAGATTTAGAAGCCTCTGCTCCTCGGTAGATACTCAGTACAGAAAAATTAATGGCCGAGCAAAAGAGGGGTTCCTTAAAAAAGAGCGCCATGTAAAAATTCCCTTCGATAAGGAAAGTTCTGTTCAAAATTCAAATAACAGTATCAAGGACATCATTATTCAAGCTTTACAAGAAGAAGTGAAGCGAATTGAGGGTGTATCAGAACGGTCTCTTTCTGAACTGCGTAAGTCCATTCAGGATTTTGAGGCAAAATGCCTTCAGCTGCAAAAAGAAAACAAAAGCCTGTCATCACAGGCAAAAAACTGCCGCTTGCTCAACAAATGCGGAAAAAGGGTCGGGGAAGGTTCGAAAAGCACCGATAGAAGAAAGCTGCATTCTGTAGGCAGCGTGATAGTTCAAGGGCTAGAAGAAATTTTGGAAAGCTATGGCTTGGACTTATGCCAGTTGGTTGTGGAAGACCTTCGAGGGCTACTGCACGAAATTACTTTTTCTGACATTGACGGAATCTCCGTGGAGCGAGGAATCAAAAAAGAATACCGCAGTAATGGTAAAACTGACTATCAGGATCTTTCTTCCCCCGAGAAGAAAAGCGTCCGTGCAATCACCGCGCTCTTAGACAACCACTTTGTAAGCAATGTTTTTTGGGAAAAAATGTCTTCAGCTGTCCCTAATTTACCCTCGCTCCGTGTCATCAATTCATACAGGCAAAAACTAGACGAAAGCACTGCTGTGTTTAAAACCCTAAGAGAAGCAGCTGGCGCTCAAGTGTCTTTTGTGCACGAACTTGAAACTGCCGTTGCGGAGTACGCAGTGAATAGAGGTATGACAGGAGAACAGCTCAGGTCGCAGCCAATTTTGGTCAAAATAGGAGATGGCTGTGTAGTCAGCACACGAACAAGCTGGACAACTCTATCTTTTCTCCTGATTGACAGCAGCCGGAGGCTGCAGAGCCATACCTTACATCACCTGCTCACAGTCGTCGAAGTCTCTGAAAACTATTTTCAGATTAGAGAAAGTTTGAAGGATTTGATAGACGAAGTTAACAGTGTTGTGAAAAGGGGCAGTGTCAGCTTGGAAGGACAGGTAGTTCCCGTCATAGTCTGTCTGGGCTCAGATCTAAAATTCTTGCTCATGGTTCAAGGATTGCATTCAGCGTCTTCTAGGCACCCATGTCCTTTCTGTCGTATTAATTTAAAGGAACGAAGCAGAGCTGGGGCAAACACAGAGGAGTGTAATAAGCCGCCTCTTCTGCGCACTCTAAAAAACATGAGGGAGGACGGCATTGTTGAAGAATTCGGAATGAAAGTCGTTCCCCTATTCAACATTGAACCTGCATTTGTGGTTCCAGACATTTTACACATGCGCATTAGAGTCGTTAATCGCCTGGTTGATGGATTGATTGTCGAAGCAATGGACAAAGACAACCGCGATAATGTTACGAACTTAAACACCAAGAGCACTCACGTGGAAGCAATTGTGCAGGCAATTAATAGCTGTGGTGTAAAATTTGAACTGTGGCAGGACGAAAGAAAAGGAAAAAATTTCACCTGTATTCCAGGAGACTCCTGCGAGCGCCTGCTCGAAATGCTGCCAGAGAGGCTCACTGGAAAACTCAGCCCGGAAACAGAAAAAAAAAATCATCTCACTTTGGAAAATGCTTAGTCGCATTTTTGATCATTTTGAACATAACACGACCGGCGAAAGCATCGAGCAAGAAATAGCCAAATTCCATAAAACGTACTTAGAACTTGGAGAACGAAAGCATAAGGGTTACGGGGCTGAAAGAATGACGCCATATATGCATATTCTTGTCTGTCATGCCTCAAATAAGCATAAAGAATTCAAGTGTTTGGGGTGGTTTTCGAGCGAAGGCATTGAGAAAAAGAATGATAATCTGAAGCATTTGCATTATGCAAGATCCAATAAATGGAATGCGGCCGCCGATGCGCTGAAGCTGGCAAAACGCCTTGAGAATAGCGCGCACGTAACAACAAGTCGAGCGTACAAAAAACACGATCGTTCATACTGGGTTGAGGGTATGATTGAAGAGAGTCGCACAAATAGGGCTCGAAGCGCTCCTGAAATGGAGCGCGAGGATACACCTCCCGCTTGCATCGAGGATATGGACGCGGTTGAACTGCGGACCGAATTGAAAGCTGCTGGCATTTCAACGAAAGTAAAATCAGTTCCCAAACTGCGTGAAATGCTTCGCAAAGAAAGAGAAAAACGATGTTTTCAGCAGTCGACTTGACTTCTATTAGCAAAAATTGCCTGCAATTAGCAATTGCCTGCTCGCGATGTTCCACAAGTCTGTATGCCTCAGTTTTTATCATTTCTTACTTTTTTAATGAAATATTCATCAAAAATTTTTGTAGTGCAGTATGTGCACACTTGCAGCTTGAACGGTTTACTATGTCTCTTCACTCAATGCTAAAACTCGCATTCTCGCTGGTACGACTAAACGAGAGTGAAATGCTTTGTTTGTGCTTGTGGCGACTTATATGTGCAGTAAATGTTCTTCGTTCTTCGCCATATTTGTGATAATCTTCCTTGATGTGCAATATTTACACGCTGTATCTGTATTCATGTATGATATGTTTATATTTTTTGTATCGCGCCACGCTGTGTTGTTTTGTGTTTTTTGGGTTTCATCAAGATTAGGCCAATTGTCTTTTATAATTACTGCAGTGCACGCTTGAAATGCCTTCGCAGTGCACCTCTGGCTGCCTATGTTCCCTGCGAAACGGCGCGGTTCATGTGGCTGACCTCATTGTAGCGCGAATGTTGCACCTCTCCTATCCTCACAACCAGCCCAGTGATGTGTGGCGGTTGCAAGTGGTACACGTCTATGTAGAAAGTGTAAAGTTTTGCCATACTTAATATTTACTACCGACACTTTCTCAAGCTGGTTCTGTGCATAAGTGCATTGTGTATTTCTAGCAAACTGTCGAAATGCATCGTTTAGACTTTTTCTGCGCCATGATGTGATGCGATAATAAATGTATTCTGTCATGTCAAGTAAACTGCCGCTTTGATTTTTTGTACGAGTTTTTGTAGCGATTATTACGGCAGCATTTCGAGCCTTCAACGTGGCGGCACCGCCACCCTGTGGCTGCGTTGACACCCTGTAGATGCGCCGCCACCCTGTCACGTGGTTGGTCACGTGGTGCGGCTGATCACGTTGTTGGTCACGTGTTTGGTCACATGACCAAGTTCCACTCGGGCAGCTGTAGCTATCGCGTCACTCCAGGTTTAACCAAAGCTAAACCACCGTTATTTTTTTTTTTGCAACTTGCACAAAAGGACAGGAACAAAGAATTGAGCAAAACACTCAACAGGTTAGGAAATTCGGTAGGCTGAAGAAGTTAAACTGAATGTACGCATTGCTACATTTAATTTTCGCTATTTTCAACTTCACTCCTGAACCTAATATGGCCTCCTTTTGGAGATTCTCATTTGCGATGGCATGTTCTATCTGCGGCCGCCTCAGCATTCACAGTTGACGGCGAGGGGACCGAATTCCCGGAGGTATTCAGCGTCGGTCGTAATCGAGTCACGTCACCATGCTGGGTGAGTAACGTCATGTAGATCCGGGCGTCAGGGTACGTTAGTAAATTTCAGCTTTAACATAATTGATGTGTCTCCACTTGGATCCCAATTTAGATCAGTTACGAAAAACAACAGAAGGAACGAAGAGGACCGGGTGGGACGCATTGCTGCCGTTATATGATCTCTAATCGTCTTTGAAACATTTGTCAGGCAGTGCTTTCAAATACGTGAAAAGGTATGTTTGGCGCATCACAGCTCCAGCTGCTGCTGAGCGAGTTCTTACAACGTGAAAAAGCAATGCTTGCTTTCCGATCCCTCATAGTTATGTCACACCCAAAAATAATTGTGGAATCTCCTTCATCACGCTTTTCCATAAGCCGTATAATATTTCCATGCGTTCTGGTTCATGGTTTATCGTCCCAAAGCGACTCAGGCTATGAGGAACGCCGTAGTGAAAGACTCCGGAAATTTCGACCAGCTGAGGTTCTTTAACATGCACTGAAATCGAACAGTGCACGGACCACTAGCATTTCGCCTACATCAAAATCCAAGCGCTCCATAACGATCGCAAAGTACAACATTGATGACTTGACTACACAACTCCTCATTGCGGCAGCACTATGAGCAGTACTTTTGAACAAAGAAAAGAAATCGCGCTGAAATTAAGAAATTTGGGGAACACTTAGCTCCACCTTGTTGGTATGATGCTATAGCATTAACAGGTCTTTTCTGTGGCTTGGTGTCCTCTGCATATTTTGTATTCGAAATTTCAGGCTATTTCGCATGGTCTCATGACGTAACATTTAGCCCGGCGAGCAATGAGCACTCGACCGTATAACCAGCCAACAGCCACCCGCTAGTGCACCTCCCATCTCGGACATGTGACGGCGCTTGGTCATGTCATCAGGTATCGTAATCTAGTATCTTAACCCCGCTCAGCCACAGCGTTTAATGCCGGGATGCATGAGGCGTTTTTACGGCGTGAGGCCGGCGATTTTCACCCGATGGTGAGCGCCGCCACCAATGTGGACCTACCAGATAATTTTCGCACGTCGTCCGACGACGGTTGATGAGGCGGCGGCTGACGCGAGCGAATAGGTGCGCAGAAAGCCCGCTCTTTTCCGATATGACTGCTTGCGCACGTCGCCGTCGACGAGGCCGCCATGGCCGACGAGCACGTGGCGACTTGGGGGGCGGGCATGGAAACGTGACTGTCTTGAAGATAAACGATTCATCAAGCATAGCACGTCTTTTTTTTTTATGGGGACATGAATTACTGTCGTATGAAAATGGGCGCGCGCGTTTCCTCAAGGCCGGTGGAAGAAAACCACGCGCGCAAAAAGCCTGTGTTGTCTCGAGCGTGTGGTTCTCGATATCTGGACATGTTCATGCGGAGTATTGTGATGAAAAAAAAAAATCCGAGGGATCTGGTTGCATGTTACATTCTCGAATTTCCTGTTTACATTATCCCTACGTCATAAGACAGGCCGGTGATCAGCCATGGAACTTAAAAGCTTCACATCCTGAGCCGGCCCTCGCCCTCCTAACCAAGCCAAACTTGCGACAAGCCAGTGGGAGCTCCGCGTTTTTTCGCCACTGCATGCAATGGACTCTACCGTGGCGCGCGCGCGCACACCCACACACTCAGCCCAACACACACACACACACACATGCAGAAAAAGGCAGTGAACTAGGGCGCCAGAAAGTCACGTGCATGCAGGCACAATTCCTATACAAGCGCATCCCGAAAATGGTTACACGTTTAAATGGTATTATTCAATAATTTGTACGCTGAGCAACCTGTCACCATACTTGTGTATAAATGCAGGAAACACATGTTGTGTGCAAGCAGCCTAGGTAAAATGATCAGCGCCGTTCGTAAGTAGAAGGCAGCATATTTTCATTTTTGCGGAAGCATAGCAGCTCATAAGGAGGAAAATCAGGCGTTGTCCTCCCCAGAGGTTTGGAAAAACCACGTGACCTAATCAGAAAAAGAAAAATTAAGTTCCGTAAATAAAATACTTTCCGAAATGGGTTCCGCACCCACGAAGGGAACCCGCCGCATTGGCTCAGTGGATAGGGCGCGATGTCAGTGCACGCTAAACATCCCCAGGTGGTCTAAATTATTCCAGAACCCTCCACTACGGCACCTTTTTCTTCTTTTTTTTCACTCCCTCCATTTTTTCTTTACGGCGCGGTTCAGGTGTCAGCCGATATGAAAGACAGATATTGCGCCATTTCCTTTCTCAAAAAACCAATTTTCAATTTTTACTTTCAAGGTTAGTTTCTAAAATTGGTTTTGAGGAAAGGAAATGGCGCAGTAACTGTCTCACATATATCGGTGGACGCTCGAACCACGCCGTGAGAGGACTGACCTCTGGCCCACTTGAAGGTCAAAACCGTAAGCACCGCGAAATCGTTACGAGGTAGCATAGTGAAGCTTTCGCAGGAAAATAATGTTGCCGGCCGTGGCAATTGCTATCTAATATCTTAATCACCCGAGCTGCAGCCGGCGGAGGAGAAAGGGAAATGATATCGAGGAGAAATATAAAGGGGAGCGATAGCAAGGAAGCACAGGATCGAGTATTCGGGTGTGGCTCAATCCCCGGTCCGCTTTCGAAGGGGGATGCCATTCACATACCTGGCTTAATATCTCATATGGGCCCTTGAGGCTTGGGTGTTACGCATATTTTTGAAAGTATGGCGGAGTGCTTGGCGTAACGCACTCTGGCACAGGTCAGCCCGGTATTGCACTGCCTCCGGGATTGGCCCGTTGCCTACGGGCTATTGCGCGCGCTTTTCTTCTGTCTCTTTACTCCCATCTTTCACCTCCTACTATCAGCACGCAGGCAGCTGGGCGTGGCTCCGCATTGAGCCAGTAAGCAAGCCCGTGCTTTTCCTTTCGTCCTTCTGTCGACAACTCAACTCAACTCGATAAAAGGAAGCACAGGGGCTCGAGCTGGGTTTGGGTATCGTCGCCTTCATCAACTTCCATTCGGGCGGCGTGAACTGATCAGCTTGGCTGGCCATTGCATTAGAGCAGCACGCCATCGCCGCAGCCGAACACCACGCTGCAAGCTTTCTCCTTCACAGCTCGTCAGCAGACTTAATTGTTGTCCGTAATTTTTTTCCCCGTTGCGAAAAAACTTGACAATTATGGTGAGTCAGGTTATAACGGCAACCTATTTCGAAAAAATAAAAACACTGACGTGTAAACAAATGCGCAACACAAGGTTCTTACTGATGCTTATACGGCCGCTAGTTCTGTTCTGTCACCAGTCATCAGATTTTCTGTACAGCAAAACACCATTTACCATGAAGACACAGACCGTCCCACGGGGAGAAGTTGGGTGCAGCGCTAAAAAAATTCTATTCCACGCATTATGCTCTGGACTCACTGAGTGATAGCTGGGCCTTGGCACAATTCTGGACCGTTTAGCCATATCTTGTGTGATGTGCATATATACCGCCAGTAGTTTTTGACAAATGGCCCCTCAAAGTCGGACAAAGACGGGGCGTGTACACCGCTTCAACCCCAACCCGACTTCTTTCTTTTCTTGCACCGCAGTAAAGGAACAGACTAGGGGAGCCGCACAGTCAGCCCGTTTCGAACACGCTGGGTGGAAAAAAAAAACAGAAACGCGAAGGGTGCCCCCCTCCCGAGGAGCTTGGCTTGAGGGGAGGACACACAAAGCGGACAATGGGCGAAGCTTACTAGCGTCTCTCTCTCAAACCGGGAGGAAGAATGTAAGAGAAGGAGGAGGAGCTCAACTTCATGCGGCCCGTGGTGGCGGCGTTGTGAACTAGGAGCGGATGAACCAGAATCCTGGCCATGCCCGTCCAGGTCTTCTATATGTGCGTTCATGTCGCCTAATATAATTATCTCGCCCTGTCCTCCTAGTTCATCAATGTCGCTTGCAATAAATTCTAACATTTTTCAGTTGTCCTCTTTGGCATTAGCTCCTATCCACAGGTATACAAAGCCAAGGAATGTTTGCTCCCCTGCCACTTTTCCTTTTAGCCATAAATGTTCCTTGCATCCCAGTTTAACCCTTCGAAAATTCTTCCTTTTATGAATGAATGCCCCAATTCTACCCCCTTTCTGCTGCCCTCTGTTCTATTGCAATATTCCCATGCGTAGTCTGGGTTACAGGGTGGTTGCTCCATGTCTCTAAGATGCGTTTCCACTAAACCATATACCATGAATTCCTCCTGCCTTAACTCTCTTCTATTTCCTCCAATTTCACTCTATTCCTGCCCCTTGCATGTTAATTAAACCTATATTTGAATTAACTTGGCCCTGGCGCTTGTGTCTATTTCTTCTCCTATGGCTCCATCGTCCCTTTGATCTTGGTTCTTCCTTCTCTACTCTAGTTCCCTCAGAGCTCTGGGTCCCCCCCCAAAAAAGCTGTTGCCTGGCAACCTACCCTACTATCCATTCTCTTGCCAGTGACACCACTGTAGTGAATTCCATCCTGTGCAAAAGGGTGGGGCCTGACCTCGTACACTTCCCTGTTAACTTCCATTACCCCGTATCTTAGTCGTCGACTCATTAACCTAATTACACGGTTAGCCTCAACGATCCTCCTTTCCGTCTCGCAAGCCTGCCTCTGGACCTCTGGGATTGTGCATATGGTCGCATGCACACTCTCAGAAGCCTCGCTAAGCGTACGCATCCCCACTTCTAACTGCTTCTCCCCTTCAGCACATCATTGAGACCAGCATGGATAACGACAAGGTGTTCGCCATCCATGTTGCCCCCACCACCTCCTGGGCTTTGGCCATTGCATCTACCAAGCACTTCGCTGACTGGGCCTCCACCTGCACCCGCCTGTCCTCCTTCACTGTCGTCAAAACGCCTCCCTCAACCCTCGCTATGTTCGAGTCATCGACTACCAGAACCCTACTGGGCTCTAACTGTTCGCTTCCTAACTGCGACTGTTGCCCTCCGGATCGAGAAGCCGCCTCTCCCGCCGCCGTACACTATTGTCGCGAGTCTCCGTGCTCGTTTTTACCTCTCTCTCGTCCCCACTCAAAGCCTGCTGCGCTACAGCACTGTAGGATCGACGAGATTCGTCCCCCACCTGACACTGCTCCGAACCGGGGTGCCCTTCCGGCCGCGACCTGAGCGCTTCTATGTGCTCTTCTTGCCGGGCCCGCTTTTCCCGCTGCTCCTTCAGCTCGCCCACAATTCGCTCCAACAGGTCGACATTAGCGTCCTCCCTCTTAAGCGACTCGGCGACCTGACTTTCTGACTTAATCCGTTCTTCTCGTTCCACCTTCAGGTCCCCTTTGAGTTCCTTAATCCTAGCTGCTCATTCCCTTTTCAACGTCTGAACGGCCTCCTCAAAACGCTTACACATCTTGCACGCCAAGCTAGCCCCATCTGCCTCGGCTAAGCTCCTGAACTTTGTCTCGTCTAAATAGCACCAACGGTCGCAATCCTGGCATTGCACTAACTCCCCGTCCACCTTGACTTTCCTATCTTGCTGATCCATCATCTGGCCGACTACGCAACGTCAAAGCCCGCCAAAATTCCTATACAAAAACCTTCGGCACCACGCAACGTAAAAACCTGCCAAAATTCCTACAAAAAACCTTCAGCAGACACACTTCCGGTAGCCTTCCCACCCTTAACTCGGCTTAAAACTACCGCCCGACAGCATGTACAAGCGCAAATATCGAAAAAGCACTTAGCTTCGAGCGTAGTCGCTGGAGCTCCGAAAAAAAGCGTCCTCTTCCGACGGCGTCACGAGCGAAACTCCCTCGTGCCAATCTCGCCGGATGGATGGATGGAAGGTAGGAGCGTCCCCTTTGAAACGGGGCTGTGGTAGTTGCCACCATGCTCAGTTTTTTTCCGTTATTTTTGTTTAACTCTGCTGTGAGTTAATAAAATTCGCCATTTTCTTTAAGATACGTCTTCCTACACTTTAAAACTTATGTCACCTGTCTGCTTTTGAGTCACCAATCCTCCAATCGCTTTTTGCTAATTTCCACCGCAGATTTATTTACATGGCTATTGTTATCTCTAAACCCTAAGGCATCAGGAAGAGTGACTGTGCCTGCATCGACATTGGGATGGATACCATCACATTTTAGAATGAGGTGTTCTATTGTTTCTACAGATTAACCACACACAGCACATGTGTCATGTTCGTTAAATTTCTTTTTGTACCTACGCGTTCTAAGACATCGTGACCTAGCTCCAAAGAGGAGGGCACTACCTCTTCAGTTATCATAAAACGTTTCCTTCCTGATCTGCCTTTTCCAGCGTCGATATAGTTCTACACTATACTCCTTTTTCATTGAATCTATCCAATTTTTACCTTCGACATTTTTAACCTGTCGTTTAATGCTCTTTCCTTCTCCTTCCTCGTCTCCGGCAAACTTAGTGGCCAGCTTTCTAGTTCGTTTCCGCCACTGTGTGTCAACGCTCTTTCTGTACAGGTATTTAAATACCTTAGCTGCCACCTGTTATCGTCCAATTTCCTCAGGCGTTCTTCGTATAGTACTTTACTCTGAGCTTCCCGTGCTTCGAACGTTGCCCAGCCCATATCCCCCTGTACTGCCTTGTTTGTGGTTTCCCCATGGGCACCTAGTGCTAATCTTCCCAAATTTATCTGATTTACTTCTAATCGCTACTGAACTTCAGCTCTTAAGCATAGAACCGCATTCCCGAAAGTAAGCCCCGGCACCATTATTCCTTTCCAAATACCTCTGAGGACATCATACATGTTGTACCTCCATAATGCCCTATGTTTCATTATCCCGGCATCTCTTCGCCCTTTTGCTATGAGAGACTGTTCGTGCTTTTCCGTGCATATGCCCTTTGTTTACCCATACCCCGAGATATTTATATTCGGCCACTCAGGGTATTTTATGACCTTGTATTGTAAGCTCCTGATCAGTTGTACCGTTGAAAACCATTAGACCTGACTTAGTTGCGCTAAAACTGAAAACTAGAATGTGTCCTTCGTCTCTACAGCAATTCACCAAAGTTTGCAAATCTTCCTGGCTATCTGCTAACAGTACAATATCGTCCGCATATAATAAACGCAGTAGTCGTTGCTGTTATGTTTGGAGACGCCAACATGCCAAGAATATTCAAGCCACTGAGAAGCATCAATCGACAGAGGCTTCAAAGGGCGGTCGACGTGGTTGTAGCGCCACGAGTGCAGGTGATGGCGTCTACAAGAGACCTCCTCACCCCTCCTGCTGTTTACGGGGTGAAACGGCCCTCCACTGCCTGAGAAAGGCTTTCGGAAGCCTGTCATTTGTTCCCAACGCCGGACCACCCGGGACATAACGAAGTCTTTCTCCCGGAGGGGACGGCGGGGGAGCCGGCGAGCGGCGCGGGCTGCAAATGAGCCGTGGCAAATGCGGCCGTGTTTGACTAAGCCAACGACGCCGGAAACCTCGTGCTTCGAAAACAACCTCATCTTTCCTTATACGTGGAACCTTCTGCAAACTGCAGTAGCATCCTTTCGTTCCCACACTACCGCTGTGAAGTGCAGGTGACTGACCTTCGACGCTGCTTGGGACCTGCTTGGGGCTATTCATCACTGCTGCCTGGACAGCGCGGACCATAACTTGCCAGAAGTGGCAAGAGTGTGTTGTTGGGGGCGTCCTGGAAGGCGGATCCTGAAGACTGGACACGTGATCAACGTCACAGTGACTGGACGCATTTTTAATGAACTAAATTCCCCAACTAGGGACCTGGGGACAGGGGACCATATTTAAGCAGCGATCTGGCGTGTGATCAGCCAGCTCCCGATTCACTCTTTCGAACTATGTAAAAATGTAAATACACCCTTTGTCTCTTCTCCACCTCGGAGACCCTCTCATCTCTTCATCACCCCACAACAGCAGTCTCCCGATCCGGAACCCGGGGACGCCGACCTCGGCGAGAGACGGCACAGGCGAACCAGGGGCCCGCATCTAATAACTGGTGGCAGCGGTGGGATCGAAGCGCAATCCCCCAACACCAGTGGCCTGCTACGGGACAGAAGCCCCACTCCTAACAACTGGTGGCAGCGGTGGGATCGAAGCGCAATCCCCCAACACTGGTGGCCTGCTATCGGGACAGAAGCCCCGCACCTAACAACTGGTGGCAGCGGTGGGATCAGAGCGCAATCCCACAACACCGGTTTCCTACTACGGGATAGAAGCCCCACACCTAACAACTGGTTGGCAGCGGTTGGATCGACCATGCGGCATGGTGTTGCTTAAGCGGGTGAGTGCTTGAACTTTGCTTGAGATTCGCCAGGCTTCAAATGTTTGGGTTAATACTTCGAACTGCTGGGAATCGAGGGAAGTTGTTCAGTGAGACAAGTGTGTGTAGCTCACGTCAACAGTTGTTCAGCAAAGCCAAGGCTCAGAGCAGCAAACATGGATCTAATGAAGTTGCCAAGGACAGATTTGCTGTCATTGTGCGAAGAGTTGGGTGTAGACGTAGGGGTTAAGATAAAAAACTCAGACATTTGCAAATTGCTCTTGGAAACCGCCGAGGAAGGAATAATTATTGATACGTGGGAACTCCTCAATGCAGAGCGAAAAAAAAAGAAGATGAGCGAAAGCAAGAGGAAAATGAGCGAAACCAAGAGGAAAATTACCGAAAGAAAGAGGAAAATGAGCGCCAACGGCTAGCGGCCGAGCGAGAGGAACGGGAGCTCAGAAGGTTACAGCTCGCGTATGAGCTAAAGAAACTGGAAAATGAGATCTCGAGAGGCAAGACTCCAGAGAGAGCGAATCAGGCCGGATCGTTTCAGTTAGACAGACGTGACGACCTAAAACAGTACTGTGAAACAGCGCACAACCTGCATGAAGATTGCGGAGCTGTAAGTGTGTCGAAACGCAGTATCGAAAGCCACGCTGAGACAGAGGACGAAAGCTCAATTGCAGACGAGCACGGCGTTTCAGGGGTAAGCGCTCACGCCGATAAGCGGGCGGTGGAGGACTGCCTTCAGGAAAGCGAACTGCCCAACTCCGGGGCAGCGGAAGGTCCGTCTGTCAGCAGTGTGGAGCTGACACTGACCTGCGAAGGTAAAGCGGCCAGTTTGCAATTGGATAATGGTCTCCGAGCAGAAAAACTAGATGAATCTAGTGGTGGTCAGGAGGTGCAAACAGAAGTGTCTAGGCGAAAAAAAAAGGTATAGGGCAAGTACCAAGAAAAAGCGGTTGAAATGTCAAGCCCTAAACTTAGCTGCACAGACAGGTGCTAATGTTAGCATACATGAAAATGCGGCAGAAGGAAAAGAAAACCTTTCCCGCATTGGACCTTGTAATCTTGCAGCTACAATTACTGGTCAGAGGGCACGCGCAGGTGCTTCTAAAGGCGACCGCAGTAATGGAAAGGGAAGAGCGCGTCCACATAGCAGAACAGAGGCGAGGCTTTTCAAAGGGCCTCGGCCAGCGGGAAGACACAGACCCCCCCCCCCCCCCCCGACCTAATAAGACGGTAAGGAAGAAAGGAAATCTACCCGAAAGATCAGTAGGCGCTAGATTGCGGGACACCCGGCGCATGCGAGCGCAGGGGTCGAGCAACAGAGACCGCGCACGCAGGCATGTTCAGCGCGCGCTCTGGAGAAGAATGCGTCCCGCACTTTCCGCACTGTATTCGAGGAAGCGCGCAGGGCGAAAGGGTAGGCGGGCTTAGTTGGGGCGAGAACAGAGAGCAGCTTCTCGCTCCGGTCGCTGTCAGTCGCCCGGAATCGGTTATCGGCACTGCATGAGCGCGTCGCGGGGCTGTAGAGATGACAGTAGCAATCAGGGATGTCTTTTTTCAGTTGCCCTTTGTCACGAGTTGACAGCAGTACAATCAGTCAGAGCGCGACCCCGGCGGGCGCGGCTGAAAGACTAATCCTTTCGACGCGGGGGTGGTGAGCCATGTTTCACCCAGCGTAGCCATTCGAAGTAGCTGTTTTTTTTATTATTCCTCTTTCGGTTGTGTGCGTGTAAAATCGGGGAAGGAAATGCTACTTTGTTTTAGGTTAAAAATTTAGATTTGATCAAGTGTTACTGTTTTCTTAAGACCTAAATAAAGGTAATTGTGCGATTGGGTTAGAAAGGACGTGTTTCTATTTGAGATGCTACCAAGTGATAAAGGCACTCACAGGAGTTCAGCGAAGACATTTCCCGAGTTGATGATAAGCTGTTTGCTTATGTAGAACCCTTCCGAGCAAGAAAATTTCTTTGTGTTTGAATTTTGAGCACACGTTTCGCTTTGTATCTTTAGCAGATACCAGAAGACAAGTTTTGTTGGGGGGCCATAGTTAGGTTCCAAACGTTTGTCTCATTCGCGACAGTATAGCTAACGCATTGCAGAGACAATGAAAGTACGTGTATTTGTGCCCATTTGAGTACCTGTGTTTAGCGGCGCTGGGATAGCTAGCCGATTTTGGTATTCAAAGATTAAGCGAATTAAGTGAGGCTATAGAATTCTGTGGAGAACAGCTGTAGCAGCTTTCTGTACAAGTGATGGTGACGAGGCGCATGACTGACTCATTGAGTTTAAGAGAAGTCTCTCGCCAGCACGGGAAGGAGTAAGGATTGCGATGCGCAGTCGCGTCTTTCTGAGTTCAACTCGAACAGTTGATTATTAGACTCGAGCGTCAAGCTTCTTTGAAAAGAGCCAGTGGATTAATTTGAGCGTGGGCCAAATTTTAAGCAATCTATCGGTACTCTGGTTGTAAAGGGGATCAAAGCTTTGATTGATAAGGAATAGAGTTTCTAATCAAAAATTTGTAGGCTTTGACACGCCACCGCGTATTGTACAACTTGGCAGTCTGTCTTTGGCGACATCAGATGAGACGCGGACGCTCTCTTGACCCTAAATTCGGGCACAATTGAGGTGCCAATTTGTTTGTTTATTCTAGTTTTGCTTCCAAATTTGCCACCCCTCTTCAAGTCGTGTTCGGCGAATCGGGCTTTGGCAGCGAATTTGGCAGACATGGAGCTGGTCTTAGTAGCCGAGATTATTGCTGTCAGCTACAAAATTTCGTGCTTACGTTTATACTGACAATGCAGTAGTATTGCATAACAGCCTGGCGGCTCTCGGGTGAATTTCGTGCACAGCCTGGGGAGTGGCGCCATGTTGAATGGCTGGTTTCGACTAATGCCTCCGTGGTCCGATGTTTAGGACTCTGCTCTGTGCTTGCAGACAAGATGAGAAAGGGCCTCCCACGCTACAACTCAAGTCATCTCTCCTCGACCAGTGATTGTGACCACTGGCCGATCGAGATTGTCCTGGCCGCGGAGGAGCTGTTACGTTTGGAGACGCCAACATGCCAAGAATATTCAAGCCACTGAGAAGCATCAATCGACAGAGGCTTCAAAGGGCCGTCGACGTGGCTGCAGCGCCACGAGTGCAGGTGATGGCGTCTACAAGAGACCTTCCCCCCCCCCCCTCCTGCTGTTTACGGGGTGAAACGGCCCTCCACTGCCTGAGAACGGCTTTCGGAAACCTGTCATTTGTTCCCAACGCCGGACCACCCGGGACATAACGAAGTCTTTCTCCCGGAGGGGACGGCGGGGGAGCCGGCGAGCGGCGCGGGCTGCAAATGAGCCGTGGCAAATGCGGCCGTGTTTGACTAAGCCAACGACGCCGGAATCCTCGTGCTTCGAAAACAACCTCGTCTTTCCTTATACGTGGAACCTTCTGCAAACTGCAGTGGCATCCTTTCGTTCCCACGCTACCGCTGTGAAGTGCAGGTGACTGACCTTCGACACTGCATGGGACCCGCTTGGGGCTATTCATCACTGCTGCCTGGACAGCGCGGACCATAACTTGCCAGAAGTGGCAAGAGTGTGTTGTTGGGGGCGTCCTGGAAGGCGGATCCTGAAAACTAGACACGTGATCAACGTCACAGTGATTAGACGCATTTTTAATGAACTAAATTCCCCAACTAGGGACCTGGGGACAGGGGACCCTATTTAAGCAGCGATCTGGCGTGTGATCAGCCAGCTCACGATTCACTCTTTCGAACTATGTAAAAATGTAAATAAACCCTTTCATTCCCTTCTCCACCTCGAAGACCCTCTCATCTCTTCGTCACCCACAACAGTAGTCTCCCGATCCGGAACCCGGGGATGCCGACCTCGGCGAGAGACGGCACAGGCGGACCAGGGGCCCGCATCTAACAACTAGTGGCAGCGGTGGGATCGAAGTGCAATCCCCCAACACCAGTGGCCTGCTACGGGACAGAAGCCCCACTCCTAACATTGCTCAACCACCTTTCCGCTTAATGTGTACGACAGATCATAATCTAGATTGCTTCCTTGTAGCCTTTTTTCCATACTTGTCATATAAAGCATGAACAGCAGCGGTGATAGAGGACAACCTTGCCTTAATACTTTGTGTACCTGGACAGTTGTTGTACTCTTAATTTCTTCCCATGTTATTTCAACTTAATTTTCTCGATATATTTCCTGTATAAAATTATTACCTCATGACCGACACCTTCACCTTTTAATATGTTCCACAGGAGTTCCCTGTTCACGTTGTCGTATGCACCGCTAATGTCCAAGAAGACTAAATGCAGAGGTCTATTTTCCGCCTTAGCTATTTCTATGCACTGGGTAAGCACAAACAGGCAATCATCTATGCGCCTACCACTTCTGAACCCGTTCTGAAGTTCTCCGAGTATTCCATTACTTTCTACCCATGACTGCATTTTTATTTTCACCGCCTGCATCGCCAGCCTGTATGTAAATGATGTTATCGTAATCGGTCGGAAGGATTTTATGTTCGTCTTATTGCCTTTCCCTTTATAAATCAAATTCATTTTACTCTGTTTCCAGCTGTGCCGAATTTGCTGATTTGTTATGACTGCCTCCAATACCTTTATCAGCGTTTCCTTGCCTCTTGGGCCAAGTTCATTAATTAGCTTTATTAGAATTTCGTCGATCCCTGTGGACGTACATCTTGGAATATTTGCTTCCGCCTTTTTCCAACTAAGATTCGTCAGTTCCACGCTGTTTTCTATTGTGCTGTCCTGTGTTGCTCCCTCATTTGGGGTGATTACTCTATCGTCTTTCTTAAATGACTCAGCTATAACTGATGAAATGTAGTTCACAGCGTCATCTCCCTCTAAACATTTTCCCTCGGCATCGTGAATCTGTTCCTGCTTTCTGTGATTCGTTTTGCCCAGGCAGCTTATATGGTTCCAGAAGTTTTTTGCCCCCCCCCCCCCCCCTTAGTTGCATCGCGAACTTCAGCCAGCCAGCGATCAGAGGACTGCTTTATTTTAGCCTGGACGAGGACCTGCACTTGCTGTTTTTTTTGTCTATAAGATTCCCATTTTCGGCCTATTTTCTCTTCAGATAACTGCGCCCTCTTTGCTTCTCTGTGTTCCCGTGATGCCAACCGTCGTTGCTCGATGGCCTCCCTAATTTCCTTATTCCACCAACTTCGTGGCTTCCTCTTTCCTCTCCAGCGGTTTACTCCTTTTACTTGTTTTATTTTTGTACTAATGAGTAGTTCTAACTTATTATAATCCCACTTTTCCATGGGATGTGTGTCTATTGCTTCCTCTATGCAGGCCGCTATTTGCGCTTTTTGTTCGTCATTTAATTTTGCGTACTCTTTCTGACTCCCCTTTATTTCTCGTTTGAGCCGGGCTCCAAACTGTAGACTAATACGCTTATGATCACTACCGAGGCTGCACTTTCCCTCTTCGTCTATTTCCATTATTGCGAGCTTGCTACACATCCCCTGCGAGATTAAGCAGTAGTCAGTGGTCGTTTGCCTGTTACGGGATTCCCACGTGATTTGTCCCTCACTCTTAGTTTCTCTATTTAGAATAACTAGGTTGTGTCGCTCGCAGAAGTCTAGCATCAACTTCCTGTTACAATCTGTGCATCCATCCAGATCCTCGATGTGGCCATTCATGTCCCCCAACAGAATAATATCGGCGCCTTCTCCAAACTGCTTTATATCGTCATTGAGACACTTAACTAGATCCGTGTTCTCTTGCCTGCATTTGTCCCCTGTCCCTAAATAAACTACTCCTAGCCATGTCCTTTTACCGGCAATTGTACCCGATACCCAGACATGTTCTTTGCAAGTTGACTTTATTCTTTGCCAATTTGTTCCTTGATGTATCAGCATACCTACTCCTCCCTTCCTCTCCGTTGTTGTTCTGTTGCTCCCTTCCCAGACGTAGCCATCAATAAATGGTGGGTCTTCTAGATCCCTGAGATGTGTCTCGCATAGCGCGTATACACCTACTTCTTCGTCCTTCAACTGCTGTTCTATCTCTAACCCCTTCGCTCTCTTTCTACCGCCTTGCATGTTTATATACCTGATCCTGGTGTTAAATTTCTTTGTTGTAGTTTTCTTCCTGGACCTTCTAGTGGCCATTTTATTGGCGTCAGCCTCCATTGCTACACTTTCTACTTTGCTTCTACCTACCCCTATGCCCTGAGCCGCAGTGGACCCCCTAAAAAAGCTACTGCCCGTCCTGCCAGGCGCCACCCTATCTCGTCTCCTAGCCTTCCATTAAAGTGGATGCCATCTCGTGTAAAGCCTCCGCCAAAGCCTGCTCTATACACTTCCCTGTTTATGTCTGCCACTTCAAAGCCTTTCTCCTGGCTTACCTTCCTTATCTCCCGATTAACAGCCACAACGTCCTTGGCAATTTCTTCGTTCCGTCCTTGCACTTCCGGCACTGTGCACACCACGATATGGACTTGCTGTGCTATCGCCCTTAAATCGTCAACTCCCTCCGCTAATCTCTTCACTACTTTTGCGGCTTCACAATTCAAGACGTCATTTAGCCCCGCCGCTATCACTACCAAACTGCGCTCTGCAACATTCTTAGAAAGTTCGTTTTTTGTCTCTCTCAGTACTGCGTCCATTTTCCTGCCTGGGAATGCCCCAACTGCTACCCGCTTATCACCCTTTACACGCTCCCTTATAGTTCTTTCGCACCTACCCATATTTGAGTCACCACCGATAAGCACTTGGCTATTCTCTTCCTCCATCCTAACTTCCGGATTATTATGCCCCCTCTTATTTGTGACTGTGACATCATTTCTGGAAGTTAGCTTGTTCCCCTTCTATCCATCTCCTCCAGACTTCCTAGCTGCCCCGTGTGCGTAGCTGTTCCTGTCTGACCTAATTCCTTATCGCTGTCCATGCCAGCGCAGGCCCCATCCACGTGGCTGGCGCTAGAATGTCCGCCAATGTGGCTTCGCTTGGCGGTGTCAGCCATTTTTGCCTCCAACACTTGACTAAGCTGTTCTTGAAGTTTCCTCTTCTCTGCCCTCTCTACCTGAAGCTCTTTTTCTAGCGCATCCATACGTAGCGCTAGGCTGGTGTTCGCTTCGTCAGCCCTGTCCAGGCGTGCACTTAATACGCAGCATTTGCACATAAAATCCGCGCCTTCGGCCTCCTCTACAGATTCGAACCGCGTTTCCTTCAAATTAACCGACGGCTCACACTCCTTGCATTTAACCTTCAGTTGATTGACCATCTTAGCAGCACTCTATTATTACTACCACAGAATGCTAGAAAAGAAAAAAAAACCACTTGCAACCACGTGCTCAAATAAAATTCTGCCTACCGCAAAAGCCAGTCACCTAGAAAGGAATACTAACTACCTGTCTAAACCAGTTAACTCACAAATGAGCCCTGCAAATCTATAGGCTCCGTGCGCTACAGTTTGGCGCGCGCGAGTGGAGCCAAATGGTTAACAGCGGTGGCGAAAGGCGGACGCAGCCAACGCAGGTCTCTGGTTCAGTTTGCAGTGAGCGAGGCGAGCGGTGAAGTGTTGCGTCCGAAGGCGAAAGCAAACTTGGATAATTATCGGTGCTCGACCTACTGCGGTCTTTACCAATGTCATAACAGCTATAAAAACGCTGCAGTCAAGGTACCGAATATATTTTAACGCTTCCTTGGACATCGTACAGGCTCGCTCCTGCACAGAGGGTCTGCTGGAAAATGGGTGTACTATGGAATTAAATTCATGAGTGCGAACTGGGAAAGGGTTTACACCGACTGGGGTGCTTTGAACGTGCCATCATTGGTAGTTGCTTTATGTCTTTATGTAAAGGGAAGGAATGCGCTCAGTCAGCCGCAAGATATGGTCTACGGTGCAGTTCTTGGATCTAGCATCTGAAGTTTGTATTCCTTTGTTATGCTCCTCAGTGGTTCATCATGTCAATTTTGTTTCTAGTTTTTTTTTTCGTGCGTGTGTGTATGCTATGGAAGCGACGTCGTACTTCTGAGAGTGCTTACGTCGTTTTTCACATTGTTTCACCCAAGCTCTTTTGTATTTATTTGCATCATTTTATTTCCTACACTGGATTAAAATTTTGCATCTTTATTTGTTGCATTTCTGAGGTCTCAAATCTTGCCCTGGACGAATAAACAGAAAAATAGAGAGTGGTTCAAATTTCCCTATATATATTCCTTGGATTTCACAATACATCGCTAAACCCTTAATTTATGCAATTAATCTTTTGATGTTAATGGGGTTTATCGTCCCAATGCAAATCAGTCAATAAGGGACGCCATAGTAGGAGGTTCCAGATAATTTCAGCCACTAAGCAAGAAACCCGTCTTTTTGTATGCTTAGAGCTATGGTGATTATTCTCTGGGGAATACGCAAAGTAAAGCACGGTCAATCCTGCAGTACAGCATTATCATCTGATATGTGCAGCAAGTTTGCGTTTTTCGCAATTCTAGCCGACCATAGTGGATGTCACAGTGGATGCAAATTATACATAGCTGATTTCATTATCTGAGGCAATGAGAGACTTGTTTCTCAAACTGTAAAGGTGTTTAATCTCAATAAGCTCAACTCCGCTGCCGGATATTGCAGTGCCGTCGGGATATCATAGTCGGGACTGCAACACAATCATGGTTGCTCGGAATCAGTGATCAGCCCAACCTGAAAGCAATTGAAACTAAATGCAGCAGCGGTGGCGTCAAGGCTTTCAATGCGTTGAAATCCGCATAGAAGCAGGCGTTGACTTAGAATGGCATCGCGGTCAGTGCGTGTCTGCAATGGGGCCGGGCTGACGCGAACGCATCGGGCATGGAGGAAGGCGCAGGGACACCAGGGCGCCTTTAGGTGTGGGGCTCTCTCCCCTAGAGAGACCGGCCGTGACTGAGCGTCCGGTTAACGCGGCGACTGCCACGAGGCGGTGCTGGCGATATGTTCGCTGCTGGCGCCACCATACCAGCACACGGAGCCCATAGCTGCCGGCCGGAAAAGACCCGGTCGTTAGGTCACTGACCTGCTCTTTCGCGAGTCCTTAACGTAACTAGCCTAGATCTAAAACTAGCCTAAATCTAAGCTCTCAAAATATTAAAGCAAAGAACTCATCGATTTGTCGTAGTCACGGCGCTCTCGCAGTCGTCCGTCCGTCAGGTCCCGCTCACCACGCGTAATCCCGAAGAGCACCGAAACAAGCGTCCGCACCGCATGGCTGTCAACTCCGTTAGGGAGCCTACATACATGCCGCCTGCCGCCTGGCTTAGGGTGGTGACATCTCTCCCAGTGTTGCCGAAAACGGCCGCTAAACATGACGGGCAGCCATGTTGTTCCCCTTGAAGAGAGCATCCCCGGCTTTCAGTGGAGTGGTCGCTGGGGCGATCTACAACATTAGTTTATATTCTAGTTTATCGGCATTAAAGCTGCGAACTGGGCGAGTTGGTATTGATTCATATTTGAACAGCGCAATAAAACAACGGGACACAACGAAGAAAGGACACCACAAGCGCTGACTCGCAACTAGATTTTAATTCACGTCCAAGCATCTTAAATACTAAGAACGCCAAACACAAACAAGAGGGAAAAACCAAAAGAAAAACGATACAAAGCTGCTAATCATGCCCACAAAGGTGACAATCAGCACGAGCGCGAGACTACACATCTTGGCCGGATAAAAACATCATCTCTTTATCAGTTAGTGTGACAGAAGGATCACTAATACAGCTATCAGGTTCCAAGCGGATGTGAAAAGCCTCCAAAATTTCCCGCGTTAGGCTGTCATTATGTTTTCCTAGGATGACGGTGTTAGACAACAGAGGGGTGCAAGTACCTTCTCTCCAGTGGCGGGCAAGGTTACAAGAAGACCCATTACCTCGGGACCTGTGGTGCTCACTAAGACGAGCGTTGATGCAACGTCCTGTCTGGCCAATATAACTCAACCCGCAAGTGCACGGAATCCTGTAGACAACCCCCACATTACAGGGCACAAAAGGGTTCTTATGGTTGGTCTGACAACCCCCAGTCTTTTTCTTCGCGGTTGTTGCCTTAGCCTTCTCATCCACCTGCCTGCAAACACCTCTAAGTTTTTTAGGCGCTGAAAAGACCACATCAACATCGTATCTCGCCGCAACATTCTTCAAACCATGTCCCACACCATGCGTGTAAGGCACCACCACAAACTTCTTTTTTTCCCTTTTTGGCTTATCCCCGCTCTTGATCCATCTAAGAAGCTTATCGCATTCCCTGGAAATCACATGAGAAGGGTAACCACTAGATTTTAATCGGCCAACTTGACGCAAAATACTTGGTTCTGAGGATTTTTCGGTATGTCGATGATTATATTGTTTTTGTTAAGAAGGGTTACTTGACGCGTAGCGTGGTAGATGTACTGAAGGTTTTCAGAGAATGCGCGATGGGTCTAACTTTCACGACTGAACTTCCTAAACAAGATGTACTTCAATTTCTGGACTTAAGACTGTTGTTGGAAGAGCGTCATTTGTGTTGGGAATATTTCCCTCGCTCTACCAAGTCTTTTCTAAATTACCAATCAAGCCACACAAAACTGGTAAAAAATGGCATTGTTTTTTCTAGCCTGAAATCTGCCATGAACAAGTCATGTCTTGAAAGAATCAATGAAAGTATTTTTCGTCAAGTTGGCCGATTAAAATCTAGTGGTTACCCTTCTCATGTGATTTCCAGGGAATGCGATAAGCTTCTTAGATGGATCAAGAGCGGGGATAAGCCAAAAAGGGAAAAAAAGAAGTTTGTGGTGGTGCCTTACACGCATGGTGTGGGACATGGTTTGAAGAATGTTGCGGCGAGATACGATGTTGATGTGGTCTTTTCAGCGCCTAAAAAACTTAGAGGTGTTTGCAGGCAGGTGGATGAGAAGGCTAAGGCAACAACCGCGAAGAAAAAGACTGGGGGTTGTCAGACCAACCATAAGAACCCTTTTGTGCCCTGTAATGTGGGGGTTGTCTACAGGATTCCGTGCACTTGCGGGTTGAGTTATATTGGCCAGACAGGACGTTGCATCAACGCTCGTCTTAGTGAGCACCACAGGTCCCGAGGTAATGGGTCTTCTTGTAACTTTGCCCGCCACTGGAGAGAAGGTACTTGCACCCCTCTGTTGTCTAACACCGTCATCCTAGGAAAACATATTGACAGCCTAACGCGGGAAATTTTGGAGGCTTTTCACATCCGCTTGGAACCTGATAGCTGTATTAGTGATCCTTCTGCCACACTAACTGATAAAGAGATGATGTTTTTATCCGGCCAAGATGTGTAGTCTCGCGCTCGTGCTGATTGTCACCTTTGTGGGCATGATTAGCAGCTTTGTATCGTTTTTCTTTTGGTTTTTCCCTCTTGTTTGTGTTTGGCGTTCTTAGTATTTAAGATGCTTGGACGTGAATTAAAATCTAGTTGCGAGTCAGCGCTTGTGGTGTCCTTTCTTCGTTGTGTCCCGTTGTTTTATTGCGTTGTTCAAATATGAAGTTTATCGGCGTTTCTTTCGAAGTTAGTACCAACAGATGACGCCGTTCCGACGACATAGAGCAGTTCTCAGCGACGGTGCATTACACTCCGAACGGGTCTCTCCTCTGCGCGCGTCATCGCGCCAAAAGGCAGCGCTTATCAATTACGTAAAAAGGGTTCCTCCTCACGATGAGCACTAACCGAGCTTAGGTGTTGGGCGTTCAGAATTTAATGTTATGACGGTAATCAAGAGATTACGCAGGCCCACTTTTTAATGCTTATCAATTACTTGGTTCATGCGCGGCCTGTACAGAATGTGGCCGTAGTGGCTGTGTAGCTTATGTCGGGCATAATCGCCGCAAGTGTTCTATCGTTGGATAGCTTATGTCGAGTATAATTGCACCGGACTAATTGTAGGTCTCAATTAATTACCGGTAATTAGTTAATTGTAATGTAATTGAAATTTACGCTACATCACTAAGTCGCTGGATAGCTTATGTTGAGTACAATTGCACTGAACTAATCTTGTCTTACCGACCATTAATTAGATAACCGTGATTAGAAATCAATCGTTATGCTCCATCATCAAGCTATATATCGTTGGATAGCTTATGTCGAGTATAATTCCACCGGAGTAATCGCAGGTCTTAATTACCATTAATTATTTATTTGATTTAAAATTGAACCTAATGCTATAGCATCGTCATATATCGTTGAAAGGTCTCGATGAGTAGAATCGAAAATGTAACGGTAAACCGAGCTAACGCTGGTCTATGTAGGTTCAAAATAAAACCACGCAACAGAAGCAAAACAGTAGCACCTAATGCTTATGCATTCACAGCACGGGAAGAGACTTAAGTGCCCCAGTAGTTCTATTACCGACATCACAATGGCATTTGCGTGTGCAATGTACCATTAGTTTGTGCATTTTGCTCTTCTGTGAGCAATTACACATGCTCTACGCAATGAGCTATGCAACCCCATACTAGCACACTGTAGCTTCAGCAAAAGGTATAAACATACTTAAAAAAATTTAGGGAATCTTGAGGCTGATGTTAACAAATTAAGATCGAGTGTTGTAAGCGTCTTAGTTTTGTACAGATTGCCATTGAGTTAACATTAAAGCAGTGCTTCATTTCACATTGCCTACCATTTTTCCACGTGTGCTGAGAAACTAACTTACACAGGGTGTTCAGTAGGAGGCTCAAATGTTCAGAGTGTAACATGAGACTTGCTGGAATGGAATCAGAGAAAGAGGAGCAATACAAACAATGGGACAAGTGAGAAAACCTAAAATCAAGAAACCAAATGACATTTTCAGACGCCTTCGTGTAAACATTCAAGAAGCTTCTTTTATTGCCGACACACTTCTGGCAACTGTCAATTAAAGGGGAGGTGCTCATATTCTTTCTCAAGCAAACTGACAGAATATATAAGCATCCGCAGCCAGCTGAAGTGCATATGAAATTGCATTCTTCCATTATCAGCATCTGTGAAACCAGTGAAATTTTTGTACACATATCAGTCACTCCTGTAAAACATATCTGGTGCGCACACTGATGGTGTAATTGCAAACAGGCTTATTATTTTTAAACATTGACCGAAGTAAAGCAGCTTCGTTGCTCAATGAACAGCTCTACATAAAACAAAATATACTGATAGCCATGAACAAATTGCATGAGTGCAGTACAGAGGACACAATAAATGGGCTAAATTAGCAGGACTAGTAATGCAAACAACTCAAATGATAATGAGAAACACCACGGCAACTCTGTGGGAGCGTATGTTTTACAGCCCCTAAATAATGCAAGGCATGGTAGTGATGCTCCAGCCACAAAAATAAGACTGTTACGCACTTCACAAAAGACTTGAAACAGTGGTTTACACATTTGCATCTAGTTCCAACACTTGCTCCTAAAAACTTCACCTTTGATGAACACACTAGTGGCACGCACTGTAAATCAGTTTGCTATTTCCAAATGCTGACTGTAGCAAAGCAGCTTCATTGGTTAGTGCACACAATCTGCAAGCAACAGCTTGCTACAGAGAGGTGACATAAAAATATGCTGAAAGACGTGAACAATTTACAGGCGAGCGAAGTACACACGACATACACAGTGAAAGTGTCAGAGTGCTATATTCGGGTACAACCCAAGGAAGTAGTGGCAGATGCCCCCCGACCGTTTCCCTCCAGCCAATAGCGGTGACCGATTTTCATGACAACGCGGTCAATCCGATTAAGCCACGGTTAACTGCCGTTCATCTGCCACTCCCAGCGATGCAACTTCCCAGCATTAAACATGGTGTCATGAAAATCGGTTGGCGCCATTGGCTGGATAGAGTTCTTTAAGGACATCTCCCCTATTTTCTTGAGTTGTGTCAAACTATAGAAAAACAACGAAAGCAAGGCCAAATCATTAACTAGCTGACTGCAAGCATCTAAGCATATGATGTTACCATCCTTCTCAGAGTTCAGACCAGGTTTGTTGCGGCACATGTTTTGCTAGACATTCCATCCACCCTCTGTGCATGCTGCTGTCGTAGATGGATCCTCAGTCTTGTCCTCACATATTTTGTCAGGAGGACCTTCCCTGCCTGAGCATGATGTGTTTCACAGCAACCTAAGTTCAACTTGACAGCCTTGCACAGGGCATTCAGAATGCTAGCAAATGGGGTTTTGAGCACCATGATTTCCTTCATATCTGCAAAAGTCTTAAACTGCTCCTCACATTCTATAAGGACATTAATCACTGCTTGCGTTGGATAAATGAGGTTCTCAGAATTTTTCACGTACTCTTTAAGCTTAATAAGATTGCTATACTGATTTGTAGCATCTCCAACAAGGGCATTTTTGCAGTCACTACAGTTACCAATGGACTTCATGACAGACTTGACCAGGAATCCTCCTAGATAAGCAAGAATGTCACATTCTGCTTCTGTGAGAGCACACACAAACAGGTTTTCTAGCTCTTCAGGCTCTTGGTTTTGTCCTTCATGTCTCTGGATAGTTGGGTCAAGGAGGTCAGCTAGATGCAAGCTGTCATCAACCTCGTAGCTAGAATTTGTAGGTGTGTGCATGAACTGTCCAACACAAATCAGCTTCAGTGCACACTTAACGTCGTATGCACTAGGGACCGGCTTCTTGAGTCTCAACACAGAGAATATGTTTTCGAGACAATCTTGTACGAGCCGGCCAAGAAGCACATACTTGTAGCTTTGGTTGTCCAAGAGGTCTTGCGACAGGCTGAGAGCAACAGTGGTCGATGCCAGAAGGCCAGCTTGTGAAGGCTTCCAATGTGCCGTTGCTCCCATTTTCATTTGACGGAAAGTGCTGCACGTCAGTTCCAAAAGCGCAGTGGCCTCTTTATGCTTTGAAGGATCTATATCGCTCAGAGCAACAACCGGATGTCTGGCCGACATAAGGGTGTACCACCTGCTCACGAGGTTAAAAAACCACGCTGTAGCCTCTGCTTCGGGGGGCAAAATTTTTTGTTGGATTAAATATCGGATAGCAGCAGGAGCTTCACGGAACAATTGCACAGCAATGTTCACTTTCATGGTAGTGAAATGTCCACTGCTGATGTGGATTTCCGACTGCCTATTTGCAATCTTCAGCTCACTTTGACAGTCGTACTTCAACACTGCTTCAACATGCTCCACCTTGACAGTGCCAGAAGGAAGACTTTGTTCCTTAACAGTTTCTTCACCCAGAGTGAATTCTCCCACTCGGAGTAGTTGGGCACGGATGTTCTTCAAGACGTGGGCGGGGTCAGCCATAAAGAATAGTTGCCTGCCACGGAGGTGCGGGTGCGGAATACAGCAGACAGTCTGTGAGTTTCTGTGGTTGGACAAGCCAAGCAGGCGCCAAACTGCACGGTTGGCAGCTCCCATGTCACTTGTGACAACAAGCACTCTAAGCGAGATTTGAAAACAAAGCTCAATCAAGTGGAACACAATGTCCTTCAAAATAGAGCCATCTATCGACCTTCCAGTGAAGTGATATGCGATAACCTGTTTCCATCTCGTGTTCACGCCACCAACCATGAACACAAGAGCATGGTTGGCAACATCTGTAGCGGACTCCGGCAATGTAGTGCTCCCAAAAAAGCAATCAAGCGAGCGATCGTGGTCAAATCCTTGGGAGATTTCCATCTCATCCATGAAGAGCACACAGTCTTTTTCTATGTCTTGCATTGTGGCTACTTTGGATTTCAGGACATTAAAAACTTCATGAAGGACTCCAGGCAAAAATTTAATATTTTGAAGCCTTCGTATTAATGTCCTATTGCATGGCAGTGGATATGATAATGATCTTAATAATTCATAGCCTGCTGTTCCACATGCGTGCTTTATTTGAAGGGCCTCTCGAATAGTCTTCTCAGACCACTTAAGGCCCTTCGTAGTTTTCACCGTCAAAGCCCTTCTCTGGTCGTGTTTGAGGAACGGTAATTGTTCCAAGGTTATCATTTTTTGTTGTGGCGACTGTGACTTCTTTACAAGACTGCGCAGTTTTCTCTTTGTTTGCTCGTGAAGCCTCTGTAGGTTTCTCTACTTTTGGGCCAAGTCCTTATTTCTCTTTCTCAGCTCAGCATTCTGTCTTTGAAGAGACAAGTCAGTTGAAGCCGTACTTGAACCAAGTGTGAATGCAGCTTGAGGTATTTCTTTACTTGATCGCTCATTACTATGCTGTGACCTTTCAGCGCTTAAGGATTCGGCCTCCATGGGTGAAGCTGCGGGCAGAGGAAGTCGACTTGCATCAGTGGAATCTTCCCCACTGGCTTTATCTGTTCTCAGAAAGGAATGGGCAACGCTGTCTGCATAGATAACAGTGTCGACAGCTTTGGGCGGCAGCAAGGTGGTTGTTAAAGGTAGATCATACCCTGGTACCTGAGCACATTGTAGTGGACTGACAGTGTCCTGGGAACTCATGCTGTCACTCACAGCCGAGTCTTGTGTTTGTTCGGCTGTTGATGCGAAGACAGGCTCTAGAGCAGCACTACCACATGGTTCATTTCCGGTGGGGTCAAGTACTGGGCTTTGCTTTGGCGTGGCCGGACGAAAGCAAGACCGCTTCTTCGGAGGCTTCCGGTGTTTCGGGATGGCTGAAATAAAAAATTCAGTCAATAGGGTAGCACTACACTCAAGAACTGCAGAAATTCTGCATTTACAGAAGAGCAACCTAGTACCTGCATAAAACTTCCAAATAAACTTCAGGAGTAGTAATATCAGTTGGGTTTTAAGATCCCAAAGCTGTACTGGGGGGCTTTAGATTTCTTACCGCCAGTGCATATTTAACAGCGTCGGAAAGCATGCTACAACTGGCAATGATTCAGTCGTGCAAAATTGTGCTCAACAGCAGGTTGTGTTAGCAGCTGAGGTACCATTGATGCAACTAGAATTACTAATCGTCCTGAATTTTGCCATTTTAGCTTCTGTGCCAGGTGACATAGAACAAATGAGACAGCACAGTATGCAGTCTGCTTTAGGATATTTGTTTGATTCTAGACGCCCCCTTTCTCGCAGGCGTCGGGTGAATTATAAAGAAAAAACGATGCTATACAAAGTATAAACACACTATAGGTGGCCTTGTGCTCTTTGAATACAAGGCTATATCTGTGTGTTACGTTTTGGATCTTAGTATCATATATATGAGTGCATTCAATGTGTAGAGAAGATAAACAGTAGTCCCTTAGGGAAGCAGTGGGTGTTCAAGAAAAGCAAATATAGTAGGGGTAGGCAGAGAGTTAGGTGGCAAAAGTTTTGTTTAGTGCCATACTTTATACCTTTATGGCTTACACGGAAGATTTCAATTGTCATTCATTCATTTTTTTTTCAATCTACAGTGAAAAATGAGCCAGAGGTAATGCAGAAGCCGTTAAAACACGGCTTAAGGTGATTTTATGTTTGAAGGTGCTGTTCGAATGCATGATCCTACAATAACGTGCAATATACATATTTTTTTTATGCCCGCGATTTAGTTTTACAAGAAATGAATTGCATGGATCCCAACAAATTTCTAGCTAGGGATCTAGATGCTGATGCAAACATGCGCTGTAGGAATGCTTGGATATAAAAGCCATATCAATAGACCAAGAAGTTTGTGTGGATAATGTGGCCACAGATGGCACAGGAACCGGTTAAAGGGAAGTCAGTAGGATAGGCTTCGTCCTGCTATGGACCTTGAAATGCTGATGGTGATGAACCTTTCTTTGCAGCCTTCTAAAAGCAGATGAGCGCACATTTTTGAGCTTGCACAAAGCAACCACAGCACTACCGTATACGTGTAGACAAATTTCTTTGCAAACATTTCATATGAATGAGGCAGAGTTGTATTTAAGAGATGGATCAAAATTAGAAGCTTACCTCGATAAGTAAAAAGTGTGGGAACCGCATCTGGCCTTAGCTTCTTTAAGCCATCCTGTCTGTTTTGCTCGAAACTTGTTTCTTCAAAATGTGCCTGGAATGAATGGCAGCAAGTACTTCATAAGCATCAAGAAGTATATTCATACCTGCACATAACTGTGACAAATGCTGCAAACCGGAACATGACTAGCGTTACAACTACAGAGCTGTTTCTACCTGCTGTAATGTTTTCACATGCTGTCTTTTACCAGGCTATAGTGCCAAGCTAAAAAAACTGGATAAGGGCTTCCTAAAGGCTTCATATGCATGCCAGTAACCAGGCATATACAAAATGTGTTCTTTTAGTCTGATCTTGGGTTTCCAATCTTTTTCTACCGAATAGCGTCGTACAGCAGAACGGTGCCTAGATAACCAGACCTGACTGAAAATAAGTTCCTCCGACCACAGCACTCACGAAACAGCGAACGCGTACAATGTCAGAGAGATGTAGAAATTTATTTTCACTACCTCAGTCATGTTCTCTGACATGAGTCTTGGCGCATGTATTACAGCGCAAACAAGGAAGCGGGCGCCAATATATCGTGAGTGCACTCGCGTGAGAATTACAGTCAGCGAGGGCGAATGCGAACCGTTGCTTCTCGCCCTTGGTGCTCGAGACACGCCGCCAGCGCATCTAAAAACTAACGAGAAGATTGCACCCACGCCCGCAATGCGTAGCCTGTTATCAAACCCACGCCGCGCACGCCGTTCGAGGCGGCCGTGGTTTAATTATCGTAAACGTGAAGCACAGTACACCAAACATAACAAGCGAGCAGGTAACAAAAGAGAAAAAGGTACGGTACTCACAGAACATATGCGAGAAGCAGCAGTGGGTTCCCAGCAGTCTCGCTTTACTTGTGCCAGCCAACGTTTTCTTCGGTTGGAGTCAGCCGGGAAACGAAACATCCGTGTGCCCTTCCTGCAGTGGTTCGAGCACTGCGGAACGCAACACCCGGGCATTGCTGCTGCGTAAGCTTCCTGGCGCACTTAGTGCAACAACCGACAACATATGACTGTCCCACTCAACGATGAACGGCGATGAAGACGCAACTGCTGCAGCAGCTAATGCGCGCCTATGCACGGCGGGGAACAAGATGGCGCGGCGTCTTCCCGTAACCATGACAACACACGCGCTGGCAACATGGGTCTTAGCGGGAGGCGGCATGTGCTGTGTCAAAGGAAGTCACCACCCTAAGCCGGGAGGGGGCGCGACATGTAGGCTCCCTAAACTCCGTGAGATCACAGCGCCATCTGTGGCAGCAACTAGAAAATTGATTTGACTCAGTACTCGCAGGGACTCTCGTCCCTCAGAAAAAAAAACAGTGATACAAAAACGACCTAAGTCGTCGGTGGTACAAAAAACCGCACATGACAAAATGCACGTGGCAAAAACACATGACAAAAAATACATATGACAAGAATGCACATGACAAGAGTGCACTGAAAAAGTTCTTGAGCGATGTCGCAGAAGTTCACGTCGTGAAGTTTGCCGCGCACTCGTGTCACTTGTAGTCCACGGCACACAGCAGAACCACGCGCACACAATTTTCTCGGTGGCTAGAACGGCAGAGGCAGCGCAGCCACACAGCCGCGACGCACATCGATAAAGAGGGTGGACCGCCGCCGAAGGAATTTGTGTTCCTCCAGCGTCACAAGGTCTTCGCATGCTTACTCTAGCATGCGTGCGCGTACACGCTGCAGCAGGGGGTACATGGCCCTTTGTGGTCGGCCGCGCAGGGCCGCTGCTCCCCTCTGCCGCCATAGTAGAAATGCGCCGACGCAGTAGCATGCGGACAAATGGCTCACGCGATCTTGTGTTGGAGCCGAGATGAGCCCCAAACATGCGTGACATGAGCCGCCAGAAGATTCTGGCTACTACGCATTCGAACATTGCATGGTTAATGTTTCTACTAGACCGCACTGCGGGCAACGGGTAGAGGGTGCCAGGCCCCATGCTGCGATGCGGTCAGCCATGGGTAAAACCCGCCAGCCTCGCAGCCAGCCAAAGTCGCGCACCTGCGCAGGGAAGGATGAATGCCTCAGGTCTCGCCACCACGTCTGCCCGCTCAGTGCCAATTGTTCCGGTGTTGCTTCTCGCACTGCGAGGAGCTCGCATACCCGTGTGGGCGGCGTGGCGAATATCTCCACACTAGGCAGGGCTGCGGTGAGAGACCTGAGGGCACGGCAGACTTTCTGGAAAAACCGAGGAGGCTGCAAGGCTGAGGGGCCGGCACTGTGTTCCGAGAAGAAAAGGGGGCGCGACGTTCCGAGAAAGTAGGCAAGGAGCACCCTTCCCGGGTAGTCGGCATTGTCGACAAGGTCGCGGGCCCCTCGCAAGGCAAGGACACTGCACAATGTGGGCAGGTGAGGGAAGCTAAATCCCCCCATTTCTGTGGGAAGTCTGAGCAGAGCGCGTGCTACAGTCTCTGTCTTTCCTGCCAAGAAAAACGAGCCACATAGAGTGGACACGCGTCGCGTGAGGTTGCTGGGAGGGTAGGCGACTCGGGCGAGGTAGATCAGGGGGGCGCATACCGATGAGCGGATGATAAACGCGCGCTCTGCGAGGGAGAGACGAAATCGCGCCGCTACGGTCCACCGTCTTTCTGCGGTAGCTCTGAGCTGAGTCCACGTTTCTCGGCCCGCCTCTCCGGACGCGATAAAGTGAACACCCAATAGTTTTACGGCGGAGACCCACTGCACGTCGCACAGCAGATCCGATGAGAATGCGCCGAAGCGCAGCGCTCTGCTCTTGCCCCTGTTCAGCGGGGCGCCGGACAGCTCGCTGTATCCTTCAAGAGCCGTAAAAACGTCACGTAGCTGTCCTAGTCCCGCAAAATCAGGGACAAGTCATCGGCGTACGCAGAGACCTTGACCTGGCCTTGGCCAGGCAGGGGGAATCCGCGTGTCGATTGATTGTCGGCTATGCGACGTAGCAATGGGTCGATGCAGAGTACGAAAAGCATGGCTGACAATGGGCATCCCTGCCTAATGCCGCGAGAGGTGCAGAAAGGAGCTCTAATCGGTCCATTTATACTTAAACTGGCTGAAAGCCGAGTAAAGAAGATCAATTCATTCAACGAATTCGGGAGGGAAGCCAAAGGCTTCTAGGACTCCCAGGAGGTACCGGTGCTCGACACGGTCGAACGCCTTGGCCTGGTCCAACGAGACGAAGCAGCCCGGGATCCCCGCTCTCGAGGTGAACGTGAACAAGTCACGAGTGAGTGCGAGAGCGGAGAACACCGAGCGGCCCGGCACGCTGCACGTCTGCGCAGGACTGATGAGCGAGGGCAGAGTCGCGCTCAACCTGTTCGCCAGCAGTGACGCCACGATCTTGTAGTCTGCGTTGAGCAGAGTGATCGGGCGCCACGCTTGCGGGTCGGATGGGAACCCGCAGGGCTTAAGGATGAGCACGACTCTGCTTTCCCGGAAGGAGTTCGGTCTAGCTCTGTCACCAACTTGTTCACCATGTCGAGCTGGTGACCCCCTAAGAGCTCATAAAAATGCGAATAAAAACTGATCGCGATTCCGTCAGGGGCCGAGGCGGTGTTCATTGTATTTAGCGTGGCGCGGAGCTCGTCCCGCGACGCCGGCGCGCAGAGGTGAGCCGAAAGCTCCTCCGGGATTACGGGAAGGTCCCGGCAAAACTCACGGATCGCCTCGCGAAACTCCAGGCCTCCCTCCCGTTCGACGTCAGAGGCAAATAGCTGTGACACGTGGCGTGTAAACACGACACGAATGTCCGTGGCGCTGCTGCTCCTGGCCCCGTCGGGGAGGACGACCTCTTCTATTAAAGCGGGGGAGTCCTCGTTGAGGGCGCCCGCGCGTACCTGGCGCAAGACCAAGAGGTCTGCTATGAGCCTGCCTTGGATGAAAACTTGGCTCGCCGCACGCGACGACTGCCGCTGCAGCGTCCCGTACCGCGCCTTTAGCAGCTTTAAATAGTCCTTCATAGCGAAGGTGAGCGGCGCGCCTCTCTTCACGATACGAGTGCGCGTCAGCCTCTCATTAAGCTCTCGCGTGATGCGTGATCTCCGTAGGCGGCCCTCTCCGATGAGAAGGGAGCGCCACTCGGTTTTCCGCTCATCCCAGGGCACGGGTGAATCACTGCGCGCACCAGGGGCACTCAGCGCACGTTTTAACGAAGCGACGCTCGACGCGTCTGTCAGTACGCTGGAGTCTATTCGCCCCGTGTTCACACGTGGGGTGCACTCGCCAAACGCCAGCACTACTGACACCGGTCGATGGTCTGAGATGCGCGGAGTGCCCCTGGGAAACTCGAGCACACTACAAGAGGTAACGAAGCGCGCAAGCTCCGGGGGGGGGGGGGAGCAGAAATTTATCTAGTCTGCTAGCGGAATGTCCTCTTTCTCAGGTAGGCCCGAAAGTGTCGCCGTGCTGGGATGGGACACCCATGCATCTGATAAACGAAACTGGACGCAGAGGTCCAGCAGCTACCGTGCTCCGGCCTAGGGCCGACCTTACACACATCTCGCGAGGGTCGAGCACACATTTAATGTCGCCTACCATGAAAGTAGGTATCAAGGAGAAAAGAATCTAGGGATTCAAAAAATTGCGAGGAATCGCTCCGTCGTGCCGGCACGTAAACCACCAACGCCCTGACACGTCTGCCGTTTAGCACGAAATCGACGGCCAGCGTGCGGCCGTCGATCCCGTACGGACAGTGCGCGCCAGAGCGCAGGGAACTGTTCAGAAATACTACACCGACACCGCACGAAGCGGCGTCAGTGAGTGAGAAGAACGCGGTTGCGAGGAAGCGGTCCTTAAGGCTGGTGACATCATGTGGGTCACGGAAATTACATTCTTGGAGGAACAGAATGTCGACGCCCTGCGCGCGGGCGAAGTGCATCACCTCCCTCTGCCTGTATAGTGATCGAAATCCCTGAGCATTCAGGGAGAAGAAATGCACGGTCGCCATTGCGAATAAACAGGCCGCCGACCTTTTTCGGCTTTGACCGAGTGGCCCCTTCTGGAGTGGCATCGGAGACTTTGGCCGGCGACAGTGCATGCTTGCCAGTTGACCCTTTCTTGGAGTGCGGGTCGGTGGTGTCTCTTACCGAGTCACGCTGGGTGGGGTCGGTAGGCTGTGGCGCAACCAGGGCGTGGTCCTTGGATTCCAGGGTGGCTTCGTCTGGGGTGTCCGATGGCGACCGGCGCCGCCGTCGTCGTCGAGACGCACCTGCTGCGTTCGCCAAGCCGGGTCGTGGGGTTTGCTCGCAGCGGAGGTCCCCTGTCAGGCGGGGCGTCGCCTGGCGTGGGGCCGCTGCGTCGTTCTCCTCCGCCGAATCGCACGAGTCGCTATCGCTAGACGATCCCGAGGTGAAGAGCGGCGGGAGGTCGCTGTTCGGAGGGAACATGAGAGACTCGGTCTAGTCCTCCGTGTCTGCCGACTGCTCCCCCGAGGGTGCGGTAGGCTCCGGCTCGGGCTGGCTTTCGGCAACGTGGTCTGCTTTTGCAGCAGTCGTGTCGGTGTCTCGGCTCGATGAGGGCACAGTAACCTGCTTCGGCGTCGAAGCGGGAACAGGGTTCTCGGGCTGGGGCTCCGCAGGCAGGTCGGGTTTCTTCGGAGCATTGCCGGAGGCAGCAGCCTCCGCCGCCGCCGCGCAGGAGCGCGGGCGACGCCGTCGGCCGTCGCGTGTCTCCCGGAGCAGCGTCGGCAGCTCGCCTCGCACCCAGCCGTGTCGTGTCCGAAGACGTCGCAACGGGCGTACCGTGGCGTCCGGCAGGCGGCGCCCACGTGTCCATCCTGGCCGCAGCGGGAGCACACTTTCGGCACTCCCCGGTAGTGGAACATGACTCGGTGCCCCTGCACTGTCATGAAGTTTGGAACGACTTGCTTCATCTCCATCTTAATGAGGCGTTGGCCGTTTCCTACGTGACGGCGTCCCTTGAGCGAAGGATGGGTGATTTCCAGCACTTTCCCGTAGGCGCTCAGTGCTGTAGCTATTGCAGCGTCCCCGACGAAGAGCGGCACTGGGAACGCTGTCACGACGACCACGGATGGGCCGACGCAGGCAACAGGCGCGGAGTTTCCATTCACAGTGGAGGCGCCCTCCGCTAGCAGTTTTTGTGCTGCCGCGGCTGAGTTCACGGCGACACAGAACTTCAATCCTCCTTGATGCTGGAGGCTTTCCAACCCTTTGGGACCAATTATTGCGTTGGGTCAGCGCTGAGCACGAACAGGAAACAGTGCGCCTTGGGTGCAGGCGCCTGGAACTCCGGAACAGCAGCAGGACCGGCAGTAGGCATGATGGCAGCTCGGGCAGCGGCAGTCAGCTCCGCCGAATCAGGAAACGGCTCCCGGGCGGCCGGCGGGCGGCACGGCGCCGGGACGGCGATCCCCAAGGAGGCCGACAAACGTAGCACTGCGCAGGCTCCTGTCCAGATCGCCCGGCGGGTGGTGCCTCAACGTACTTCCCAGGAACCAGCACTGACACTACGAAAGGCTCGTGGGTTTCCTTCTACAAAGACACTTTGATCTTAGCCAAAAGGCCTAGCACATCTGAGACTTGAAGTGCCGTCTACAATGCATGCATACATTCGTTCCGCTACACACACACACACACACACACACACACACACACACACACACACACACACACACACACACACACACGCACACGCACACGCACACGCACACGCACACGCACACGCACACGCACACGCACACGCACACACACACACACACACACACACACACACACACACACACACACACATATATATATAGGTAATGAGGGACTCGTTTTTGACAAACATATGAAGGGAGCCAACTGTCACCGAATATATATATATATATACTCCGACAACAAGGGGCAGCCAAACGGGGATATCTGTGTACCGAATTTGGTAGGCAAATAAAGCCTAAGTGTTGTAGTATAGAAATAAAACCACAAATAAATAATAGATAAACATTGCATACATGCAATTAGTAATTGAAGCGTTACCATATTGCACCGCAAGCCGAATTCTATGTCCACCTTGACCCCCCAAACGAAGCAGGTTCTGTTTGGGACGTATCTTGATGGGGCGCAACTCTACAACGGGTAGACGTGCATTGTAATTTGTCTGATAGATGGCGCTAGGCGTCGATCGCAACTTGTGTTCCTGTATATGCTCCCGCAGGGAGCATATACATGAACACTAATCGCAACTAGGAAGCTAACCAGTATGACAGACACGGGGGTGGAGAAAAACAGAGCATTAAACGACAGGTTAAAAACGCGGAAGGTAAACATTGGATAAATTCAATGGCAAAGAAGCATAACGTAGAACTATATCGATACTGGTAACAGCGGATCAGGAAGGAAGCGTTTTATAACTCAAGAGGCAGTGCCCTACTTTTTGAAGCTAGGCCAGGATGTCTCAGAACGCGCAGCTATAAAAAGAAATGTATCGAAGAAGATGACACATGTGCTGTGTGTGGTAAATCTGTAGAAACATTAAACACCTGATACTAAAATGTGATGGTATTCATGCTGATGTCGATGCAGGCACAGTAACTCTTCCTGAGGCCCTAGGGTTTAGAGATAGCAATAGTCATGTAGATAAATCTGCAGTGGAAATTAGCAAAATGCGATTGGAAGATTGGTGGCTTAAAAGCAGAGAGGTGACAGAATTAGGTTTAAAAGTGTAGGAAGGCGAATTTAAAGAAAATGGCGAAAATAACTTACAACACAGTTAAACGAAAATAAAGGGAAAAAAAGCTTAGCATAGTGGCTACTGCCATCACCCCGTTTCAAAGGGGACGCTCCTAATTTCCATCCAATCATCCGACCGCCAGGTGCAAAAGTTGCTTTGTTTTCCGTACTGCTCAGGGTTTTCTTCACTGGTCCCGCTAGATGCGGGAAGACTCGTTTTACGCACGGCCACTAAAGCTAACCCTCGTTACTTCAACGTCTTCCAGATTGTGGCGGCCTTTTTTTTTGGCGGCTATAGCACTTCACACCAATCAGAATTTATGACAAAACTTTCAGTCCACAAGTATTGATCTGTGGTCTTAACGCTTTATCATACAACATGCGGCCGAATCTATGCAGCGAAAGAATCTTCTGTTTCTTGTGTTCAATAGGTTCGAATAATTACACTTGATATGAACAAGGTGAGACAAACTTGTTTAAATATTTTATTGTGCAGTTCCTTTACCGAGCTTTGTTAGCTGAACTGCGCCATTTTTAAAAACAACTAATTTATTCGGCTCTTGAGGAGAAATAGTCTCAAATGGGGGCAAAAAGGGGGGGACGATAGGAGACCAGCGAATGTGATGTTTTGCACGTTTGCGCCACGACTTATGTGTGTGTGTGCGTGCGTGCGCGCGCGCGCGCGTGTGTGTGTGTGTGTGTGTGTGCGTGTGCGTGCGTGTGTGCGTGTGTGTGGGGGGGGGGAGAAAGGATAGGAAACAACGGGAACAGCCAAAAGAAAAAACTCACTGGCAGCCAGGGAGGCGCAGTGGTGCTCCTGGTTCTCGGTAATATGTTGAGCCAAGGTGTCCGTCCTCTTTTTATAGTTTGACTAAAGTTGAATAAGTTTGAATAAAGTTTGAAGTTTGAATAAAGCACAACCAAAGCTAGTCTGGAACCGGACGTGTCTGAACCCATGACTTGAGCAAGTTCTTTGCAGTCCTTAGACAATATGGCCCGCGCTGGTGGCTGCCAGCTGGGGCTTCTTTCGGGTAGTATGTATATTGATCAGACATGGGCACCCTCACGGGGGTGAGCCCTCTAAGGGCTTCCTCACCCTCACCTCGTAAGGCCTTCACTCGGTGAGGCGAAGGTGAGAGAGTGAAAGATGCGCTGGTTGAGGATGAGGGCGTGTGTCAAATTTCGTGCCCGACCTGGCCTTTCTTAAGTTTCCCGGCCGCGGTATACAGCCTATTCTAGAGCACACGTAGACGCGGGATCGACAGGTACAGGAAAATGACGAAACAACCACTATAAAGGCGAGCTGCGCGAACCGTGAGCCTCATTCACTCCCAACTGCGTACTACGAAAACACTGAACGGAAGAGGACGATCGAAAACACAATGCAACTATAAGAGAAGCTGAGAAAAAAGCTTCAACATGTGCCAGGCAGGAGACACCGGCTTTCTCAACAGGAAGCGAGCTGCAACAGAGCTAGTGGCTCAAGTTGGGCCGAATACACTGACGCCCCATGGCCGGAAATTCTCAACAAGCGCATTTTGCAAAGGCAAACAGTTTATCAACGCCATTCTTTCATATAGCGCCAAATTTTACTACAAGAATCAATATATCTGCACATCTAACCCTCGGCAGGTTTGCATTTTGTTGCTATTAACGTTTTTTCTGTCGTCAAAAAAGCTCCCCCGTTGGTTTTCTATGGTATCCTTAACTACTCGACAAACTTTAAAATAAAGTCTTCTACGCATCGGAAGAATGGGCCATTCCGTTCAACGTTTCCATAACAGTACCTTACAATATTCAAAACAGATGTTGAAGAATCCTTGACTTGTCACAGCTATAGACAAAAAGTGCAGTACTCTCCCGGGCTCCAACGAACAAAACGCTTCTACGAAGGAGTGGTGGTTGCGGACCAGCGAATTAAGGCCCGTCTTTGGACAGGACGTGGCAACCGACGCATTGCCATCAAGGACGGATGGAGGAAAAAAAATCAGATCGGTTACGAGTGTGTAACGCGAATGTTTGGGTGTTAGCTGCGGTGTGACAGTTAATAATTTTCCGCAGACATTTTTGTTTTCGTAAAGCAAACAGCCGGAGGCGAATCCGGACTTGCCCAGGACTGCAGTGATTTTGTGGAGTCTCTTCCATGTGCTCACCCTGCATACTTGTCCCACCCTATCTCCATCTTTTCCTCTCTCTCGTTTACCCTAAAAGGGGAAAGGGGTATTTCTTGCTCTCCATTCTGCCAACCGAGGCAGGTGGCGCTGCGACGCCGGGACGATGACGGCGTGAAACTGAGGAACCAGCTCATGCTCTAATGGGGTGGCCCAACGTTGTCGTCTGAAGCGGTCCGCATCGCTCGAGCACGTGCGCGCGTTGTCCCGACCCACCCTCCCCTGCGCTCCCCCTTTGAAGAGCAGCGAGCGAGAGTCCGCTGAAAGAAGCCTGTAACGCTATCGCTGCCTATCGTTGTGTCCCCGAATTTTTTTACCAATAGGCTGCAGCACAAAAATAGAACAGTTAAACGAAAAGCGCGCAAGGAAACGCGTCGACTGGATGCGCACTCTGCATAGCGTGGACGTGGCAGAATAAGTAGTTGACGCTTTCAGTTCGGCTCCGGTACAATGTAAATAACAGCGGCGCACCTTCTCCTTATATCCCGAAGGCACGCTGCGGCCGGGATAGGGAAAGCGACGGTGAAATCAAATCAAAAGACGCAATGGGAATGCGATCAATGCAAAAGTGAAATGTAACACCAATGCTGCTATCGCAGATCTTTTGTGTCGCATCATATGATCGCCTATACATTTTTTGTATATTTTGCGGTTGCCATTTTGGGCGGGAGTAGCCCTTACACAAGCGCGACCATTACTCGAGTGTACATGGTATACTGCGGTCGTGTAGACAAATGCCACGCACGTGGTGAGTCATGTGTACTAATGCCTTACGCATAACTACAAAGAAGAACACAGGCAAGCAAAATTTTGTGTCTACTATCAATAAGAGAAAGAGGTGAAACTGTAGAGAGAGAAACGAAACGCTTATTTTTGTGCGCAAAGGATATGGGGCTATGGTACTTCTGGTGAATGCAACCCATCATGGCCCTGTTAAGCCACCGAGGCCCCAGAGTGTGTTGCAGTGCAAGAGGAGAGCGATCCACACGCGCCAGTCGGGTGGGCGGTGATGGGGAGGTTGAGTCGACAGTACGCGAGTCAGTCGGGTCTGTACAGCGAGTGCTGTCAGAATAGGCTTTTACAATGAGGGTGATCGCGTGCGCAAGAGATGTGAAATATGCGGGTTTGTTTTTGCCGTTCAAGACAAGTGTCCGCGCGTGACAGGAGGATTGAAGAAGGAAATGAGGTAAATTTTGTGTGAACGGAGCTCAAGAAACATGTCCTTTCCGAAAACAAGCTTCCATTCAATTCAAGTTGGTTAGAAATCCGGGGTGGTATTCTGCGGACGTCGCCTTTTTAGACGTGTCTACTTCGGTGTGCGCCGATTGGTTCGAGCCCTTGACATCTAAGGAGTCACGAATATGACTTTTTCCCTCTCTCTCTCTTGTGCGATGTTGTATCCAGATGTTGACGTGGAGTGGTAGAGGGCGGGTCTCGTGAGTGACCCGGGGGACGTACTTCGCGACTGGTGAGTTTGAGACAGGCGTGCAGGTCTTCTGACGTTGGCACTTGGAAAGGCTTTCCTCAAAAAGTTATTTATTACAATATTTACAAAACTTATTTACATATGCCGACAGATTTCGGTCTCTCCACTTTAAAAGAAAGACAAAACTCCAACTCTCTCGCGACTCCGGACCACCGTCGGCCACCACACGGCCAACCCGCCCGGCCGCCGCTCAAGCAACTCGCTTCTCCAACTCTGCGACCCCGGGACCACCACCGGCCGCACACGACCGATCTGTCCGGCTGCCACCAACCAACCTCTCGCGCTCCCCTTAGCGCGCGCATATCTCCTTGTCCTCCCGCCAAAACTACACCCTTAGCCAATAGGTGACTTTCCCGCCACATTTCGGAAGCAACTTACCACAACACAAAAGAAAAGCACACAATATAAAACACACGCCTCGCAACGCAAAAGAAAAGCACAAAATATTGAACACACGGTTCGCTGCAAGCTGCCCTGGCTAACTAGAAAAATGCCACAACGAGGGGGGAGAAACCATTTACGACACATGCGTCCTGTTAGCCGCTCTGGCCTAGGGTGCCCGGATGCCCGCTCGCCTCCGGCGCTGGCCCATCGAGCAAGCTGCCGTGGTTAACCAGAAACATGCCACAACGAGCAGAGAGAAACCCTTTACGATACATGCGTCTGATCGGACCATTCCCCCTCGCTTAGGCCGAGGCTCCCGACACTCGCGCGCGACGCTGCCCTGAGAGCCTCTCCCTTTTGTCGGCGCGTTCCCCTGGTTTCCTTCGGCGGCCCTCTTCACGCCTTAACACGACGTACGCCAGCTGCGTCGTGACATAAGGTTCCAGCCAACCGACGCGGACCAATGTAGACATATCTTAAAGGGCGACGTCCGCAGAATACCGTGCCTGAAGGTCACGGATCTCAGCGTAAACTATAGCAAAGTTCTCAAAAAGGATAGGCTCAAACTGCATTGTTAGCGGCTGCCTGGTGTGCTTGGTTGGTATTCCCCATTTTTCCCCTCAGTAATAAAATGAGTAATTAGGATTACATAGGGTAGCCAACCAAAACACCCTTCTGGTTAACATCCATGCCTTCCCTCTTTCTATTTATCTCTCTTTCTATCTCAAGGATTAAAGAAAATCTCAACCGTCAGAAAAAAATTGGAGGACGCTTAAGCTTCGCCTTTAATACCCCTGTCACACGGGACGTTGAATGTCATTCGCAGCGAATGACATTCACAACGAATGTCATTGCCTGCTGGCGTTCCCGTTCTACACGGGTACACAAAACGGCATTTGCAAATGATGGCGATGTCCATCGGCTAACTGCTATGACAGCAGAACGTTACAAATCATGTTTTTCATACACATATTTTATGTTTATTGCTTGTATCACACTGTTACACATTAATAGACTTTAAAAATTTTTTGCAACGCCTTGCGGCAGCAATGGACAACAAGCAATCCACTGAAATATCCAAAGCAAGACAGGCTCAAAGCCGCTCACGATCCCTCCCGTACATGCCGCCCGCACTTCCTCCCGCTGTCGGCACTATGGAGGGCTGCGAAATTGGTGCCGAATTCTTGACAGTCGCTGATGAGCAACAGTGCAAGCGAACATTGCTTGTTCACACGCCTTCTGCTGGGCTGGCGAAGCTGCAGAGTTGTTTTCCATTGACTGAAGGCAAATGGAGTGACGACCAAGCTACTCAGGCAAGATGGAGGACGGTTTGTAAACAAACGCGGCCGTCTCTACAGTAACTGGCGGCGACTTGGAACAAGAGTGTAGTTGCGCAAATCGCTTCAAATACCTTATTTTACATCAAAAAATGATTCAAAAGTTCATTGCAGCAATTAAAATTAAGTTTTCTTTGAATACGTTTTGTTCTCACTAATCAGTTTTGTAATTTTTCGCCAAGCCGCTGTCGTCGAGATTACACAGGTCGCGCTTGCATGAGTTCGGGAAACTCATTCAATGGGCGAATGTCGTTAGCTGTGAATGTCATTGACTGTGCCCGTGTAGCAGCGAAAAAAACGCCATTCAAACGTAATGTCATTCGCTGCGAATGACATTCAACGTCCCGTGTGACAGGGGTATAAGACTGCAACGCGACAGCGTGTTGGAGCACTGCCAAGGAGTACACGAATCGCCATCGCCCGCTCGGCGCTACGCTCTGCTACGTATACAGGTGAAACGGACGCGCGGAGCGGCAAACCACGTAGAAGCGCTGCCAGGCGCCTTGCCGAAACGCGCGGGACTCAAGTTGCAGTCGTAGTTCGTCGGCACATCGTTCTCGACAAACCCGATGCCACGAACGCCAGCATAGCTTCCGCGCCGAATGAACGGGCAGCAATCCGCAAGCTTCGTGGTGAACGCGCTTTGGATGTGCGCTGCGTTGTTCGCCGCTCACCGCGTGATTCCTGCGTGCCCGTACGGCCCCACTGCGCCCGAACGAGACGAGCGGGAGGCGCTGGCGTTCCTGTATATGCTCCCTGCATATACAGGAACACTAGGAGGCGCTCCCGTCGCGAGCCATCTGCAGTGGCGTACATTGCGAGGAGGAGGAGGACGATTTTTCGCTCACGGACAACGCCGCCGACGACACCGGCTTTTCTGCGACATGGGGCCCTTAACGCTATCGCGTTAAAAAAGCAGCGAGAAGTTCCAAGTATGAAGTTATTGATTAAGCACATTCCAAAAACCCTCGATGGAGTCGTTTTTTAATAGCAGAGTCGAGTCTCTCTGGGCAGGGGGACAAAAATAAAGCCTCGAAACAATCCGTGCTGAAAAAAGACATTTGCAGCGTGAGCGCTTGTCCTTAAATAAAGCTTAAAGGTGGCAATATGTGACCTCTTCCAATACATATATCGCCAACATCCTTGGGCTGCGCAACACACGGTGTTTCCTCCGCCATGGCCGGACTGGAACGGCAGCGGCGGGCGCTTCGGCCGCCGCCCCTCCAGTCTGGCCGTGCCTCCGCTAGCGCTGCTATGACTCTGCCTGCGCACCTCCGTATGCCGACCGAAAGCGCGCCGACAGCCGGGGACTCGAGCACAGGATGCCAGCGAGCGCAGGCGAAGAGAACAGCCAGCGGTACGTATTCCCGCGCGCCCTATAGCCTGCCACCGCGTGTGATGGATCCTGCCATCTGTTCTTTTCTGGTCACAACTACACCTTTCGGCCGTACCGCACCGATACGTCGCCTGTACCAAACCATTCCTGGCAGCGTGCCTTTTCAGTTAAAACCGGCGCGCAGAAGTCCGCAGGACAAAAGAAAAAATGCGTACAAAATGCGTCGATGCGGCCGTTTAAATGGACCCTGGGAACCGCTCCATCCACATATTGTTTTCAGCAAAAATTGATTTCCCAGTGCTTTCTGGCTTTTCCGACGTCTGTTCCGCAGCAAAATACGCATTTGTCGCCGAGGAAACTGGGTTTTAAAATCTTCCCGCCAGTCGATTCAAACTGGTAACGTCCTTGCCGAAAAAAAAAGGACAGATAGCCACCGTTTTGAAGGGAATGACAGTGTAGCGCAGCCTCCGTGATCCTAGCAAAAAAATCGGTATCGACGCACGCATTTAAATGGGCGGGTGATGCATGGCGACTCCTGTGTTTATTTTTTCCATTTTCTACCTTATAAAACTTAGTTTCTGGTTAGAATGCCCCTTTGTCTTTAAAACGTGATTCCCCATACCGATAGAGCCCAGCTTCAATTTGTCCTCACTGTCCCTTTAACTGCATGCCTATATCTAGCGCCTGTGTCACTCACTCAGTACACGCTGCGGCAGTGTTGCCGTGTCGCGTGTTGAAGTTGGCGCAGCTGCATTCCCTATTAGGATTCGTTAGCTGCTGATATCTCGGGGTCGAAAAAGAAGTGCTGATATCTCGGGGTCGAAAAAGAAGGTGCCCAGTAAAGGCGCAGTGTATCATGCGTATCATGTGAGCAAGTTGAAACAATAGATCATTTTCTACTCTCTTGCCGGCGGTTCGCAGTTCAGAGGAAACAGTATTTGGAGGTCCCTCTTTCGAGGGTAGGACTCCCTCTGTCTCTTCCAGTTATTCTTTCGTTCGGTGCGAGCGTAAAGGGATTCCCGTTAAGCAGTGTCTGCGGCTACCTTCATGATTACATAAGTGCAACTGATCGATTACCTTGTTAGCTGTATGCAAAATTTTTTCGCATGTCCAAAAATGCTCGATTATATTCCTGGTAATTCATATTTCTTTAATTCCTTTGACTTTTTCTATTTTTAACTTGATTTAGTCTTCTCACGCCTTTTTTCCCCCGCGCAAATGCGTCATTGGGATTATCTACTGAACCTTGGCCCATCCCCCTGCGTGGGTATGTGCCATGCTTACTAAGGAGAAGTTGCCCTGTAAAGGCACAGTTTGTGCTCAGCATGACCTGCAGAACACAATATGTGGTATAGGAGCTCACTTTGTGATGTGGTGCTCGCCCGGTGGTGCTGGAAAGTTGAGCACCTTACTGCTTTGCTTGCATTACAGTAGAGAAGAAAGTCGCTCTCGGAACTCTGTGCTGTGACTAGAGCGGCAGCTGTATGGTGCCCCTACTTGCATAAGTGTAGTATTATCGCCTTAGCCGTGAACAAAGTCTAAAACTCGGTCAGATCACGCTCTTTAGTGCAAAGAAACTAAACTTACGCGTTAGATATCAGTTTAAATGCCATTAGCGCAAGTGCTCAGGATTTTGCTAGAGGACCAAGACGCGCTCAAGACAAAAATGGCAGATAAGAAGCATCTGAACACAGACTTGGTCGGCTGCTTGCAAGTGTCGTTCTCCCAGGCTCCCGGTTAAAAATCGGAACATCGTTCATGCACTTATTAAACGGACGACGTGGTAGAGATGCGAACTGAATAAGCTGCATACAACCTTCGTCGCACTCTGCTGGCTGACGAACGCTTACAGATCCCGAGGTGACCTCTGTTATCAGTCTGGGGCGGCGCGCGAAAAGTCGGCCTGTATCGCAGCCAGTCGTCTCCAGCGGCGGCTGTGGGCACCGGATCCTGGGTTCGCGTCCAAGTTTTCGGCACTGTGATCAGAATGGCCAGGGTGACGGGGCGGTGCGCGAAGTTCGGGGCTTTCTGCGCTCCTAAATATATTACTGGGGTTATTGTCCAAGGCTTGTTCGCGAAAATTGTTGGGGTTGTGGGCCAGTCGCCGTGCCAGAACCCCAAACATTTAGCCCAGTTCACAGCTCTCCCACTCAAAGAACAAAAGTTTTTCACAGTTTCAACTGCAACAGCTTTCGTAGTCAGCACAGAATACGGCAATGTTATCAGCATAGGCGAGAACACGGACCTCGGCCGCATGCAGACGAAAACCATGAGCACTGCTACTTGGAATTTTGCTCAAAGAAAAGGGTTCAATATACAAACAAAATAGCAATGGTGACAGGGGGCAAACTTGACGAACAGAGCGTTGCTCTCGGATGCGCGCACCCACCCCTTTATTCACTATCAACCGCGTCGTGCATCCCCTGAACGCCATGGCTATGCCCTGGCAAATGACTGATCCGACATTCGCCTGCTCTAACAGAGAGAACAAGAGCTCATGTGGCACCCTGTCAAAGGCTTTCTCTAGATGAAGCTGGAGCATTGCGATGCTTTCATACATGGCGTCGTACTACTCGAGCACAGACCGGGCTGTGTGGATGTTGGCATATATGGTGCGACCTTTAATACCCCAAGGTCTGAAGTTCCCCTACTAATTCTTGCATAACAGTTTTGGAATCGTTTAGCCAGAATTCTCATGAAGATCTTATACTCTACATTCGTCATTGATATTGGTAGGCAAGCGGTAACTTGTCGCAGCTTAATTTCATCGTCGCATTTTGGTATTAAAATTGTGTGGGTTGTTATAAACGACGGGGGAAGCTTATCCTTGTCATAAGCATCATTAAACAACGCAACAAAAACCTTTGCAAAATCATTCTCGAATTCATTATAAAGCGATGCTACTAGCCCATCTGGTCCTAGAGACTTTCCAGGGTTGAGGTCTTGTATGGCTTTCCGCACTTCTTCGGTTGAAATAGCCACTTCTAACCGTTATTTCGTTTCATCACTAAGCTTCGGAATTAAGGACAGGAAATGGGTTTTAAAGTCTTCGATCCTCACTTTCGTGTAACCAAAAATCCCGCTATAGTATTCATAAAAGTCCTCTGTATATTTTCTTTATCGGAGTAAATTACACCGTTCCACTCTATATTCAGCATGTCATTCTTGTGGGCATGCCTCTTTTCCAAGCCGAGAGCACGTTTCGTGGGCATTTAGCCCGCTATCAGGCGTTGTGCCCTCGCCCCCGCGATCGCTCCTCGATACCGCTCCGCATCTATCACCTCTAGCTTCCGCTTAATGGAGCGAATTTCTTCGATGCATGTTCCTGGCTGCTTGCCCTCTTGCGCTGTCAAAACATGAAGTCATCTCTAAGCATATTTTCCTTCGCTCTTTGTTCTTGCTTTATATCGCACGATCGTTCATAGCTGTCATTTTCATTGCATGCTTAAATCTTTCCTACTTCACTCCTAGAAGTTCATTGTCCTCGATTTGCAGTTCGCGTATCGCCGACGCTGCACGTTCCATAAAGATATCATCTTTCAGCAGCCTTTCATTAACTTTCCAGTTTTCCCGCACGAATTTGCTTTTCGTGCCTCTTCTTTTCCCTACATGGAAGACAACAAGACAATGCTTACTAAACGGCACTGGTTGTATGAGGTATTCGGCGCAGAATGGTATCAGTTCGGTAGATACGAATGCCCGATCCTAACGTACGTGACTCGTTCCCTGGAAATGGGTAAAACGAACGCCAGAACCACACCCGAGACAATCGCCAACACCTTCGAGATGACAGCGATCAGTTACGTCACTAAAACAGGCAGTACCCGCATCTCCACATGGTGTCGAACTGGTCTTGTCGCGGGCCAGGCATACGCAGTTAAAATCGTCAAGACAGACGACCAGACGGTCTGTATCACAACTGTTTCCAACTGTCTCAAAAAGTTTTCGCCTCTCCTACACGTTAGTGTGCCCGTAAATACAGATGACGCGCCATTCCAGACCAGCAAATGTCATGTCACAGAGAATCCAACGACCGAAAATGCAAGTCTGAACTATTTCCACAATCGCTCCCAGAGACTGGCGGATCAAAAGCATGCACCCTGCCGAAGTACCCACCGCATGAGACACGCAAACATCGTATCGGCGGCTGAACGGACGCACCATACTGTCGGACTGGTCTTGACTGTCGATTTTGGTTTCTTGTACCGCTACAATATCCAATTCCTGCTCAGTCACTAGTCGTAACAGCTGATTTTGACTCCTCCTGGATTAAACACCCCCGACATTGAGCGCGACTACGACGAGGTGTCTTTCAAAAGCCGCCATCGCTTAGCAAGACCAGGCCACCAGTACGGCGCTTACCTTTGTACGCACAACGTCGCGCCGTGTATTGGCGTCTCGCCATTATTAGGACTTTGAGTTGTCGTCGCGAGGGAGCGACGACGATCGTTGCCCGCTGGTGACACGCTGCTTTTTCACCTCGCCGGCGTCCCGCTGGCTTTGTAACAGACGTTGCCTTTGATCCTGGCGCATTGCATCGACGTCGTCGCGGCGCCGTTTAGCAGCAGCAGCAGGGTCGACCTCCATGGATTCCTCGTTGCCTTTTTCAGCGGGGCGTTATGCTCGGCAACCTTGTCCATGACTGCCGACTCGGGTGGGCTGAGCGTTGGTTCAGCAGTCGGTGGCGTGTCGTTTTCCTTGTCGTTGCGCTTCAATGCAGCCGTTAGGGACTCGACCACTGGGTTGGAGGCGGCCCGCTCAGCTTCATCCTCGTCCATATGCAGCTTACTGTTTTCGCCGAGTGTTCCTCGCCCAGCCGCGTGGGCGTACGACTTCATTCATTCAGCCTCTTCGTACCCGTACATAAGCGTGACACTGACTACACTTGGGCACATTGCAGTCACGCCTAATGTGACCTGTGTTGCGGCAGCGGAGAAATATCGGCGCACGTCCAGGCACAACCCGATACGCATCTGATGGGGTAGGCGCTCGAGGCTTGCACCTTCTCGTAGAACCAGCCGCACAACTCGAGTAGTGGAGTCAGCGTTTTCAAACCCGCCGGTCTTCCATCTATCGCTCGAGACTTCTTTCATTTCGCCGCACTCAGCGAACGTCCGCCTCAGAGTTTCGTTGCTGACGTTGAAGGCGCACCAATGTACCTTCAGCCGCACTTTGTGCCTTTCAGGGTCGAAAACCACGCAAGCCTTCCCTTTAACAGTGATATGCCTGGCGTCGAGCAGCTTTTTCTTGGCCTCCTCGCTGCGGAAGTTTACTAACCAGACGTGCGACATCTGGTATGCTCCAATAGCGCGCCTGTTCGATGACGCCGGCTTCTTTCATCGGCTGGCGGAAATCTTCAATCCTGTAAGGACTTCCAGAGGTGTCGCAGTGAAAAACAACCATTGTTTTCAGTCCTTCTACGGCAGGCAGGGGCGGCAGAACAATTTTGTAGTCTTTCTAACCGTTCAAAAATGATGTTCCGCGGTCAGCATCGGCCGTTATCACGGCTCGCGAAAAGCCAGCTATCCTGCATCCTTTCACGACCGTGGCGGGAAGCAGAATACGAAACCACTAGGCTGTCGCCACATCTTTTTATTTATTTCCTGTTTCGACCGTTTACAATAGATTACAAACAGATTATGTTCTGCACTGCACTCTCAAGCATCGGGAGTGGACATGCGCTTCGCTTACAAGAGAAACTCAGAACCATTTCAAGTAACACAACTGTCTCATCAAACTGAGAACTTCATCTCCAAAACATAGCACCTTGTACACTTCACGCAGCTCAAATACGTTTTCTTCGAAGAAAACGCGGACCCACCGCGCGTCTTCATCGCAGTGTCGTACAGCCATCCTCCTTCGCGACTGTGCAGGCCAAGAAGGAAGACTAAATCGTATTTATAAAGATCCTGCTCAACGTCGAGGAATCGTATCCCATACGGCGTCAAGGGTAAGTCTTTCTTTATTGTCCGCTGGAGCACGACCCAAAAGAGCAGCGCATCCCAGTAATCAATAAAGACGTGTTCGATTGACTCTGGTTTGTGGCACAACAAGCAGTCAGCTCCCCGTGGTAAAAATACAATCCCTTCTCCTCCATCCATGTTTTAACCGGCAACGTACGTACCAGTGTGCAACTTGAAAAAAAAAATGTCTTCCCACCGGCTTGCCCCACCATTTTCCTTACCCTTTTTAAAGCTTTTCCTTCTTGGCCTCCACTGTATAAAGATCGGTACATTGGCTCGGTGAAGACAACGTTAAGCAAACCTCTGAGCAGTTACATTACGCGTGACATTTGAAAGGTATTCCAAACTGAAGCCAGCATTAAGAAACCGGAAAGCAGAGATCGCTTCTTTCAAAAATTGACTTGCTCTGTATCGCATCCCGTCGACAGCGGAAAAAAACATAATTCAACAAAGCCGAAGAAAGCCTCACTTGAGTGAAAGTCCGCAGGAAAGGGTCGCTTTGATCCCGAAGAAACAAATATTGACAATACTCGCCTCGGGTACAAATGTGCCAAGGAAAGACCCCTTTCTCTCAAACGTACAGATGGATTATCACGCTTAGTACTCTCTCATGAAGACTGCCAAACAAAAACTGCGAAGAGACGAGGCAACTATTGAATGATAAGTCGAGAGCACGAAAGGACGTGCAACAAATACCACACCTTTGAAACCAAGTATACATTACCTATGTTTGCGCTCGCGAATAGACAGGTCCCTTCGCGGCCATTTCTGTGTTCTTCCATCTGTGACGGAACAGATGGAAGTTGACGAAGACGACGCTCTTCAATGCACAGCGCGAGAGTGTGGTACTGTTTAACACGAGATGTGTTCGTCTGTGACGATAGCCTAAACGTTTATAACTAATGCTGATCATAAGCATTTAGGCTGTCGCCGCAGCCGAGCACGCCTCGTGTTAAACTGCGTCACCCTCTAGCACTGTGCATTGCAGAGCGTCGTCTTCATCAACATCCATCTGCTCATCGTTGTCTTCTGCGTAAGCACAAATCCGTGTTTTCGCACTGATTCAAGTGTAGTAAACATTCTCTGTAGTTTCGAAAATTTCAAAATTTGGCCCGGCCCACCCCTGAAATTTGACGTTGGCCGATTTGGACCATAATCTATGTTCAACCATAACAGAGCGTGCCCGACACGATGGCGACCTCCAAATTTGGCCCCGATCAATGCCAAAATGCTATCGCTTGACCTTTGGGTATAACCGCGATTAAAAACTGCCCAACTGTTTTTATGCATCCCGATTCCGCAAAAAAAAAGCGCACACCTAGGTAATGCCCAGCCTGACTGAGCGATAGCACAGGAATCTCGTCGGGCTCGCCAAGCACAACCTAGCACGACCGCACATGCTCCATACACGAATCGACATTGATAAGTTGTGATGTTTCACGTCTCGTAGTTCAAATCTGACGCGCGCCACTAGTTCGCGGGGCGACCACGAGGTCTCCGAGGGCACCACCACGCTTGCCACATTAACGGCGGAACTCTGGTGCAGCTGTACGTGTTGCCAGACCAGCGGCACCGGCCCAAGCGTTACGGCGCACATCAACTTGGAGAGAGACTTGTGTATTCGCGAAATGAGTGCTTCAAGATAATATTACGCAATTTGTCACTTACAGCATGAGCGCGAAGTTCTACAGGAATACGCCGATCACGAAGACTGTAGCCCCGCGCTGAGTCTAACGCGACTTGAAGGTGATCCCTTCAGGCTTAACCTTCGGCGAATAAACTGCTCTAACGCGGTTTATTTTCGCAAAAAGGCTGCAGTGAATGCATGAACTTAGCTAGCCGAAGGATTCCTTCATTCTGCACCGTTATGTCTTTTTTTTTTTGGCGCCCAAGTGACAGTGAACGCCACCAAATATTTGTTCGTCCGTTTCAGCTGGAACGTACGTTATAACCTTCAAATCACGCCAGACTGTACATAGCTGCTCACAAAGACCACTGCTCGTTGGCATGGCATAAAGCGCGAGGTGGGCTGTCCTTGTCTTAAATATCAACTTTTTCTCTTGCTCATGAGTTGCAGTTTTACTCGTTTACTCACTACGATAGCCTGGGAAACGCTTCGCGTAGGACCGCCACTTTTAGCTAATTATACACGCTTCCTCTGCCGTCATCATGCTTGATTTTAAGTATCTGTAACTATAAATACCATTTACATTGATTAAAAAAGCCAAATTTGTTGTCTCCGACGCCGACGACTCCTGCCAACTGTCTTCAGCACTGCTCTGCCGACCTGGTCACATCAACACTTCAGCCTTATTTTACGCGCGTCCTGCGATTTAAGCAATCGTCACATTGAGGTCACTGTGGCCATAAATATGTCCGACAGCCATTTGCGTACGCTAAAGCTTGTAAATGCGCTCTCCGAAGTCGCCGAAATCGTGCAGACGCATCCTGCGCACTGGCTATAGGCCTCGTCACGAAAGAGGTCAGTGGTCCCCCGTAGCCTGAGATTTAAAAGACTATAGACACAAAATTTTTGCTTGAGTGTTTTCTTCTTTCAAACGACACGTTAGACATTGGTATACTCGAGCACCCCGTCGTATTCGCTGCGACCACTAAATAATTTATCTGCCGCCGCTGGCAGGTGGCGTGTTACGCAATCTTTGGGATCAAGTGGCAGCCACCTTCCGGTTGTCAATTTCTCCGCTCTCGCCGTGGCAAGTTGCCTTCGCTCTGCTATTACCTGCCAACACGTCACATGCCACACCTGTCACCTGTCATGTGGCGTGTTACGCCGACGACTACGACGTGGACCCTAATACCTGCGCTCTAAAAACGGCTAATACGCCGTTTGTTGTAATTCTAGCTCTTGAGACAGGCTGTAGCGAGTGAAAACTACGTATCAGCGTTTATAGCGAAGTTTTAACGCGATATCGCTCAGGCTCCCGTTCTGCCGTCGTCGACGTCGTAGGCGCAGTGAGCAAAAGATCCCCGGAGAAGCAGCCTAGGTGGGCCACCTAGGTCACGTGACCACGTGGCATCATCACAACCTGCCCGCTCGATTGCGAGTAAACTGACCACCCGGTAGGTGGCAGTTAAATGAATGATTGGTTGCTCGGGAAGAGCAGCCTGGGCCGCACAAGCCCCACCGGTGGCAGCACCTGCCATCCCAGGGCAGTGGCGCATCGCTTACCGCTGCTCCACTGCGCCAGGAGTGATGTGAGGACTCCCAGAGATCTATGAATGTAAAGTCGAGAATGACCTACTCCGCATGTATGGGCATAAAACAAACTTAAGAAAACTACCAACATTTTATTTAGGCCCTGTTAGAGATGAGGGGTCCTTGAGTGAGCTGACTCTTTCAGCGCCGCAGGTCCCTTCTCCGAATGACGTTGTCGGACTTGGTTATGAAGAAAACTGTACAGGGGGTTTATTTTACATTATTTACAAGATTTTGGAACCCATTGGAGGGTGATGGGGGAAGGTCGGAGGAATTGAGAAGATCTGAGGATGATTGAGGATTCCTTTTTCACGGCACTCGTCGTCCGGTTTAAAAAGGGTCCGGTCCCTAGGATTCCCCAGGTTTGAGGAAGTCTTCGCCAGGTTGGGCATGGCCTAACTTGCGTTGTCGTACACACACACACACACACACACACACACACACACACACACACACACACACACACACACACACACACACACACACACACACACACACACACACACACACACACACACACACACACACACACACACACACACACACACACACACACACACACACACACACACACACACACACACACACACACACACACACACACACACACACACACACACACACACACACACACACACACACACACACACACACACACACACACACACACACACACACACACACACACACACACACACACACACACACACACACACACACACACACACACACACACACACACACACACACACACACACACACACACACACACACACACACACACACACACACACACACACACACACACACACACACACACACACACACACACACACACACACACACACACACACACACACACACACACACACACACACACACACACACACACACACACACACACACACACACACACACACACACACACACACACACACACACACACACACACACACACACACACACACACACACACACACACACACACACACACACACACACACACACACACACACACACACACACACACACACACACACACACACACACACACACACACACACACACACACACACACACACACACACACACACACACACACACACACACACACACACACACACACACACACACACACACACACACACACACACACACACACACACACACACACACACACACACACACACACACACACACACACACACACACACACACACACACACACACACACACACACACACACACACACACACACACACACACACACACACACACACACACACACACACACACACACACACACACACACACACACACACACACACACACACACACACACACACACACACACACACACACACACACACACACACACACACACACACACACACACACACACACACACACACACACACACACACACACACACACACACACACACACACACACACACACACACACACACACACACACACACACACACACACACACACACACACACACACACACACACACACACACACACACACACACACACACACACACACACACACACACACACACACACACACACACACACACACACACACACACACACACACACACACACACACACACACACACACACACACACACACACACACACACACACACACACACACACACACACACACACACACACACACACACACACACACACACACACACACACACACACACACACACACACACACACACGCACACACATTGGGACACGCCCCCGTCACATGCCTCGCCGGAGAAAGAGGGTGCCGCTGGACAATCGCCCCCACCAGAGAGAGCGTTGTCTTCGCGTCCGAACGACAGTTCTCACGCTCCAGCCGGACACGTCTTCCGGGAAGTCCGAATGGGCGAGGCGCCGGCGAGCAGGCACAGTTGAAGGGGTGAGTCACCCCTGCTCGGTTTTGGCGGTCGCTAACTGCCTCCGTGCCGCACGGTAGATCTTCCGGGAACAAGGTTTACAAACGGCAGTGGAATCCCCCGTCTCGAATCCAATAAACCACGCGAGGACCGGCCGTGGGAACCAAGATGCCTATCGCCGTGCAGGGACCCCGGCTGCAGGTGTCCTGGCCGAATACGCAGCTGAATCAGACCACTGGCTGTCGCCAGAAACCTTACAGCTCCTCCGCGGCCCGAAAAATCTCTAATGTCCAGCGTTGACGACCGCTGGGCAGGAAGAGATGAGATGGCGTCCGTGTTGGTCCCCTGGATTGCAATATCATCGCCCCCAAGGCAGAACCCAAAGCACCACCAACAAAGGAAAGCGCAGGTGGGACGTTCCAAACAGCAAAGCACTGCCCCACCCGCAAGCGCTCGGACTTCGCCAAAGAATCACCAGGCTTCTTCCATTGACAACAATACACTTTTAAAAAATTTGTGTTCAAATTTGGGTTAATGTTGTGCCGACTGAGCGCGAAACACCTCCTTTTGAAACTGCCACAGCCGGATTACTCGGAACAAAGTAAAAAAACACTCACACAGGAGGAGATTCCTCTTAGTTCTCCCGCTTACATCAGTCTGCTCAAGCCATCAGCATTTCCGTGCAGTTTCCCCTTCTTATAACGCACCGAGAAATTGTACTGTTGGAGAGCCAGACTCCATCTGAGCAAGCGACCATTTTTGGGGGACATCTGTCGCAGCCACGTTAAAGGACAATGGTCAGTCTCAAATACAAACTTTGCTCCGTACAGGTAACACGACAACTTCTGCGCTGCCCAAACTAAACACGCGCACTCTTTTTCGGAAGCGCTGTACGCTTCCTCTCTACTGGTCAGTTTGCGGCTGATGTACAGAACTGGGTGTTCTTCATGGTCGTAGCCAACTTGGCTTAAGACAGCACCCAGCCCTCTATCACTGGCATCACACTGGACTACGAACTCTTTCCCATAGTCAGGGGTCCTGAGCAAGGGTCGGGACACGAGTGCTTCCTTCAGGCTTTTGAAGGCGTTTTCTTTTTGGTTATCCCAACTTACGTTAGTAGGTGCTCCCTTTCGCAAGGCGTCAGTTAAGGGACTAGCCCGCTGTGAGTAGTTAGGAATATATCGCTGGTAGTACCCAACTAATCCCAAAAATGAGCGAATGGCCGTTTTCGTCCGTGGTTGCGGAAATGCTGCGATCGGAGCAATCTTTAACTCGGATGGGCTCCTAGTTCCCTGGCCTACAACGTGGCCCAAGTACGTCACCTGTGCGCAACCAAATCTACACTTTTCTGCTTTCAGTGTCAGTCCAGCCTGTCGTGAACTGGAAAACACGGTCTTTAGGTGTTCTAGATGCTCTTGCCAGGTTTCCGAAAAAATTGCCACATCGTCTAAATAAGGGAGTGCAAAGCACTGCATGTCCTTCAGTACGATGTCCATGAGTTTCGAGAAGCTGTAGGGGGCATTCTTCAACCCAAATCTAAGCATTAAGGGTCGAAAGGTGCCCGCTGGGGAGATGAAAGCGGCATACCTGCTCGCGCTTTCTGAGAGGGGAACTTGCCAATATCCCCGTACGAGATCGAGGGTGGAAATGAATTTCGCGCCGCTCACCCTTTCTATCCTTTCCTCTATGTTGGGAATCGGGTATAGCTTTTCCCTGGTAATTGCATTAAGCTTTCTATAATCCACGCAGGGACGAGGATCTTTCCCTGGGGCCTCAACAAGAATTAGCGGTGAGGTATAGTCACTTTCCGCTGGCTCTACAACCCCTTAATCCAACATGCGCTGAATTTCCGCGTCCATTATTTTTTTTTTCCGCGGTGATACCCTGTAGGGTTTCGACCGTACCGGCTCATCAGAGGTGAGCTCGATTTCGTGTGTCAGGAGGTGTGTCTTTCCCGGGCGACTGCTAAATAGGTCAGCGAATTCGCTCAACAACTGCTTTAGCGTGTCGACCTGGGTCCCGCTTAGGAAATCGCATTCACGGAGTGAGCCAGAATGTTTTCCACGTTGTCACTAGCGTCCGCACCTCCCTTCCAACCCTGACTCTCGCTGTCCAGCTCTTCTGGTTCATTTAGAGTCAGATTGACGATCCCGCTGCGTTCCACGAACGGCTTCATCAGATTGCAATGCTAGATTCTCACCTGCTTTCCCCTGCCTGGAACCCTTAGCGCGTAATTCGTCTCCGAAAGTTTTTGCAACACTTCTACTGGACCATCCCAGTGAACTTACAGCTTGTTTTTTTCTCGATGGCCGGAGGATCATCACGCGATCGCCCGCGGTGAAACCTCGAAGGCGAGCGTTTTTGTCATAATAGACCTTGGCGGCCTCCTGGGCAGCTTTCATATTTCGATGTACTAATTCCCTCGTGTTGTTAAGGCGGTCCAGTAGCTTAAGCACGTACTCAACCACTGTCTGGTTCTCTCCTGTCCCTTCCCACATTTCTCTCAGCATTCGGAGGGGAGAGCGGAGGGCTCTTCCGTACACGAGTTCTGCTGGCGTAAACCCCGTAGCTTCGTGGGGGACTGTTCGTAAAGCGAAAAGTGTGGCCGGCAGACAATCCTCCCAGTCTGCTTTATGCTCATAACAAAGAGCGCGTAGCACCCGCTTCAGCACCGAATGCCATTTCTCTACACTGTTGGACTGCGGATGATACACCGAGCTGTGCAACAGTTTTATTCCGCATCTTTCTAGGAATGTGGTCGTCAAGGCGCTTGTAAAGACCGTCGCCTGATCGGCTTGGATTTCGGCCGGAAATCCTATTCTCGCGAACACTAACAAGAGGGCATCAACTATTTCTGTGGAGCTCAAGTCCTTCAACAGAATTGCTTCGGGAAATTTTGTGGCGGGACATAGCATAGTAAGCAAGTACTTATAGCCTGATTTCGTTTTAGGCAAAGGGCCTACTGTGTCTATTACAAGCAGGCGGAAAGGTTCCGAGATCAATGGAACAATTTTCAGTGGAGCCTTCCATGTCTCTCCCGGCTTGCCCACGCGCTGGCACGCATCGCATGATTTTACGTAGCGTTCTGCATCTTTGAAACAACCCGGCCAATAATATTCCATTAATAGGCGCTCCTTTGTTTTATTGATTCCCAGGTGTCCTGCCCAGCCATTTCCGTCGCAGAGACTCAGAATGTCCGCTCTGTATTTTTCGGGCACGACCAGCTGATCAAATGTTTTGCCTTTTCTGTCCTGGTAGTGTCGGTATAGTAAGCCTCCCTTCTCATGCATCGTTATGTTGCGTCTCGCGATGCCCTCTTTAGCTGTAAGGTGCAGTCTTTCCAAAGTGGGATCCTGCTTCTGTTCTTTTGTTAGGGACTCCCTGTTCACCTGCAAAAGGCGATCAAAACTACGCGATGTTGGAGATAAAACGGATCCTTCAGCGTTTTCTGATTCCTCTGCCGACTTAGTGGTTGAAGTCCCTCGTCGCTCATTTGCTCGGTCAGCTGTCTGGCTCTCATTCCTCGTTGGTTCACTTCCCTCCTCATTTGATTGCAACGATATGCTGGCTGGTGCGTCTCTGGCTACCTGAGGTTCGGGAATCTGACTTAGTTGAGATGCGAGCTGACGAGTTTTCGTTCTTGTCAAAGCTTGTATCACCCCGCTTCCGAGTTTCTGGCCTCTCTCGCGTAGCAATTGGTCTGATCGATTCGAGAAGAGGTAAGGATATTGAAGTGGCACGGCCTTCGAAACTGCGGCCTCAGTGATTAGCTCTCCAAACGGTCCACAAATTATCACTCTGGCTATGGGAAGGCATACACTGTGTTCTTCTACTGCCTGTTTTATCCACGAGACTTCTCCCGTAAAATCGTCCACTGACACGTAAGACGGGTGGACAACGTCCATGGTCGCGGCGCTATCACGAAGCACCCTGCACGGTTTCCCGTTAACGTGCAGCTCGTGCAGGTATGGCTTAAGGAGCTCTAGATTCTCGGCGTTATCCTCGACGCACGAGAACACCAAACGTTGCTTTGTACACTTGGCTGCAAAGTGCCCGACACCATTGCAGTTGTAGCAACGAAATGGCCTACTAGCCTCAAACTCTTCTTTCGCGGCTTTGTCTGCTCCCTGTCTCTTCGCCTGTTCTTCACGCTTTTCTGGCGCTACCTTCGTTGCCTCTGATTGCTCCGAACTTCTAGCACTTCGCGTCTTTCTGCTAGGCCATTTATCTCGCATCGCGTTTCGAGCGTGTGACGCACCCTCTTCAGTGCTCAACCTTCTGCGCGAAACGTACTCCTCTGCTAGCTCAGCGGCGCTTTCAACTGTGTCGACTTTTTCCTTGTCTTGAACCCACAGTTTCACCACTTGGGGAATGCTTCGGTAAAATTGCTCAAGGCAAAAACACTCAATGATTTTGTCTCAGCTTTCATAAACCTCGGCTCCTTTTAGCCACTCTAGCAGATTCGTCTATAGTCCATACGCGAAATCCGGATAGCCCTCGCTATCGTTTTTAATTGCGTTCCTGAAGCGCTGTCGGAAAGCTTCGGCTGACAGCAGGTACCTTTTTAGCAGGCTGGCTTTGACTTTTTCGTAGTCAGCTGCGTGTTGTGTGTTAAGTCTCGCTATGACTTCAGCTACTTCACATGGCAAGAGTGTCAGAAGCCGTTGCGGCCATGTACTGCGAGCAAAGTTCTCCCTTTCGCAAGTTCTCTGAAAGTTTCCCATGTACAATCCTATGTCCCTTCCACTTTCATAGGACTGCACGAATCTGTTTATTCTATATGATTGTACATCGCTTGCTCTTTCAGGAGACCCGGCTCTCGAACTGTCGCCTTTTTTCGATTTTCGCTTTCAAGCTGCAATCGCTTTAGATTTCTTTCTTCTTTTTCAGCTTCCCACTTTTGCCGTTCTTTCTCTTTTTCCCATTCCGCTTCCCTTTTTCTTTTTTCTTCCTGTACCAAATTCCACGTATCTACCAGCTGATCGTCATCTACGTGCTTTTGAATTGTCTTGCATATTTCAAGTTTTGTAATTTTTCCCTGTACTTCTATTGACATTTCCTCGCATAACAACAGCAAGTCCGACTTTGACAATTTCATAAGGTCCATGACAATGCCTTCTCCGCTTTGGCAATGATATCTTCAAAATGTCGTGAGATTACCCTTTCTCAATTGACATACAGTTCCCAGTGATTCTAGATTATTCTCTCAAAATCTGAAGCCTGGCGAATCCTATAGCAAAATGCCGAAACGCTTACCGGTTGAGAAATCACGATGTCGCACGGTCCATCCCACCGCTGCCACCAGTTGTTAGAGATGAGGGGTTCTTGAGTGAGCTGACTCTTTCAGCGCCGCAGGTCCCTTCTCCGAATGACGTTGTCGGACTTGGTTATGAAGGAAACTGTACAGGGGGTTTATTTTACATTATTTACAAGATTTTGGAACCCATTGGAGGATGATGGGGGAAGGTCGGAGGATCTGAGAAGATCTGAGGATGATCGAGGATTCCTTTTTCACGGCACTCGTCGTCCGGTTTAAAAAGGGTCCGGTCCCTAGGATTCCCCAGGTTTGAGGAAGTCCTCGCCAGGTTGGGCGTGGCCTAACTTGCGTTGTCATACACACACACACATAGGGACACGCCCCCGTCACATGCCTCGCCGGAGAAAGAGGGTGCCGCTGGACAATCGCCCCCACCAGAGAGAGTGTTGTCTTCGCGTCCGAACGACAGTTCTCACGCTCCAGCCGGACACGTCTTCCGGAAAGTCCGAATGGGTGAGGCGCCGGCGAGCAGGCACAGTTGAAGGGGTGAGTCACTCCTGCTCGGTTCTGGCGGTCGCTAACTGCCTCCGTGCCGCACGGTAGATCTTCCGGGAACAAGGTTTACAAACGGCAGTGGAATCCTCCGTCTCGAATCCAATAAACCACGCGAGGACCGGCCGTGGGAACCAAGATGCCTATCGCCGTGCAGGGACCCCGGCTGCAGGTGTCCTGGCCGAATACGCAGCTGAATCAGACCACCGGCTGTCTCCAGAAACCTTACAGCCCATAAACGTTGTTGAACGCTACGCAGACAATATTCATTACGGGAACACAATAATTCATAGACTCAGCAGTCTCAAATTCCTCGGTATCTGGTTGTCCGAAACTGTTTCTTGGAACCTTCACCTTACTAATCATTATATTTGATCTTTGTAAAACAGTTGGTTGCCTTTATAGCATCTCCCATCTGCTACTTAAATGGTTGAAGTTATCTATGTACTATGCACTTTTTTATTCCAAATTGTCTTATTCTTGTCTCGTCTGGGGCACTACGACTAAAAGCAAGCACAATAAATTGATACTTGTACAAAAGATGGCATTACGAGCATTCGAAGGGTATCACGGTCATCCTCAATACTTGGCTACAGCACCTCTATTTATCAAACACAGCTTGCTTAAAGCAGATCAAGTATATTTTCATCGTTTGTTGCAACACATCTACAAAAACCGGCTGTATAATACCATTCCAGACAAGTCCTCATCACAGTATAACCTCCGATCATATAGAAACCTAATCCCTAGGACGCGGACCAACTACGGGGAAACCGAAAATGACCTATCAAACACCTACCGCCCTAAAGAATTTTTCGAGTGATCTTGATTTTAGGGTTTCTCTCAATCATTTTAATGAAATAATCGAGCGCTACTCAATGCGAAATGACATGTTAAATCCTTAAACTTTTGTGCACTGACGTTATGACACAATCTTAGCTTACCTAATTAATACGGCCCCTTTTTGTGCCTGACCGGTACTATTACCGTTGAAAAGTCTTGTGTATTTCAAATATTTATTTTCTGTGCGTAAGCGAAGTCTCGTTTTTTGTCATTTTTGTTCTGCCGTGATCACGTTTCATGCAATGTGCGAGCCTCCTTCTCTTTGCTTTGTTCTGTAATACGCTGAATGTTTATTTGACTTGTAACACGTTCAATTTTTTTTACCGCTGCACTGTACTGCAAACTGTACAAGGAAGCTGCAGTTTCGTCTGGCGCTACAGCTTCGTCAGGCGCTTTTGCCTCAGCCTCGTGTTTCTTCGTAAGGAAGAAATAAAGTCTTTGAAATTAAATAAAAAAAAGCTATCGCTCCATGCCATTAAGGGGGAGCGTAAGTGTCTCCTCGATTTTATCCTCTCATCTGCCATTAAGAGAAGCAGTGAAACACTCTGTATTAACATTTCTCATCAGTATATAAATTGCATCCCATCGAACTGCTGTCATTAACTATCCCCACTCTGTTCTCCACGGTGTGCAGTATCGTCTCCCGTTCGCCAACTTTTACTGTGCAGTGATTTCGGCTTTCTAGAACTCAGATACCCTTACTGCATCACGTCGTTAATGCAAAAACTGTCTAGAACTGGCTCTTGCCTTAAACCTTTTTGGAATAGTTTTTGCGACCCGAGTTTCTCAACCGTTCTCAAGTTTACAGTTTTGAATTAATTTGATCGCTTCCACGTCTTTGCGAAATAAACGATCACTTCCACCTATTTTCAATGTGTTCTGTCGAAATTTTCATGCGCCAAGTTTTCGCTAAATATATTTTCTGTTTCACCTACGCTGGAGCAGCAAAGCAGCGAGACGCGGGAAACACCTCAGTGAGAGGGGGGGGGCAGAGATTGTCACGTGGCACGCACGTCACTAAGTGACGTGATTAGATGGACGTCGCTGTGCGCCCTCCGCTGGCGTGCGATTTTCGAATGGTGTGAGAAATAGCCCAAATTTGCTAAGCCCCGATGGTGGGGGTAATTATGTTTTCGAAGTCCTAAAAACTGATAGGGCTATTATTAACGGCCGGCTACACATATCGAATTGCAATCAGGCGCCTATCTGAAATCTTTAAAAATTTAGAACTGTTTAGTTAACTCCTTTTATAGTAAACGTGATCCCCTTGCTTTCTGACGTCCGCCAACACTGGTATTATTATGCTAGAAAAAGCTTCTCCATACCTCAAAAAACCTATTTTCGAAATTTCCAGCGGGCTTCCCTGAAACACCTGGTATATTCCCTTTGTGTGTCAAGATATGGTTAATAGTCAGCGCTCTATGCTGTCTCTTCATGAGCAACACTGCGATCCAGTTCCAGCGATGTGACTGTCAAAACTTTCTGCCACACTGGTGTGCTTCTACAGACATAAGTTTCTCCAGAGTATACTAGTAGAGAGGCAGCGCTCCGTATTGTCGTGTAGCCCACATCGTCCCCTTATGTTATTAAGTTTGCCGCTGTTCCGGCGTTCTACTCGTTGATGCAAAAAGGTCTCGGCTTTCAACGTAAACTTTCTTTACATGAGAAGACACACTGAAGAGCTTGTCAACTCGGTTCATTTATAATAAAGTAAAAGAACACCAAAAGTCACGTTATGTATACTAATATGTGGTCACGTGGTGGGACGCGTGACAGTACCAAGGTTTCACCGCAGACCTTCGCTTCAGCCTGTTTTGCGCGATTTACTGCGTCAACGAATGATTATAGTTCTTTGCTGTAATATCATATCTAATAATAATATCATATCTCCGCTACGCCTCGTGCCGTTGCGCTGCTTCGCTTGATGCTATCATACAAATGTATCAGTGTAAAGCAAGCTTTTTTCGTTTTACCATAATCTCATGTTCTAGTCTATTGTCAGTTCCTTTAAAAGGGCACGGACACAAAATTTTGAACGAAATGATATAATTTGTTTCGTGGGCGTAAGGAAATCCCTTTTAGCAAGTTTCCGCCGCAGGCGTTGAGTGGAACGTAATTTAAGTATGATTTTGAATGTTGTCCGAGGAGCCGCTCGGCATTTCCACCCACACCTAGTAACGTCAGAGTGCACTTGCCCCAATTCTTGTGACGTCACCGAACCCAGTGGTTGTTCACAGGAACAACCAGTGCTTGCCGGTGATGCCGACGGCATCAGTATTGTGGTAGTCCATGCAGGTTGGCCGGTCGACCGTGATGTCAAGGTGTCGTTCTGCACTGACGCCAACCGAGACCGAAACTGCCGGTACAAAATCTTTGTAATTAATTATTAACCCTTCACACTGGTGTTAGGACCTCATTTTCGCGATTAATAGGCGCACAGGCCCCTTTTAAGGCAAAAAACTGACTCCGGAAACTTTGTGTTTCTACTCCTTTAAGCAAGAACACGGACCACAGAACATGAAAGCGAGGTTACACAACGCAAGCTTTGCTTTGCAATAAACGCTTATTCTGCCAACAGCGGGCAATCAAGGCAGACGGAAAGATCACCTGGAAGGCACGGAGTTATAAACCACGAGAAAAAGTTGCGACGGAAAACAAGCTCTCAGAAATCACGCTGCTAATCAATCAGGCTGTGAAAAATGGGCTCACGTCGCCAACCCCCGGGGGAAGAACACGGCCACCGAGGAAGTGTGGCTGCATGCAGGGCCCAAAAATATAGCACTGCATACAAACAACCTTTATTCGCGCCGAACATCATCTCGAGGAAACGGAACCAGAGGCTCACAAAAGACGACGACGACCGTCGGAGGCCGGCCGCGGGACAGAAGAAGACGAAGCGCTGTTAGGCGTGTTCGATTAGAACCAGGATGAGGTTGCCGACGAGGCTTAGCTAGCACCGCCCAGCGAGGCTGGCACTACACATTGTCTCCTGCATCCTCAGCCTGCACTCATGACGACAGCCTCAAGCCCGAGCAAGGCATTGAGTCGACCACGACGCCCTTCGACAAAAAGCAGTGCCCTGTCGACGAGTACCCGGTCCCCAAGGAGGTCATGTGAGGCATCCAGAACACGGACCCGATGTGGTTCGGTGCGCTGACGTCGGGCCCGCAGTCCGTCGAGCAGAACAAGTCCGCACAGGAGGTCCGCGTGCTGGCCGGCCAGAAAAAGGCCGCCGTAGAGACGAGGCGGATCGAGGAGAGCGGCGGATACGTGTTCCAGAACCAGACGGTGCCCCCACCGATTAGCTCTGGTGGCATGCACTTCTGTGGGACACATGATATCTACCAGCGTGCGTATATTTTTTGTTTATGTCGCTTATTCTCCTTTTCACTTTTCTTGTGTTCACTGTGCATTTTTTAGCGTTCCCCCTTTCCTTGCGCACGCTCATGTCCCAGTGACATTTTTTTCATGCAGAAAAGGCCTCCACCTCTTGCTTGACCATGGAGTCGCGGTTCGACAAGCGGCTAACGGCTAGCGGGGCCGACTGAGTGGAACTTCCGCGTTTACGGACTCTGACTCTTGCGGCGGCGTTCACGGCGCCACTGCGCATGCTCAATCATTTGTAATAGCGATTTTTCATCAGTAACTAAATAACGGAGAAGGTGAAGAGAGAACGTTCCTATCTTTCGCGTGACTACTGCACTCTCGCTTATTGACGCTAGCTGCGGTTGATTCCGCAGTGCTCTGTAGTACGACATTGTCAGTTTCGCTGCCTAATATCACAATGCGCTCATAGCTTTGATAAAGTTATCTTGCAAATGTTTTGCGTTCAGAGTCATTAACTGTGATACACTTTATGCGGTTTTGATCTCGATCACTGTGCTTGTTTACAGAATTTTTCTGTTCATGCTGGGGCAAACAATGCCGCTTTTATAACAATCGGCGCTGTTCTTGAAATATGAAGTTGGAGGCACGCCCCAGTTGCGATGGGGCGTGTATTCGATTTTATAATAGCAAAAGCGGATTTTAAAAGACCTAATTTTTTCTTCACAACAGAAAGCTTGGTGTCCAAATCCCGCGCGGTTGCGTTATAAACACTGCAGAATAAAAAGAAAGAAAAGGTAAACTTCATCAATGGAGACCCTTGTAATCTTGCAGTGTTGTCATATGCCTTCAGGACTGCTATATTACTTGTGCGCTAATCCTTACGCGCTTCTGCAGTATTCTACGCACGTATGCGTAACGCGCTGGCATGCTGAGTGCTCTCTCTTTTTCGCTGATGTGAAGGCAAACACGCTTTCCAGCTCAATTTTTCACACTAGGATCCTTGATGTAATCAAGAGTGACCCTATATTTTTCATTAGGAAACTTCATGAATTTAACCATAGCAAGACTAAGATACCTCTATGTGGTCATAGTGGGTACTAGGGTACCGATCGAGTTCCACCGTATACCATCGTTTTATCCCGTTTTACGCGATTTTCAGTACCAAGTTAAAATTAGTTTATACCGATCATACCAGGCTTTTGATCCTGTCAATATAAAGCAAGATATATTTTGATTTCCACCCTGATCTCGTAACGAACTTCGCGAACGACATGACAGCACTGAAAAGAAAGGGTGCTCAGGGCAAGCGCTGAATGGAAGCAGACGAAAAGGTGACATGTAGAGAAAGAGATAGCAAAGCAGGAGTGAAATTGGCCAAGCAAAACAAGGTCTTTGAGCAAGGCAGAAAAGCAGAGAGAGAGAGAGATCGAAACAATTTTTGTTCATAAATTTTGGTGGAATGGGTGGGGTGGGGGGTTAGGCCCGCCAGGTGGCCACGAGCCTTTGGAGCACGGCGATCCATTGGGGTCGGGGTACCGCTCGGAGTCTGCAGATCTGTCGAGGGAATGTCCGAGGGACAAGCGTGGAGAATTGTGACAGAGGGTGGTCTTGGGAAGATAGAAAACATCTTGCGCGTATCTATCGTTCTCAGAGGTCGAGCTCGTTTCTAAAAAGAGTGATAAAAAAAAAACGCTCACTCGCTCCACCGAGGAAAAAAGTGCGATCCATGCGGAAATTTGGTTATCGAGGCCGAGGAACGTAGATGTGCGCTCAAGCTGAGAGCAGGAACCCAGGTTTATTCCTCGCCGCGCCTTTATTATTCCGCTCCTGGGGGTCCGGAGTCAGAGGCTGATAGAAGAAAACGACGACGACCGTCGGAGGCCAGAGCCGAAGGCGCGCGACAGAAGACGACGAAGGCCGTGCTCCTGGACGTGTTCGATTCGGACCAGGTTGACACTGACCGCCAGGGCCAGCAGTGTCCGGCGAGAATTGCATGGCGCGCCGTTTCCGTCATCTTCAACCTCCATCAAGGCGCCAGAGCAAGGCATGGAGTCGACCACGGCGTCCCTCCACGAAGAGGAGTGCCTTGTCGACGAGTACCCGGTCCCCAAGGAGATCATGCGAGGCATCCAGAACACGGACCCGATGTGGTTCGGTGCGCTGACGTCGGGCCCGCAGTCCGTCGAGCAGAGCAGATGCACACAGGAGGCCAATGTGCAAGCCGGCCAGAGGAAGGCCGCCGCAGAGTCGAACCGGATGGAGAAGAGCGGCGGATACGTGTTCCAGAAGCAGACGGTGCCCCCATCGTTCAGCTCTGGTGGCACACCCTTCCGCTAGCCGCACAATTTCTACCGGTGAGCTTCCATTTTCTGCTTGCCTTACTTTTGATTTTCCTACCTTTTCTTCTGCTGTTTTTTTAGACCTTGCAACCTGTTTCCAAGCACTAATGCTCCGCTGCTTTTCGTCCATGCATACAGGGCCTCTGCTATCCTCTGCTTGGTTGTGGGGACACTCGACTGCCAAGAGGACTTAGCCAGCGTGACCGACTACGACATACCGGAGCTCACATGGACTGGCTTTTGTGGCGGCGCCCACGACGCCACTGCGCATGCTCAGTAATCAATATCCATTTCCCATCATTAATTGATCGACGGAGAAGTCGGCGTGAAACCTTCCTAAGCCACACACAGTTACTGAAATGTTGCTTGTGGGCACTGGCTGCGACTAATATGCTAATACTATTCACTACGTGACTGTCAGTTATCCTATATAAAATAATGCATTCTTGAAAATTTTTGCAAGGCTTTCTGTCAAATAGCTTGCCGTCATGCTCATTTACACTGACGTGGTGCAGTCACATGAGGTCGAGAGAAGTGCACGTCCGCATTGTTTTGTGCCGTCGTATTACTGATAATCTTCCCCCGCATAGTTGTGTGTTTAAGCTGTCTTTATTTACATACTCCTGAACCTCGCTGCACAGCGGACGTCTGTATACACGAGCGGCCAATTACAGCGTATTATTTTCACGCCGAAAAGTAAATCCGCTTTGGTTGTTGTGCATACGACCCGTTTATACGACTTATCGCAGATTTACGCTCCCGCCGTGTACAAAGGCGTCGACGTGGATGGCGCGCAGCAGTGGCATGTTTTCGCACTAAACCGCGGGGAACGCTGGAAATCCAGCTCGCGTCGTTCGACTCTGTGTGCAGAGTCGAGGCCTTCGCCCACGAAAACAAACCTCTCGCGCCGGTGTCGGGAGGGCGCCTCTATTTCCCCCTCTCGCTCGCTTGATACATTACCGGAAGAAAAAGTTGCAGCCAGGCTTCAGACTAAATTTGGTCTAAATTGCTTCGAGCTCAGGCGGCCCGAGTCAACGCGTAATATAAGCGAGGGCCGACTGGCGTGACGTCACGGAGGCAGTTCCGCGAAGCCCGACCTGGCGCGGCTTGACGTTCCGCGACCGACAACGCCGTGGCGCTCTCGAAGCTCGCGCGCGCTCGATGAGGCCAGGTTTCGTGCGACGCGCGCCGTCTGACGTACAGGAACCGCGACGGCGTCAGGACTCGAACGGCGTTCCTCGAAGCCGCGAAGAGCCAACGCTCCTCGCGTCAATGTCGTGCACCGGGATCAACTTGCTTTTCCTTGCGCAGCCATCGTTCTTTCGGGCCTGCGACCGCCTTTCCTGGCTCAAAAAAAAGGGGGGAGGGGGACGGAAAAGAAAAGCGCTTCCTTCTTCCTACTTTTCACCGTGTCCACTGGGAGCGCCATAGCCTGGCATCGGTCCGCGGCCCTGCGCCGGGAGTGGTCACCTCGACGTGCGCCGCGCGTGGTGTCAGCGTGCGGTAAACTGCTCGCTACCATTGTTCGCGAATTGCGGCTTGTGCGACGATCTTCTTAGGCAGGGACGCTACTGGCCGCCGAAAAGGCCGCTCCCTTCGCGGCGTTTCGCGGATCACTCGCGGGCGCGTGGCGGTGCTGTTCGCCGAACAAGCCGGCCTCAGCGGGTGCTGACGTCGACAACATGCACTTCGTAGCCGCCATGTTAACGGCCAATGGTTTTATCACGTAGGTGCCTGCGTCGATCGGATGCGCACTCGTCGAAGGTGCGCCTCTCGGGCATCCCAGGCTTCTTGCGTGACTAAGTGCGATCACTCAGCACCAGCACTACTGTTTTCAGTACAGAGCGTCGGCAAATATTTCATGCCGCCTGTAATGTTATCGGTCGTACAGGGTGTTTTAGTGCGAAAAGCACTACTTCACTAGAAAAGCTGAAAAGTGGAGAGTATGTGTGAAGCCTCAACCTTTGACCTTTGACGGAGCGCCAGCGGCAGAGTCCTTGCGCAGCTGCTCCGTCAACGCGCGCAACCGCGGCTCGGCTGCCGATAGGATTTTGCAAGCGGTTGCCTTTGAGGCGACGTTGCCTCGAGGGCTTTCGCACGTCCTAATTGGTTGAACTACGGTAAAACCCTACCGTTTTTTGTTTTTATTATTACAGATTTTGCCTTAAAAAAGTCACGAAAGACAGAACAATTTGGTCTCTTCAGGCGGATTGTACGGCATGGCAGACATAATGTCCTAGTATTATGTTATTAAAACAGGATTAGCTATTTATTATTTACTAATCAACTGAGCCGCGAACTGATCACGTTCGCTGGCCACTGCATTAGGAGGGGAAGGAAGAGGTAAACTTTAATAAAAAAGAGACCTTAGGCGCGGGTTAGGGTGGTGTTCCCCTCTCCGCGGGGGGCTCCAGGTGGCCGACCGATGGTGTCGTTCGGCGACCTGTTCGGCCCGCTCCGCGACTCGGAGTTGAACCTCCGGAGCCAAGCTAAGCAGCGCGGCCTCCCACTGCGATTGGGTAGAGAGCTCCAGACTCTTCGATGACTTGTCTTGGTTATACATGGGTATAGGATGTGTGGTGTGTCTGCCCTTTGGTGCCCGCAGAGAGAACAGACGGGGCCGAACTGCTCTGGGAACCATATGGAGTACATGTACGGACTGAAGAAAGTGTCTGTTTGGAGCTGCCGCCAAATGAATTGTGCATTACTTAGAGATCTGTGGGGTTCTGGAAAGATTTGTCTTTCTTTCTGGAACTGAGTTGTAATTTATTTGTAGGATGTCATTCGCCCTTTGGCAGACCTGAGCTCGGGGTAGTGCACATTCCGGTTAATTACCAATCCTCGGGCAAATTGGTGCGCCGCCTCGTTTCCAGGATGGTCTGAATAGGCGGGGACCCAGATCAATGTGGTCTGGTGGGTATTGGAGATTTTTTCTAAGATTTTCATGGCTGCGGAGTGGGTCCTTCCTTTGACAAAATTTCGAATTGCTGTCTTAGCGTCGCTGATTATGTATTTGGAAGTTGTGGAGGTATAATGGCTAAAGCTACGGCAGCTTCTTCGAGTCTCTTTCGGCAATTTTGTTTTATCGATCGTCGCCGATGCAAGTGGAGAACCTCGTTGATCGACGACTTCCAGGCCCACGTGCGCCTTGTCTTTCTAAACTAAAAATCTTTCGTGAAGTTTTTGTGCCTTACCGTTTCTTCTTTCCTTATCGTAGTCAAGACACGTGCACGAACACTTCATAAACCGTCCTCTGCCCAAAAACATGCAGCCGCTGCATTAGACCACTACACTATCGCCGCAGCCGAACATCCCGCGTGTTTGAGTGCCAGCCTCTCGCGCTGTGCTTTGTATGTCGCCTTCTTCACCTACTTACATCCGTGCGCAACGGATCCAGGACACACCGCTATCCTACTACCCTCTATTCAGGCTCGTTAAGAGGCCCCATAATTTTTTAGTGGGCTAGCATTAAGGCCCCCGCTCATCGATTTCTCCGATCTTTGCCTGAATCCTGCTTGACCTTGAAAACCGAGCCTCGAACCGAGACCGAAATGAAAACCGAAAAGCTAGAGCACCTAATTCGCATTGTGCCTAACCGCACTGAATCGGCCGTCATTGTTTTTTAAATTTTCGGTTTTAAATATCATATGGCGTAATCGGAGGCATTCATGATCGCAGGCGAGCCCAGGATTTAAAACTTCTTAATCGCCATTGCGGTTCTTGATATCGAACGTGGAACTATGCCCGAAAAATGAGCCCGTGCAGCAAACAACGCGCGAGACGCGCCGGAAATAGTACAGCCGCTGTTGGGGTTCATGTAGCAGCTAGTGTTCCTGTATATGCTTCCGGAGGGAGCATATACAGGAACACTAGTAGCTGCATCCTACCGCTGCCACCTGTTGTTGGGATTCAGGTAGCGTGACTGGGTCGGAGAAGAGACGAGGACGATCGGAGGAATAAAACTTGGAAAACTTTATACAAAGACTATTTACATAATGTACAAGTAAGGGCAACTGAGAGTGCCTCTCAGTAAAGGGAGCTTCTTGGCAGTCGGGAGTCTCTCCCAGCAAAGGGTATCTCTCAAGAAGGGGGCTCTCTTCTGGTACCAAACCAGCAGCTCGTTAAATACTCTTCGTATTCCCCAGATCTTTAGCTGGGGAATACAGTGAAGAAGGATGTCCAATCACACTATGGCACTGATGGTACCACCCACGGCAGGGCGGTCCTGATGTTCCCTCGCAGCTCGGTCGAGGGAAAGGGAACAGTACCCGGTCACGTTGTCGTCCACGCAGCCTCCAGGTGGGCGCGCACGTGGGTCCCGACTGCGCCCATGTGGAACCGGAAGGCGCCTGCCTGACACAGGAATGCGGGCTGTCTCCCAGCAGGGGCTGAAATATCTTGTACTGAGGACCGGAACGCGGAACCTCTGTCGAAGGCGAAGCTCTCGGGCAATTGTTCAACCTGGAACCGGAAGGCGCCTGCGTGACACAGGAATGCGGGCTGTCTCCCAGCAGGGGTTGAAAGATATTGTACTGATGACCGAAACGCGGAACCTCTGTCGAAGGTGCGGCACTCGGGCAATTGTTCAACCCCAGCGTGACTGAAGAGGACAACACTGATCTTGTACTTCGTCGTCTGATGGCCTGTTCGAATACGTGGGGCCGCTATTATCGTCGCTGCATCTGACTTTCCTGCAGCCACGTTTCTTCCAGAGGGCTCATTCACCTTCGCGGTGGTTTTCAGGGAATCATCCCCCATGTCGAAATTCGCCGAACTCAACAGCAGGAAGGGAGCACGAGCACAACACCGCACTTCACGCTGGGGAGACGCGTTTAAAGGCCAAAAAAAATGGAGCACGTTGACTAAACGAGAGATCAAACTGCCTAAATACCTCAAAGTATGATTTTTTATTATTTTTTATATTACGCACTGATTATTCGACAGCTCAATAGTTTATTTCATTTTTGTGAAAACGCTATTACATAGAGACAGAAAAAGTTATGAAAGACGTCATGACAGGCAGTGTTTTCGCAACTTTCCAATCACGTAAGAATCAAGCCATTCAAGCCATGACGGATGTATTTTGCGTGCACTTTCGCCATTGTGAGGAGGCTATCACTTCCTATCAAAAATCTCAAGAACTCCAACAGTTTCATATGAGGCTATATTCAGGAGTTTACATCTCTGCGGCTATAAGGTACATCTTCAAATTCGCAAGTTAGAAAACCATCGAAAAAACTTCACCGCATTTCATTGCTATATAAGGCAAGGAAACGCATAAAACATTGCCCTAAATCTGTTATGTTTTAACATTGTACTTTTTCAAAAATCTAAGGAAAAACCATTCCATTTTTTTTTAAACTTCTGAAATTTGTCTCCGAAAGCAGGCGAAAGAGAATACGAACAAACATGTGGCACTATGCTGTTTCTAACAATGTTATTCAAGCTCAAACCTGTACCGTCTCGAGCATAGAAAGGAACGTCTCAAATTAAGGTGCCAAAGCAGCCAATTCGCCCTCCGCTACCCTAAATTTTCCTAAATGCCGAGATTAAGAACTTTATCTTCAATAGATAGCATACCTAATTACATTTTCACGGACAAACGCCAATCTGTGACGTAAGTAGGATTCCGTGGCGCCCCTACTGCCGCGTGCGGGTAACAGCTGAGAATGCAGCCCTTATGAACGCATGTAAACAATAGCTTTGAATGTAATTCTCTGATCTCGCAGTGCAGCTATGAGGTTTTCTGTCGTTACAGAAAAGCTGACTACGTCCTACAACATAACATGGAAGTGTAAAAGTTCATCTCAAAGCTAATTCATTTGCAAAACATTTCAATATGTGCTCCCAGAGACGTTTTACAAATCTCCATTCTATTTTAGCCTCATATCGCCTTTTGTTAACGAAGGAGGACGGCACTAATTATTCATTTTGGAGTCTCTCTGATAAGTAAAAGCGAAAAGAAAATGTTAGAAAAAATTGAGGGAATGTCTGCTCCAGCATAGCTGTCACAGGATTAAACCGATCAAAATAAATAAATGGGGCTTAAAAAGGAACCCCAAATGTATTTTTAAATCAAACACGAATTAGAAAAAAAAATGAGCCAGCCAGGGTTTGTCTGGAGCGGAACGACAAAGCGAGGGTCTGGGGACATGCACGGCATAATAGGTGCACTGTAGAGTAAGAAAATTACATAAAAAACTTGTTTACACATGTCTTCCTATGGACCACATGCATCCCCATCTGTTATCTGCACCCGGTGATAGCGGCGCCCCCGAACCCTGCTTACGTCACAGATGGGTGTTCGTCCATAAAATGTAATTAGGTATGCTCTTTCTTGAAGGAAAAGGTCTCAGTATTGGCATTTGGGGGAAATTTAGAGCAGCGGAGGGTGGATTTGCTGTTTCGTCACCTTCATTTAGGCGCTCCTGTTGATGCTCGAGAAGCTAGAGGTTTGATATTGGATAACGTTGTTACAAACAACATCATCCAACATTTTCTTTCGTATTATGTTTCGCCTCCTTCTACAGACATATTAAATGGGTTTTTCCTTCATTTTTGAACACTACTATTTTCAAGAATGCCTGATTTAGGGCAACGTTTCTTGCGTTTCCCTACCTCATATGGCAATGGAAGTCGGTACAGTTTATGAACACTTAGATTATTATCTATCCTGCGAATTTCAAGATGTACCTTATAGTCGCGGAGAAAAAAAAATTTGAATTTCACCTCATTTGAAACTTGTGGCGTTTTCGAGATGTATTTTTTTTTTTTTCAGTAAGTGGGAACTTCCTGAGAATGACGAAAAAAGCCAGTCATCTTCCTCAAGTGCAGTTCCAGTACGCAAAATAGATCATTCGTGGCTTGAATATCTCGATTCTTACGTCATCGCAGGGTTATGTAATAGCTCAGTGCGCAAAAGCGCTGCCTCTGCCACGACGTCGTTCATAATTTCCACCCTACATCCTGCACAATGTAGGGCTTGGCGCACAAAATGCAGTCTGTTTCATTTTCGGCTGCCTATTCGAGCTATGCCATGTCCGTTCATGTTCTAGCGTTTGCTGAAGAAAGTAACGGCTACATTTACGGCTCTCTGTGTCCTCATACTTTTGTCTCTCCGCCATCTGTCACAGAGCGAGAAATACAGAACCAAGAGCAAAGGTAGCCCGTAGGTTTTACTGGGATTCGAACCCATCTCTTTTGAGTGCCATGGTATAGGTACAGACAACGCGCCTCGCTGAGGCCATTTGCGCCGACCCGAGCAGACGGCGCCGCTGCTGCTTTCATTTGGCATGCAGGTCGTAGAAGCTTATGCAAAAGGCACTTGCTTATATAATAGTTAGCCTGCAATTAGTGTGTCATGACTGACAGCTGCGTGCTAAAAAATGTCGGCATATCCTCCTATGTTCATCTGTCTCCTTAACTCCCCTAAGCCATATGACATCCCCTTGAATGCCCGACAGCTCCTCAAAGAGCTCAGCTATCCTATATACCTAGCTGTGCTGTTTGTGCTGGGACGCATAAAAGCCCGGGGCTGATCGACAGCGGTCATAGGTGGCTATGTGTCAGAAATCTGGTCGGGGAATTTTTCCGCGGGGACCTGGGTTCGAACCCGACCGCGGCGGCCGCGTTTCGGTGGAGGCGAAACGCAAAAGGCGCCCGTGTGCTGTGCAATGTCAGTCTACGTTAAAAATTCCTAGGTAGTCGAGATTATTCCGGAGACCTTCACTACGGCACCTATTTCGTAATTTTTTCTTTCACTCCCTGCTTTATTCCTTCCTCACGGCGCGGTTCGCCTGTCCAGCGATATACGTGCCACAGTTACTGCGTCATCTCCTTTCCTGAAAAAACAATTTTTACATATTTGTTCTATGAAAAAGTGTAATCGGCAATAAGCAAAGTAAACTCACAGTACGCTGTACTGATGGGGGACTTTAGTGTGAAGGTAGACAAGAAGCAGGCCGGAGACCATGCGGTAGGCGCTATGGCATAGGCCAATGGTGAGACTAAAAATGAGACGGGCTTCATACTATATGCGCTCACCGTACCATCGTATACAGGATGTGGAAGGGCTCGAAAAGGTGCGTTGCAGCGGCTACAAAATGTTAAGGTTTCGAATTAGCATAGACTTGAAGAGGGAACAGAAGAAATTAGTAAAGTGGAATCCCATTAACGAGGAAGTGGTAAGAGGGGACGAATTATCTTATTAGAAACGCGAAAGCATTAAAGCGTCTAACCCTACAGACAGAATAGAACTGGCAGAGCTATCAAAGTTAAAGGGAAGCTGAAGCACTTTTCGTAAAAATTGAGTTCCCTGCGGCATTTTAGGGTGTTTTGTCCGAGACAAACAATTTCACATTCAAAAGGAGCGGAAATACACGCAAAAAGCTGTTGTTTAGGAGAAAACGCGCCCCATCGCCTCAGGCCGCCGAACGAACCCCGCTGTTGCTCGCGATTGCCCGGGTCCGTCGTGACGTCATCCACGGCGGTCTCCGGCCAGCACCGACGGCGTTGCTGCGTAGCGCGTTGCTTCAGCTGGCTTAAAAATTACGTTTTGGAAATTGTGGATAATTCAAGCAGTTTTGAACAGTTTGGACTCTTACCATACGTGTTCGAGCCATCAGCGGCTCCAGAAAACGGCGGAACCAACGACGCCGCGAGTGCGCCGGCAGCGAAAGTCAAGTCGCGACATTTTCACGTGTTGGAAATCTCGATTTGCTTTGATTTATGGGGGTTTAACGTCCCGAAGCGAGTCAAGCTTTGAGGCACACCGTAGTGGAAGGCTCCGGAAATTTCGACCACCTGGGGTTCTTCAACGCGCACTGATATCTCACAGTACACGGGCCTCTAGAATTTCGCCTCCATCAAAATTCGACCGCAACGGCTGGGGTCGAACCCACGACTTTCGGGTCAGCAGACGAGCGCCATGGCCACTGAGCCACCGCGGCGCACGACTGATACATATGTTTTGCGTCGTTGCATGCGCGTGCATATCTTTTGTGCACGTGCAAATGGCAATAAAAAAAAACGTAAATTGCGTGGAACCGTTGTTGTGTACCGCCTCTGCATAAAATCCTGGCCACCGACTTTCTGTGACGCCTGTAAACATCATCGAGTTCAGATCATTGGCATGCTTACTCGAGTCGCGCAAGGTAAAACACTTGTTTGTTCATTTATTTATAGTGACGTGCCTAATTACTGTAATTGAAAAGCGCCAAAACCCCCCACACACGCACACAAGAAAAGAGAACGGGGCAGAGTGCGGATTCTTGCCAGGAGTAGCAATGTGAAAGCCAGAGAACTGGTTGAAGCGTTCGATATCAGCAAGAAAGGCAGTCTGGGCGTCAGCGAAACATCTATATCTTTGTATAAGGCGGAAAAAAAGTTTTTAGAGCAACGAAGGGCGCTCTGTCCCGTTCTCTTCTCTTGTGTGTGTGTGTGTGTGTGTGTAGTTTTGGCGTCTTTCAATTACAATGATCAATTACCAACTAGCCCAACAGGAAGTTCTCTTACGCCTAATTACACCCGTTGGCCTCTTAGAATTGCGAACGAATGAAAAACTGGATGAATTGGAGTGGGTTCACTGCTGTACTGCAGCGGGAAAAGACAAGACGACGGAGGAAGCTCCCGTGTGTGCTATTCCTATACGAATGTTTTCACTTGATCATTTGCCCCCTCTTCTATACGCTGCCGCCATGCTTCCCTACCAGAACACTCGTGTTACTGGACAACGCAAGTAATGAATATAAAACGAAGCAGAAGTAAATGTACGTGCTAACAGCTGGTTTTTCAACATAGCCGCTAGGCAAGCTCGCGTGTTAGCTGTTGACAACCCCTTGCCAACAGAAGGGCCAAGTCATTCACCTGCGTCAGCCTTTGCTTCTTGGCTTTGCGAAACCAGCAGCAGCAGCAGCAGCAGCTTCCTCGGAGAGATGTACAGCGATGTTGCCATGAGCTGCAATGAACACTTTTGTGTCATGGATTAGATGTCATAATGCGCTGTTCTAAACTACTGTTGACTCGAAAACAAAGTTTTTGCACCTGATGAGGGAGATTTCTGTGCTGAAGACGGTGACTGCTGCGTCACCAGTGTGCTTGCCTCCAATCGCCGGCGCTTCTGCCGATCATAGCGGCTCGCATCGGTCGTGCCACCGGCGTCGCCGTAGCCAAGATGCAAATTAGGCGCCCAATATTGATTGCAATCGTCAAAAAGCTGAGCCGGTGCCCCTGGACAAATTCATTTCGTAAGGTTTTCTCAGCGCACAGCACTCGGTCATGCAAACAAGGAAGAGGATTATTGAGCTGAAATAACTACGACGATTCGCAATCAACTCGACCAGTAAAGTGCGAGTTCACGATCTGGATGTGGTCAGATCAAACGAAACTACATTTACAGCTAAACTTTGTTCGGTCGCACATTTCAGCATGCAGGAAAATTGCATACGGGGCACGCACTTAAGTGATGAGTGATGCCAACTATCCCCGGCCAGAAATAACTACTACACACTTCAGCGGGGCAATGTAAACGCGGGAACACTTGTCCGAGCGGTGCGATGCGGCGCGAAGACAGCAAATTTTCAACGCAGGCAGGAGCACCTTTTCGCCGGCAATTCTGGTGCTCGAGCGCAGCCGCACTCTAGTGGAGATGCGCTAATATTTTGTTGCGCAGCGCACTGCTCCACCGCTCTTCGGACTGTCTCGGAAAGCCTTGTTGACAAGTGGCCAAGGTGCGACCGTTCCGGGATGAAGTTTGAAATAAATTCCATGTTGACCTGAAATGAAGTGCAGTGAATAAACTTGGCACTTGTCGACGTCTGAATCAAGGCCCTTCCTCTTGATTCATCCGCGCTAGCCATTCGCTCCGGCGTCTTTCCGACAACAGCCGTGTCTTCCCACATTCGTTCACGCCCACTTTCGGCACCTTGAAGAACCTAAGGTCCGCTTCTTGGTTCCTAATCTTCTACTTCTTCGTTTGAGTGCGACCACTTCATGTAATGATTGCGCAATAATCTCCACGGAACCGCGGTTACAGGTGTTAGCACTGCATCACTGACACTGCGTACGGCGGTATGGGTAGTACGGGCGAACGCGAGCTGCGCCACACAATGACCGCTAATTCCAGCATGCGTCGGTTCGCTGACGTAGGATACAACTTAAACAAACAGCAGTTGTTAACAATGGGCCACGGTCCGCGGCGGATTCCTGTGTTACTCTGCTAGCCAATCATAACAATAAACGAAATAAGCTTTTTTAATGTTCGGCTTTATTAAAGAAGCCAGATATAGAAATCGTGGAGCTTACAATTTTTTTTTCTGGTGGTTAGCTTCTTTTTGGCAACCGGAAAAGTTTTAACAACGAACTACTTTTTTGTCGTGGATGAATTCTGTGCAGCGGTCCTGAATGTGGATGGAGCTTGACTGCAGACTTAAAGGGGCTGTGAAAAGGGCGCTCAACAAAGGTGCCATGTGCCTAGGATGCTAAAGGACGCCACTACACAAATATCGTCCAGCAAGAATTTTTAAATGCGTTTTGTAGAAGCTTAGTTATCTGAGGTCAAAATTTGAATTTCAGCGTCTTCGCGCCTTTTCCTCTCTCGCCACTTTTTGCAGCCTGAAACGTCGGCGCTCCTCCGCCGGCCCCTCGCACTCGTGTACAGTACGTGGCGGCTGTGCCCGAGTGCAAAAAACTGCTTTCGAACAATATTTCTTGCTTAGCAATGCGAAATCACCAGCCATTTTTAAACAAAAAATGCTATTTTATGGCTCGCAGAAGAATGGCTGCGCATGGGAGATTATTCCAATTAGTGATATTAACATGAAAAAATCACGAAAAGCCTATACGTGATTCCAGTTTCTACCATATTTTCCATTCGGTAGCTACAGCACACGTATGGTTTCACCTCTTAAATTGGAGAGACTATATATAAAGGACGAAAACCAAGTGCGTTGTGGAGCGTATACATAGCATGCATGCTCCTTTGCAGAATGCAATTTTCGAGCTGCTCTCGTCATAAAAGAGAAGGGGGTGGCGCGGCCAGGCCGTTTGCCTGTGGAAAATTTCTCGCTTAGTAGAGTAGGGGCAGTAGTTTCCCCCCCTTTCAAGGTAATCTGTCCTTGCTCAAATCCCATACGAATGCGTCAGCGTAGAAGAGCTCGTGTCGCACAAAATCCTGCGTTGTCGTCACTGACGGTGAGCGAAAAATCCAGGAAAAATCCCCAGAGTAGTAACCTAGGAGGCAGGTAAGCAACATAGGGCACGTGACCTTGTGGCGTCATCACAACCTGACAACCACAATTGTGAGCCAACTGCGCACCTTGGCGAGTGACAGATGAAGCAATGTTTGGTCGCGACAGATTGCCCGCGAAGGGCAACCTGGGTCGCACAAGCTCAAACAATGCGCAGTGCAGTAGCGCATCGCTTATTTTACCGCTGCGCCACTTCGCCAAGAGGGGTATGAGGAATTTGAGGGATCTACGAATGTTCTGTAGAGGATGCCAATTCTGCATATATGGGCATTAACCCACTAACGCTATCGGGTCGTACCCTTAAGCCGGAGCTTAAGTGCCACATCCATTTTTTTTCTTCTTAACAATGGCTCCACCTGCTCGACTTCAACGGTGCACATCATTGTTTCCGCAAAACGAGCCACTGTGCGCATGCACAAGGAGGCAATTTTCCGAACATTTCTTCTTTTACATGCAAGAAAAAATAGAAAGTAAATTGTGTCCACTTCAATTTTTTTCTTTTTCAACATTGGGACGTCGTCACACGAGTCTTGGCAAGTCGCCAACATAGGGTTTTCCTTTTGACAACGACAGAAACGCAATCATTAAAGTCGTAGCCACTCAACTATAATGAAAGGGTGAGATCAAAACCGTAAAAGGTCTTCCGATCCTAGGCGGCGCTGCATGTGTCCTAGAAAAGCTCGTGCCACTGGGCGCACCGCGCATCCAAAGCAGTAGCCTTCAGTGACATCATCTCGTGTACTGCAGCGCCCTGGTTAGCCTTCGGTCTTCATACAGAAATGAAGAAAACGTACGCGGACAACCACAAGCCGACCACAGCGATAGCCGGAGCAGAAGCAGTAGCAAGCAAGCAGTCGACGAACACCCGCAAGCCCTCCGAGAACGCGACTAATCCTCGGAAGGCAGCGACAGGAGCGGGCGACCTGTATTCACCGCCGAGTACTCGGTCGCAGAAGGATCGATGCAAGAAGGAAATGGAGAAGGTGGAGGACTCCATGTCAGAGGCCAGCAAGCCCTCAAAACCGAAGTTTGACGCCGACACGGGCCGCTCCGATTTGAAGGAGCTGAGGAGCGCCCCCCGAGCGAAAGGTGCTCGTTCGGCAGCACCCAAGAAAGTCCCAACATCTCGGCAGGACCGAGCACGGCCTCACTTGGACACGAGCGCGCAAGGGACAAGTATAGCTTCCATGAGGGCCAAGGGACCGCAAAAGGCCCTGCTGAAGGTGAGTGCTTCGATTGATGCAAACGCGCCTTATCGTTTAGATTCTGAGATGCAATTGTTTGCAGTTTGTGGGTTTCTCAGTAGGCACAGGCCACTACCCACCGCGGGTTCGAGCTTCGCGCGAGCCAAGGGCCCCGATCAGCCGTCACCACACGCACCCTGGGGCACCGCTGCGGCGGCGTTCAACCTCTGAAGAGAGGAGAGCGGCTCGCCGCAAGAAACAGGCCTCCAAGTTCACAAAGGAGACGTTTATTGACGCCGTCCTCCAGCGGTACATACACACACTCAGCAGTCACCCCGTCCCGGGGCGCGCTCAGAGCAAGGCTCCGGTGCGCGCTCGGGGCAACAAGAGAAATGCGCGCCGCTAGCACGCCGCTGCAGGAGATTGTCCCCGCGGCAGTGCTGTGATCTCTCTCGTGTCGGTCGTTGGGCCGTTTGCGAGAGAGAGTGGGCAGTCAACGCAAGGTGCGCCTGTCAGAGGTCGTTGGACCCCTGGACAGGTTCGAGCCGCGGCGGATCAAGGACCCACGCTGGCGAGCTCGAGTATGAACTGGTCCGAACGGCAGAGGCCGGCCCGGACGAACAGTAACGTACGCACCTTACGCTGTCTCGGAGGGGTCTCCTCTCTCTGGGACCCGCTCGGAAGGTCGCGCGACCACCCCAAACGGGTCCCGAATTCCCGCCAAAAGTCACCAATGGCAAAGGCCCTTGGGAAGCCGGGGGCGGAGCTGCGGCCGAATGACAGCGATTAGCCACCAGCCGTCTCTCCGCCGCCCGAGGCGGAAGAAAGGGAAAGAGGGCGACGCGGGATGCCGCGCAGACGCCACGGCGGGAGTCTAGCAGGCTTCCCACATCATGTGGGAAGCCTGCTAGACTCCCGCCGTGGCGTCTGCGCGGCATCCCGCGTCGCCCTCTTGATGTGGGAAGCCTGCTAGACTCCCGCCGTGGCGTCTGCGCGGCATCCCGCGTCGCCCTCGTTCCCTTTCTCCCGCCTCGGGCGGCGGAGAGACGGCTGGTGGCTAATCGCTGTCATTCGGCCGCAGCTCCGCCCCCGGCTTCCCAAGGGCCTTTGCCATTGGTGACTTTTGGCGGGAATTCGGGACCCGTTTGGGGTGGTCGCGCGACCTTCCGAGCGGGTCCCAGAGAGAGGAGACCCCTCCGAGACAGCGTAAGGTGCGTACGTTACTGTTCGTCCGGGCCGGCCTCTGCCGTTCGGACCAGTTCATACTCGAGCTCGCCAGCGTGGGTCCTTGATCCGCCGCGGCTCGAACCTGTCCAGGGGTCCAACGACCTCTGACAGGCGCACCTTGCGTTGACTGCCCACTCTCTCTCGCAAACGGCCCAACGACCGACACGAGAGAGATCACAGCACTGCCGCGGGGACAATCTCCTGCAGCGGCGTGCTAGCGGCGCGCATTTCTCTTGTTGCCCCGAGCGCGCACCGGAGCCTTGCTCTGAGCGCGCCCCGGGACGGGGTGACTGCTGAGTGTGTGTATGTACCGCTGGAGGACGGCGTCAATAAACGTCTCCTTTGTGAACTTGGAGGCCTGTTTCTTGCGGCGAGCCGCTCTCCTCTCTTCAGAGGTTGAACGCCGCCGCAGCGGTGCCCCAGGGCGCGTGTGGTGACGGCTGATCGGGGCCCTTGGCTCGTGCGAAGCTCGAACCCGCGGTGGGTAGTGGCCTGTGCCTACTGAGAAACCCACAAGTTGCAGTATTTAATCTGAAATCGCGCCGTCTTATACGTAGTGGTTATACGCTTCTCTGTGTGTGGAACCTCACTGCTTACGTTTGGTTTGGCATGTTCCCTGCGTTCACTTGGATTTTTTTTTTCTTTTCAGTCTTCACAATTTGTCTGGGCGAAAACAGGTGGTGGCTGATGTGTTAACTTTTTCGGTGAATCGTTTTCTCTCCTAGTTGTGAGAAGAAAAAATCTAGATTGCGGCTCCTGCACCTGACGCACATTTGGGCGCAGGCAAATAAGTCTGCACCGGAGTGGAATTCGTTGGATGCATGCAGTGTAGGAGTGGTTGCGCCTAAGATCCAGATTAACATGTTCCATGTGCGACAGCGTTTTCTGGAGCCCTAATCTCTGTTTACTGCGGCCCCCGGTGGGCCACCTTTCATTTCCTTGAGTACGTTGTGACTGACATTGCAAATAGATGCACAGTGAAGCCAACTTTTTGGAACCGCCAAGAAATGGGCAATAGCAATCCGGTGTGTCGCTTTTCTCAAGCTCATTGAAAAATCCCAAGCTGTCGCTTCTCTTCGCGCGACTCTGTATTCGTTGCCGCACAAAATGAATACAAGACGTGACCGACCAGTGACTCACGCCACATTGAACGCGCTAACTGCGAGAGGCCAGTCGTACAGGCGTCTGCTTAGAGATTCGCTTACAAGCGCTTTAACTGCACCCTTTCCTCCCCGTCACCTGCACAGTGTCTTACAGACAGCTTCGTCTGGGGAAGAGCTGTGTTTTAGAGAAAGTCTGCGATGTCGTATGAACCTAACTGCATGCTCTCTTACACTCTGCAGGCGCCGTCCAAAACTGGCAACTCCGTCAGATTCAAGTGAAAGTTTCTTCGCTATGGGAGCAGCTACTCAAAATTGGCGAAGCTGTCTCCGGGAGCAGTCATCGGTGAATGACCAGAGAGACGCAACTCACCCATTATTTTAGTTTTGCCTTTTAAGTGTGACTCGTCTGGTCTGTGGATGGTGAATAAACGTTTTTTTTAGCGCTGAAAAATGGGGCGAGTTGTTACGGGCCCATTTCGTTTTTTTTTCTTTACCACCTAATGGTGCCGGTGGTGTTCGAAGATTTCCAACGGTTACGCAGGTGTCTGGTGTTTTGAAAAAAAAAAAGCGCTGCCAATGATTCGCAAATGTGCAGTCTCTACCCACGGGTTTCATGAAATCTGAGCTGCTACAGTAAAGCGGAGGGATGAGAGAGTTTGTACGTACATACTTGAAGAACAGAAACAGCGCAGCAACAGGGCCAAGAAAGAAGACTGGGCAGGCTGCAAGGCGTGTTTCCTTCTAAGCGCTTCACGACGTAACAAAAAAAAATGCTGCACACTTCCAAGTTGTGCCTTACTATTTCTCACGGTATATTCATAGTCTGTTGCGCTCTCCCATCACAGCGTGAACACCGACACTTGACCTGGCGTACTAACAGCGCATTCTAGTAGGCGAAGCCACAAACTGCAGTGTGTACACTGTATACCAACGGGGGCAAAGTAACACCCCTACCCTCCATGCTTTTTTTTTGTTATTATTCAAGAAGTGTGCCATGAGGCATAAGTAGAGAAAGGGGGAAGGAAAGCAGGAGATAGAAAGTTAAAAGAAGGGAAGACCCGTTTCGCTGAGACATTCGCAGAGGTTGCCGATGAAGTGACTGTTAGCAGTCGACTTCACATAGTCCCATTCGCGGTTCCATCGCAGGCCCACCCCCCTGAAGAGCCGCCGCTGGCAGCGTCAACAAGTGCCGCACATCACAAATGTCCGGTGCAGCGCCACTGTGAGGGCACCTGTCAATTGCCGGAAGTTCTTTTGCACGCCACCGACGACAGATGGTATCAGCCTCCCCTGCCCGAATCCGGCGCACGGATACCTCCTCCTGCCGTGTTAGCACCATCTCCCCTCCAAGTTCCTACCCGTGTCACTCTACGTAGGGGCGCCACCTGACAAAGGACGTATGGTGTTGAAACGGACCCAATGCGCCGGTCTCGAGGCCAGAAGTGTTTTGTCAAGTGGCGCCCCCATGCAGAGTGGCACGGGCCAGAACCTGGAGGGGAGGGGTCTGTTACTTTTGCCCCCGATGATACCTATACCAAGCAGGCTGGAAACTCTTATCAGAGGAGAAAGGACCGCTGCTCACGGGCCACGCATGCTTGAAACACTTGCACTGACCAAGGGTCTTAAACAGAGGTGGACAGATACCCTCTTTTTCGCCTTGCCTCTCTTATTTATTACCCTCGCCAATAAATCTGCAGCCCTCCCTTACCTTCACCATCAATTCGTAAAATGCGATGGTCCTCCCTCCCTACACTTTGCCGGCCCTCCCTCACATCAGCAGTTTCAACATTTCAGCTATTTTTTCTTATTGTCGTCATGTGTCGATGTTACTGAGTTTCACCGGCGCAAGCTATTGATGATGATGATTATGGATTTTTATGGCGCAAGGGCAGCTATGGCCAAAGAGCGCGATGTCACAGGGTATTTTTCTTTTTCTCAAGGTGGGGTCAAAGACCCATTTCCCAAGCATTTCACCCTAAATAAGCCGAGCACCAGACCAGGGGAAAGCTTGTACCCATTGTATCACCGGTGGGTACCCGGCGGCACTGGGGATCGAACCCCGCACCTCCCGCATACGAGGCGGATGCTCAACCACTTCGCCACCGCTGCGGTGGCGCAAGCTATTGTTCATTGCTTCCGATTTCAAGCTGTATCGAACCGCGTCGTTCGTGGCGCATTCCGCAAAGCGGTTCCCGTGCCTCTTTTTACAGCCAGTTTTTTCGGTTTCACCAGGAGTTGTGTACGAGATCCCCTTGATGTGTGGCAGGTCCTACATCGGGCAAACGGGGCGCTGCGTCAACGACCGGCTTAGGGAGCACGCAAGAGACCTAAAGCATAGGGAAGGTGCTAATCTTGTCGAGCACTGCGCAACTTTCAAGGATTGCACATCGATGTTTTCGGGAGTGAGGGTTCTGAGCAGAACCAAGTTAAAAACAACCCGTGAAACGATAGAGGCATACTGCATGCAAAGAGCTGGGTCAGAATATTTCAGCGATACTTCGGTCATTTTGTATAATGCAGAAAAGGCGTTCCTTTAAAAGTTTTTGCGATAAAGATGTGATGAGATTCTTTTTTCCTCTTTTTCTTTACTTTCCCCTTTCACGGTGTGCGCCTGTGCCGGTCTGAGTATATTTAAGCTGTGTGTGCGTCTCTGAATAAACAGTTGTCAGTCAGCGCTGTGTTCGTCCTTCTCTTCGTTCTTCCTTTCTTTGGCTGTGTGCCGTTGCGCAGAAAAAATATGAGTGTTGCGAACAGTCATCGATTTAACTGCCAGCTTGCCAGGGGCATAGTTTGCTCATGGTCCGATGGACACGTTGCCACGTGCCACAATGGCCAGATTTTGGTGACGTCATCTAGGTCATGTCACCTAGGTGGAAGGTGGGTCCCTGCTTTTTCGCTTACAATGCCGACGCCGGGTTTTTCACAGACCGGGAGCCCTAGCGTTATCTCGTTAAAGCTCTGGGGACGCTTAAATCGCCTTAAGAGTGGAATCATACAGCAACAGATTTCACGTTTGTCGCAGCCTCTTTTGCAACTTCTGGGAGTGTTTGCGTTGTTTTTGTTTCGAAATTTTCGATCCACCAATCGGAACATTCACATGATTAGGGGATGCAACCAGACCAAGCCCAAACTGCAACTCAGTGCAATACTGTGGCAGAGCCAACATTTGTGTATGTAACATTTTTTTTCAGATTTTTGATTTCGATTCTCTATGCTGCTGTCTAGCCAGTAGGTTGCTCACAACTCGGTGGGCAATTTGTCATGACGTCACAAGGTCATGCGACCTCTCTCGACTACGAATCAATTCAATTGCACCTGCCACGGTGAACAGGTTGCTTACAATCCGGTGGTCAGTTTGGCACCTGCCACAGTGGGCAGGTTGTGACAACACAAGGTCAAGTAACACCTTACCAATCAGCGATTTTCGTCTCGGGCATCGGTGGGAGTTTGGCGTGACGACAACTCTGTTTTCGTATAAAAAACAACAAAATCGCGGAGCAAAATCTCTCACGGGGTAGCGTCCCCTCAAAGGCCTGCCACGAGAAAACGCAGCCCTCGGGAAACGTGGGGAAGGTGGGAGCGAAACAAGAAAGAAAGAGGTGCCGTCGTGGAGGGCACCCACCGAGATGTTAGACAATTACTGCGTCATTTCCTTTCCTCAAAAGCCAATTTCCAATAATAATAATAATAATAATAATAATAATAATAATAATAATAATAATAATAATAATAATTGGTTTTTTGGGAAGGAAATGGCACAGTATCTGTCTCATATATCGTTGGACACCTGAACCGCGCCGTAAGGGAAGGGATAAAGGAGGGAGTGAAAGAAGTGAAAGGGGGGTTAATAGCTCAGGCACCACCAGAACCAGGAAGGCAGAACCAGGCGCAGAACGAGGCCTTCTAGGCGTCCGCGGTTATTCTAGAGCCCGGCAGCAGCACGCGCTCAGCGATAGCACTGCCGCTACCTCGTTGTCACATCTTCGTCTTTACAGAAGAAACGAAATGAGAGGTGCCATAGTGGAGGGTTCCGGAATAATTTCGACCACCTGGGGATCATTAACGTACACTGACATCGCACAGCACACGGGCGCCTTAGCGTTTTTCCTCCATAAAAGCGCAGCCGCCGCAGTCGGGTTCGAGCCCGGGAACTCCGGATCAGTAGCCGAGCACCTTAACCACTGAGCCACCGCGGCGGGTAAACCTTTCGTGTTTAAAAATTGACAAAATTGGAAATTGACCCGCCGCGGTGGCTCAGTGGTTAGGGCGCTCGGCTACTGATCCGGAGTTTGCCGGGTTCGAGCCCGACCGCGGCGGCTGCGTTTTTATGGAGGAAAAACGCTAAGGCGCCCGTGTGCTGTGCGATGTCAGTGCACGTTAAAGATCCCCAGGTGGTCGAAATTATTCCGGAGTCCTCCACTACGGCACCTCTTTCTTACTTTCTTCTCACTCCCTCCTTTATTCCTTCCCTTACGGCGCGGTTCAGGTGTCCAACGATATATGAGACCGATAATGCGCCATTTCCTTTCCCCAAAAACCAATTATATTATTATAAACACGAAAGGCGAGGAGGGCGGACAAGGAGCACAACGGAGTGAGACCGAAAACGAACTCACCCCAACCGCGGTGATTCAGTGGTTAGAGCGCTCGTCGAATGAGCCGGAGTACCCGGATTCGAACCAGGCCGCGGCGGCTGCGTTTCGATGGAGCCGAAACGCTAAGGCGCCCGTGTGCTGTGCGGTATCAGTGCACGTTAAAGATCCCCAGGTGGTCGAAATTATTCCGGAGCTCTCCACTAGGGAACCTCTTTCTTCCTTTCTTCTAGTCCCCCCTTTTACCCGTTCCCTTACGGCGTGGTTCAGGTGTCCACCGATATGTGTGACAGAGACCGCCATTTCCTATCCCCAAAAAACAATTTTCAAAAACCAATTATCAATTTTTCCCCATGCAGCAGAGCGGAGGAAGAAAGACGGGCGTAGACAGTGGTTAAGCATATTCTGTTGCAATCCCATCCACTAAGGGGAGGGAGCGGATGAGGCGGAAAAAAGATATTTCTAAAAAAATGCAACAATAACGGGGGGGGGGAGGAAAGTAAAGAAAAACCACAACTAGAGAAGAGGAAAGAACAGTCCCCCATACTCAAAACAACAAAATTGGTGGGGACAATTAAGCTCGGCCTTAAGAGTATGACGGCATAGCGCTTGAGAGAGAGAGAGAGAAACGTTTAATCCATAGAATGTTTGGGTGGGCCCTCGTTAGTCCTTCCGGAGACTTCCACTACTAATTAGTTCGGAGCCTTCCACTATGGCACCTCTTTCTCTCTTCTCTCACTCCCTCCTTTATCCCTTCCCTTATTGCGTGGTTCTAGTGTCCACCGAGATCTGAGACAATTACTCCGCCATTTCCTTACCACAAAAACCAAACCCGACCGCGGCGGTTGCGTTTTTCTGGGGGCAAAACGCTAAGGCACCCGTGTGCTGTGCGATGTCATTGCACGTTAAAGATCCCCAGGTGGTCGAAATTATTCCGGAGCCCTGCACTACGGCGCCTCTTTCTTCCTTTCTTCTTTCACTCCCTCCTTCATCCCTTCCCTTATTGCGCGGTCCAGGTGTCCGCCGACATATGAGACAGATAGTGCGCCATTTCCTTTCCACAAAAAGCAATTATTAACCGCTGGCTCTTAAGGGTAACGGAGCGGATTCCAAGAGAAGGCAAGCGTAGCAGGGGCGGTAGAAAGTTAGGCAGGCAGATGAAATGAAGAATTTGGCGGGAATGGGATGGCCGCAGCTGGCAAGGGACAGGGTTACTTAGGGCGACATGGGAGTGGTTGCCTGAAATGGGAGTAGTCAAGATGATGATTATTATTTTGTAAATAGTGTACACAGATCTCCCCTATCCTTTCTCGCTATCGCTCCCCACGTCCTATTCGCGAGGGCGTGATGTGCGTGCCTTTGCGCAAATGGGTTGGGGAAACGCATCGTGCACTGCCTATTGTTAACAAGTCGCTCAACGTGCACGTGCCAGCTTATTTTGCCAGTGGAGTGCACTCTCAATGTAACGTTTTGGGAAACCGTTACCGCACCTGCCAGGAACCAAGCGCACATGCCCACGGTATTTGTGCGCTCCTAGCGGGTGGCGGGAGCGGTAACGGCAGCGATACACGGTACATGAGATTTAGCATGCCGCATTCCACTGTCATGATACAGGTCCACTGGCGTAGTGGCATGTGTGCGCTTGCTCTTGGCCCTCAGGGGCGATGGCGCCTCGCGGAGCGAATGTCCGGACCCCGTAGAATATCTGTTACGAGTCCAATTGGACTTATTTTTGGAAATGTGGCGGAGAGTTTGAAGGTTGCTTCACTCCCGCCACCGGTTGGCCCGGTATTGCACTACCTCCGGGATCGGCCTTGTCTTTAGCGCGTCTTTACTATTCTGTCTTTCTATCCCATCGTTCAACTCTCCTCCTATCTGCACGTGGTAGCGATTGTGGCCTGGCTTTAGCCAGTGAGCAGGCCTGTGCACTTTCCTTTCTTCCTGGCAGCGACAGACAGACATACAGACTCGCGGAACTGGATCGCGCTAGTAGTAGTAATTTATTGAAAGGAAAATGCGCCGAAGGTAAGGACAGGATGTTGCCGGCCGCGGCAGTTGCTATCTAATTATCCTAAGCACCGGAGCTGCGCCTGGCGGGAATGAAAGGGGCAGGGAGGGAATAAAAAGGAGAAGTAGTCGGTAGTGATAGCGAGAAAGGACATGGGATAGCTATGTACACTATTTACAAAAGGATAACACACTGGTAAAACTCTCTCATGGCCAAGTCATTCGATGGGCACAGTTACCTGGTCTCGTCGCTGTTTCTGGAATTCACGTGACCATGCTTTGAACCCGCTAAGAAAGTGCTATCGCTCCCCGCTGGCAAAAAAGGCTGGCACATGCACGTTGAGAAACTCGTTAACAGGCAGTGCACGATTGCTTTCCCCAACCAACTTGCGCAAAGGCATTCAGCCTACCACGCCCTAGCGAAGAGACATCTCAGCGAAGTTCTTAAAACTTGAGCTCTCTCTCTCTCTCTCTCTCACACACACACACACACACACACACACACACACACACACACACACACACACACACACACACACACACACACACACACACACACACACACACACACACACACACACACACACACACACACACACACACACACACACACACACACACACACACACACACACACACACACACACGACACTTGCTTTCGTTTGTGTGCAAGATGCTTGCTGTTCTGAGACTCCGCTTACAGTATATGTCTCTTGCCTGTCCTGAAAGACCCCTATGCTATATATTTATATACATGTTGTCTCACATAACTTCAGCCAAAATTCTAAAAATGAAAGGCACTCCGGACGCGAACAGAACTAGATACATAATGCTGACACTAGTCTAGAGTACTCAGGCTATTTTTTATTTACCCCTCGACTAACTGATTAGTTATGTGCAATTAATCAACTTCTTAAGTATTGGCTGCAGACCTTAATCAATTTCTCTGTCACGAAGCGCTATTGAAAGGATCCAGACGCATATACGTCGCTCTTTTGTCGGATGTTGAAGGCTTCTTCAATCTCCCTGGTCCAATGATCAAAATATGCCGGGATGACCATTGTGTTGATAAGCTTCGGAGCACATTCATGCTCTCTGCAATGTTTTGCTAATTCACAGCTGATGGCGCCCTTTAGGGATCTTTTGTGCTCTCGAAGCCGTTTATTCAAACAGCGCCCTGCTTGACCAATGTAGGTGCATCTGCATGACAGAAGTATTTCATAAGCCCGCTTTTCACATATTTTACATGTTTTTTCCGGTGCCTTTTCTTGCATTGATTTTTTCTTTGCTTGCTGTTGACTTTGGCGCACAGGCTTAACTTGTTGGGTGCTCTTGCGGCTACCTTTTTGAGACTGTGGGAAATGCCATTAATGTAAGGAATGACCGCGTATGGCTTCCTTTCTTCTGATGTGGTTGTGACATATTTTCTGCTGATGTGGTTGTGACATATTTTCTGCCTCTAAGTGCTTGCAGAATCCCCTCTGCGACACTGGATAGCAGTCTCGTCGGGCAACCTGCTACTTTCAGCCCACTGTTCTGGGCGTCATAACTGCCTTGAACTTCATCATGGCAGGGTCTTGTCAATCAAGACATCAAGACATTTGTAGCCAGTGCTTAAAGTCAGGGGGTCTCGGACCCCCACTCACCAACACTGACAAAGGATCCGAGGCCTCCCGCGCTGGAATGTACAGACTGCATGAACCCGAAGCACACAACCATTTTTTATTCTTGTCACTGATGGTCAAAATTTTTATTGTTTCAAAAAGTGCATGCGTACAGGATATATACATCGACATTTGTAGCCAGTGCTTAAAGTCAGGGGGTCTCGGACCCCCACCCAACAACACTGACAAAGGATCCGTGACCTCCCGCGCTGGAATGTACAGACTGCATGAACCCGAAGCACACAACCATTTTTTATTCTTGTCACTGATGGTCAAAATTTTTATTGTTTCAAAAAGTGCATGCGTACAGGATATATACATCGACATTTGTAGCCAGTGCTTAAAGTCAGGGGGTCTCGGACCCCCACCCAACAACACTGATAAAGGATCCGTGACCTCCCGCGCTGGAATGTACAGACTGCATGAACCCGAAGCACACAACCATTTTTTATTCTTGTCACTGATGGTCAAAATTTTTATTGTTTCAAAAATTTCACCGCGATTGTTAATAAGAATGTAACATATTTTCCAAAACTTGACACTGAGAAAAATAAACAGCTGGCAGCACTACACAAAGGTTGGAAGGAAAAGGGAAACCACTGATCTCCCACCACGAGTCGGGCCACAGCTGGCCACTCGGGTAAAAGGTTACCCACTAACAGTGGGGAACACAGTGCAATGTCCCCCCAATATTCATAAAAAAGGAAAACCTTTGGCCTACCAAAATGCAAAACGGCTCTAAGTCATTTACTTTCCGTTTCCCGCCTCTCGGAGAAGATTAGTGATGTTTCCCATTTGCACTATTTTTGTCCATTATCATTGTCATGTGTACAGTTCATTGCACACTATAACTACCCATCTTTGCCTAAAATGACGTGTAAAACAGGCGGCCAGACACTTTTCTCTCTCCTTTTTTATTTCCCTCTCCGTCTGTGCAGAAATCACCAGAGACCCTTTTTGACGAAGCCAGACTGAAGCGCTGTTCTCAGCCATTTGCTGCATGGGCTAAAGCAGGACAAAAATACCAACACGGACCCTTTTCTCATAAAAAGATTGGAGGAGACACTTCAGCTCCACCTTAAAGGTATGACGCGATAACGTAATTAATTGCCATATATGCAAAAGGTCACTCACTACTTCACACTCACAGACCTCTGGGAGTCCTCACATCCCTTCTGGCACTGTGGTGCAGTTAAGCAATGAGCCACTACCCTGAGATGGCAGGTGCTCCTATCGGCGGGCCTTGTGTAGCCCAGGTTGCTCTTCCCCAGCGACCAATCATTAATTTAACTGCCACCTGCCACAGTGGACAGTTCACTCACTATCCGGTGGGCAGGCTGTGATTATACCACAAGGTCATGTCACCTAGGTGGCCCACCTGTCGCCTAGGTTGCTGCTCGTTGGGCACCACCTGCCAAGTCATGCTCGCGATTTTTCGCTCACAACAGCGACACCGGGTTTTCTGGACAATGAGGCCTTTAACGCTACCGCATAAAAAAATCATGTTGGTCATCGCCCATCGGGCGCATTCATCGGCTCACGGCATCTGCTATAGTTGGATACAGCTTAAAAACGAAGCGACAGATTTCCCTCAAAGGAGGTCCTCCAGCCAATGGCGTCTGCAGATTCTCATGACATCGTGGTCAATTCCTTTGGACCTGCTAGTGTGACATCACAAGGAGCTGGCAGATGAAAATGGATTTTAACCACGGCTTAACCAGACATCATATTCTGTCAACGCCATTGGCTGGAGAACCTTAGTTCTTGAGTTGCATCCGTCTACAGCACGCATTGCATGGCAGGTCTGCACTGTACTCCCCTATTAGTCTCCGTGGTGGCACACACTCGTGATGCGTTTGTCGTAGCTGAATGTGCAGCTGCGCACAAGTGGCAATCAGCAGCGAATATGCAGCACCACATGTGTGCAAAAACTCCGACAACAGAAGAGTTCTTTCAAGACAGTGGCTAAAAAAGGAAGGTTTCGATAACTGCACTACTGGTTCTTGAAATATGACAGCATTACTGGGGTCACTGAGCACACCAGAACAGACACATAAAGGCCAAACGCAGGGGTGGCACAGCAGCTGTTATGACTTTACCCCCCACCCCCTTTGCGTTGCTTTCAAGGCAATACGGGGTCCTGCTGCAATGGGGTGTCTCCGAGTACGCGCTCCCATGCATGTGACGGTCGGGAAAAGAAAAGCGGCGCCCGCCACAACATGTGGAGACCTCTGAGTCTCCGCTGCGGCGTAACTGCCACCATACGTGTTCCCGGCCTAACTGGTTTCCATTAGGCAGCGCCTAGTGCAGCAGAAACGACGCTACGACATTGTACCACCACCAAGAAGGCATCGCTAAACGCCTGCCGCGCCTGCCGCGCGCCGTTGCAAGTGTTCAACTTCGGGCGATTCTTGAACCAAGGCACGGGACAACCCCGACCGGCCGGCTTCCTGTACAGCCATCTGCTCCTGATTAACTAAAACCCAGCTGCTTTTGGTTAACTGTGCACCCACTTGTCAATAAGGAGGTGACCTGAGGAAAGAACACTTTCGGAGGATCTATCCCAGTGACTCAGCCGAGGGAGACGATCGAGAGAGGAGTGCTGTAAACGAATTCCAGACTTCAGCCAGCTGGGAAAGCGAGCCAATGAGCATCGTTCACTCCACCCAAAGGCAGCGCACAAGACGAAGTCGCTGTGACTGGACAAAAAAGACAGGAAGACTACAGGAGAGGATATTAAAAGTGCCCCGACAAGTTAATCGAGCAGCAATTCCCTGAGCTTTCTCAAATTTCAATTTGTCTGTCTTTGGCTGCAACCCTTCATTGTTGTAAATACGTGAATACAGCTTTCCTTTGCTTCTCCTACTCCCCGTCTCTGGCCCACATTCCTTCCTCAATTGGAACAGCAGCAGTGTTCCTGTATCCAGTGCCTGGGGAAACACTCCACTAACATGGCGAGTCATAAAAACTGGTTGTCAGCAGTGGGATGAAAGTAGAGTCGTAACAACTGGTGACAGTGATGGAATGGAAGTCAATTCATAACACAGCTCTCGAGAGCAGCTCTTGGAGCAGAAAAACATGCATTTTGAAAGAGGAACACCACCAACTTGTAGCAGCTAAGAGCACATACAGAGTAAAGTAACGCCTTAATATACTGCGTCGCTTACGTTTTCACGCCGCACACAAAAAAGGTGCAATCTGAAAATTCTGAAAAAGCGGCATTGGCCAACGGTTGCCGCAGCCCACAGATCATGCAGAGTACCATGCCACGAACATAGCCAACGCTCTGCACCACTCAGTATCTCATATGATTCCCACCAACATGAACTTCATATGCTTCCAGCTGTGAAGCTAGGCAAGAAAACAATCCATTTCCTAGGATAATGACGACTAAGCAGAGAGAAAGAGGAGGCATGCAGAATGGAGCGAGTGCCTCTGACACATCACTCGGCTTCACTTTCGCTCAACGAGACTCTTGGGGTGTCCAAATATTTAATTTTTGATTGTGAATTTAACTCGATTATTTCCGAACAATTTCTGATGTGTAAATAAAGGTAGCTTGAAATAAAACAACTATGGAGACATGTAAGCAATTTCTATGCGTGAGCAAGTTAACTGGCTCACTGGGTCAATAGACATCTGAGTCACACCGCAAGCAGGCAGTGTCATCCACCTACAAATAGAAGTTAAGCGCCTTTCCTTTTCTCAAAACCAATGGAAGGTTGATTTTGAGGAAACTGGCACCCTGGGTCAGTGAACACCTCGATCGGGTTTCGTGGTACGTGGCAATGGGGATTCTGGAAGCCTATTGCTCCAGGAGGGGTGGACGTCCCATTTGGACCACGGGTTTCTGATGACGGCGGACTTTTCGCACAATGAGCTCAGTAATGCCCTCGCATTAAAGAACTCATCACAAAGCACAGCCATGAAAAGAAACATGTATCGCACACAAATTTTCACTCATTGTCATAACACCTGCAAGGCACAGCTACCGGCATAAATAATATAAAGGGAGAGCAGGATCTGAGTACATGGTAGAAGCAATAAACTTTTAGTTTTGCAGACTATAACTTGAAAACAATTTGCAAAATAACATTACTATGTTCAGTGGGAAAGCCTAACGTGACACCGACTTATTGCTGACGTGAAAAATGGGGAGCAGCTTACAGCATTTTGTAATGAAGCATTATGTCCTGCTATCACCTAGTGAGGCATTGTAAGGTCTTAGTGGTCAAATATGTTCTCATTGGCAGAGTGACATCACAGGCTGCTATCTGAACAGCACAGCGTAGCACACTGCTTGCAGAACGCAACAAGATGGTTCTAGAAACAAGGATCAGCAGCTTGGGATGCAATACGTGCAGTACTGCCTCTTCTACACTGCCTGCAATGCCTAAAGGAAGAGGGCCGGTAGTGGAATTCCATCCCAAACATTCGCGATACCCTCTCACATCCATTACGCTGCAGAAAGCAGCACGATGGACCAAAATGCTGTCACAAACTCAAGGCGCGAAAACACAACTATGCTGCAAGCTACAGCACGCAGGTTGTTTTTATTTACATGGGCTGGCTCCAATGATACCGTTTTTGTCACCTGCTTTTTTCCCCCCGTGGCATAAAATACACATTCTAGATTCTAACAGCCGAAATGTCTGTACGATGATAGCAGACGGCACTGGCCGCAGATTTCCCTGTTCCGCTATTCTCCCAAGACCAGTTCCCATGCACACCGCGTGTTTTAGGGGTTGAAAAAGATAACAGCACTGACACTGACGCTTGTTCGCATTCTTCGCTGATGCATTCGTTAATATTCATCAACTGGCCTGACGATAAGCCACTTGGTGCTGCACCTTGTTTTCTAAACAGCAAGTGCACAGTGGCTCTGCCAGATGCATCGGCTCTGGATAGCTGCTGTGCAAAAACTTATGCCTTAGTATACTTATGCTATGTGCTAGCAGTCACTTTACAATAAAAAGTATGTGAACTTATGTGGTAGGTATGAGATGCTGTAACTACTGAGCCCAGTTTGGAAACACTGTGACTGTTGGCTGCAAGTTGAGATAATCTCAACAGGTTATTTCGTAATTTCTGAATATACAGTGGTTTTATATACAGTTGATGACCGATTTTTCGGGCCCTCTAGGGGTCGCGAAAACGGCCGAAAATCAGGCAGTCCGGAAAATTAAATTTCGCCGAAAAAATCACTAGCTTATTCCCAATATGGTGGAGGAACAAGTCAGTTGTATTGCACACGTTCTAAAGCTCCTAATGAGTAAATTTCGCCGCGCGACATGTGTACAGACGATCGGCGGCTGCCGCTTTCACGAGCTCGGCCTGGCTGTCGCCGATGGACGCACGGGTTGGGACAAAGTCTAAACTGGAAATAAAACATGCCACTGTGGGAACTGCGCTGCGCCCGCAGTACGATGGGCCCGGAACGAGAACGCAAAGATGGTGAAACAATAAGAACCGAGAAACAGCCGAAGCAAGCGCTCCGTCGGCATTGGCCTTCATCATTAGGCCTAGCGACTAGAACCAAAATCTGCATCGTATCCAACGGTATGCACTCTGCGGTGGCTTTCGTATAATGAGAGGTGTCTTGTCCGTCATCGAAACACCAGCTTTTTACGGTTTTATGATAGAAAAGCCAGGGTTGCAGTGTTTTGGCGGGGGGACGCTTACCTCACTTTGAAATGCACCACCATTTCCTACCGCGCTCGCCATCTCCGTGAAACCGCATGCCTCCCACGTGCTTAACTGCTACCTCTTTCCATATTTCAGATGAAACACTCTGCACAAATGAGTTCCAGGAACTCTGACTGCTTTTCAAGTTCGTGTGGTGGAAGACATTCAAGAACCGTACGGATTCGAAACCACGCGGGCGCAATGTGCAGACTTGCGCAGAATTTCGACATCGCAAGTTAAGAGGCTCCCTTTAAGCTTGAATTTCGTTTTGTTTGATCAAGTTTTTGATCTCTCCTGCAGTTTGAATTAATGACATTCCATTGTACACATTATATGGCGGCTTGGGTACTTGCGGCGAGCGCGAAGTCCAAAAATCTAGCAGTCAGTTGCGGTGCGTCCGAAATTTCAGGTGCTCCTATACATTGGCTCTACGGGCCATGTCGCGGTGCCACGAAAAAGTCCAAATAATCAAGCATGTTCGAAAAATCAGGCACCTGAATTTTCGGTCGCCGACTGTAGTTCAATTTAAGATAATGCAGAATAAATAAAATTGAATAGAGAGCACTATTTGAAACTTATTCAAAATATCGTATGGTATTCGCAACCCTCTTTGAATCAAAGCCATCCCCACACCATGCTGTATTGGCCAGAAATAGTGTTGGGACCACTTGGCCTTAGGCACAATTTTGGCCAATTTTATGTTGTTAACACAGCAATGTACAGAAAATCCTGTTTGTTTCAAATTGGTGCAACTTTCCCACCCCTGCAAATACAATCCAACTTGTCAAAAATGCTCCTGGTGTTTCACGACCTGCATTATGCGTACAGGCAGCACAGCAGCACCCTGTTTGCTAAGGGTTGTTTGCAAAATGCGACTGCTCGATTCTGGATACCATCTCACTTTAAACGTAAGTGCGAATGCATTCAGCCAGCTTCATTACAAGGAAGTTTATGAAGCAATTGAGGATAATGGGACTGTTTACCTCTTTGATAGCACTGAGGATGGCATTGCATCACCTGTTTCCATGTGGACAATCAACCAGCTCCAGCTTTTCCTGCCAAGTTAGCTCATACCACTAACTATTTCATCAATCAGAAGAGGGTCCTTATCAACTGCATGTGAATATGCAGCGAATTTTCCATTTTTTTATGGTTTCCTGCATGCTAGCATGGTAGCAGTGGAGAACAACAGCAAAAGGACTGTTTCCATCAAACGTCGCTGGGATATGCACACAATGGCTACACAGAAGGCTGACTGGCCTCACCTACTCCAAGACCCACTGCGCAGACACTCAAGGTTCAGTAATAAGGTGAGAACTATAAGACAAAGTCAGTGAATTATGCCCATGGAAATTTGACCACTTGGGAGGGCAAAAAATATGCACAAAATAAACATGCTTGTTCATGATCATACCAGATGCAAATGTCCAGTCCGTGTCTGCACTACTGTTGGTTTCAGTTCCTGCTACACTGAGTCGGTTCAGTACATCTTCTTCCACTTCCACTTCATTCATGTGAGCATTGTGCTGCTGCAGCTGCTCTATTGTGAGTGTTTCCCACCTGGAATCATCACAAACAAAAAGTTCATTGCTGAGCAGATATATAGCCATACCCTAATTTGTGCACATAGCACAACCGATCATTGTAGAAGGTCTGACACCCCATATACAATTAGCAAAACAATTCCATCTCGGTCACTCGACTAGTGCGCTTGCTTACTAAGGCTAACCCCTAACCCACTTTTACAAAGCTTGAAAAGAAAAACAGATAGCCATAGACAGCCTCCCGTGCCTGTCTGCAAAAAATAAAAGTAGATACAATCACTTAACATCAATAACTTCTAAAAAACAACAGGAAAGCTGCCTTTATGCCATGCAAGGTCATGAAGGGACTGCCTGTACACACAAAGTGGGATGTGTTCCTGTGTCAGAGGCCAAGCATGTTACCGTATTCATGAGCATTCAGCATGTATCCTCCTTGCTTACACCCTACTCTAGCTTTTATTGAACTGTCCGTTGCTAACATGGCAGCTTGAAAGCAGCAATATAAATATCCCCACATAGTTAACGCCATCACGTCGTAGAACCAGTACACCACGTATTGTGCCAGTGCTCTACAAAGACGGAACGCTGATTGGTGTTGGCAGAACCACATTGTCAAATGAACTAAACCTCTGCAATGTAACTATCCCCACATAGTTAACGCCATCACGTCGTGGAACAAGTACACTACGTATTGTGCCAGTGCTCTACAAAGATGGAACGATGATTGGTGTTGGCAGAACCGCATTGTCAAATTAACTAAACCTCTGTGTTACGAATGCGGCTTTTTTGTAAAAGGTGTCAACTGATATCACGCAGTTAAGAGGTCTTATCAGCTCCTAGGAAACTGCGGAAATTTTTGTGTTCATAGCTCCGCTCCAAGTGTGTAAATCCCACTGTGAAAGGAAAGGATTATAGTCAGTTTCATACACAGCAGTCAACATGGCAGACGCTGCGGTAGTAATGCACCCTCAAAACCAAATTACTCCACCACATATCATTCATTCTTCTCGAAGCTTTGGTGAGTGGACGGAAACAAAAAGTGCTATAGACGTTTGCAGTAAGGGTTCCATGGGCACTGCCATAATGTTCCCTGCAATGTCATGAGCCCCTCGTGCTAGCACGGCAGAAGAGGCAACAGAATAGGTTTTTGACAGTCTAGAGAGCAGGCGTTTCAATAACTGGCTCGCCCGATGCAAAGGTCTATAAAACGAAGCGTTAGCTTTGGGAATCAGTGTTTAAGTTACGAGGCGCTCAGTGTTCAGGCCCTCTGGCTATTGTTTTCACCGAGTGTGAACTATTTTTAAAATGTTTTTTGAAAGTGGGCTGTATAAGAGTTGTAATAAAAGCTATGGCAGTGAAATTAGCTAGCAATCTTAAATAGATGCAGCTTGCATTAGTGTTAAAAATTGGATTGAAATTTAGCCACATATTTAATTTTGTTTAATTTTCTACTAACGTAGAAAACTTAGAACTCCGACTTAGACTTAGAACTCAGGGAAAGACGGCTCAAGGTAATTAGAGAGGAAAACTGGCAGCCAAGCACAACATCCAATTATTCTGCAAGTTGTAGCTTCCATTTCCAGCCAAGGAAATGCTACTAGACAGTTTGACTGCCCACCAAGACAGGGGTAGAGTCTTTTACCCGACGTCAGTGCTCCGAAGAGTGTTACATGGCCTCAAGAAGTTCGTCGGTATTATACTCAAAGACCGAGCGCATCTTCAAAGGCCACTGGACACATATGCTTGCTCTACAACTAGTGTGAATAAAATCTCGGGATTGCCTGTCCTGACCCGTGAGAACAAGGATAGCGTACGCATGGAAGCACTACTGAATATTATATGCAAGAAGCTTATCAAACCGTTGCTAACAAACCATGCACTCGACATAACAGACAAAAACTTATGCAATTGCGAAGATGTACAAAAAGAAACCTCTTTCCCGAAAATTCTTGGAACTGCAGTATATAAGAAATGATTTCCTCAGCCTTCATCGCACCGACGCAGGCTATTTTTCCTTGTAAGTGCGCCTGGGTCTGTGCCTTCAAGCGAAGTTTCTTTTTAATATTCACAAGTCGCTCGCCATGTCTGATACTCCCCTTGTTCCAGTTCATTTCATCAACGCACGTGCTGGTCATTTGGAGAAATGCGGTCAGTCAGGCCTGCTGTGTCAAAGTCACTATGCGCGTGTGCACCACACAGGAACCTAGTGAGCTGTGTTTCTTGCGGAAAGAATAGAGAAGAGGGGCATGTGTTTATTTGAAATTTGTCCACGTTATTCAAGGAGGTACCGTTCGGCGAAGGCTCGTCGGAAAAATGACCAGAAACAGCGCAGTCTGGGCCCTCCAAGATCTGCATCACCCGATCGAAACATCTCTCGCAATGCTCCGCAGCAAGATTGCAACAGACGCGCGCTTCGCAATGTTCTAAGAACATTAGATATGAGGGATGTGCCCCCTGCGGGCCAATTAACGACTGCCCAGGCAGGTTACCACGAGGTATTCGGCTTTCATCGATTGAGATCCAGGCAGTCCTCCTTTCCCACGGGTCACCTGGCTACAGTTGAGAGCTCAGGCATCGCCTCCTCTAGGAAGATGCCTGCCATGTGCGCCAAAAACCTGCTGCCCTTACCTTTTTCTTTTTTACTCCTTTCCACTTGATGTAGTAGCTAGCAATCCTTGTGGCGGCCGCTTGCAACATATGCGCGCATGCGCACATCACCGCGCGGTCGTGGCACACCCGCGCCGTAGCAGACGACGTCTCTGCGTCAGACGGCGCCTTCCGCGCGTTTTCGATTGTTTAAGCAAACGAAAACAAAAGCACGCAGAGCTGAAAGTAAAAAGTCGCACACAAGTTCATGAAACCGCTGTTCACCAACTATGCCGCCAGCGCTACCGACAGGAATGGTGTTGTCAAGTTTCTTGGTCGCAAGCATATTTCCCGCAAAGTGCTTAAATTGTAGGTGACTTAATAGGCATACGCCAAGCTCAAATGATTTGCTTTTATGTTGTCGTTGAACCTGCCCCGAGTTTACCACTAAGCAAAACCACGTGCGACTCGCATCATGCTGCGTAAGCGACATTCCAGGACGAGGCAAATCTGTCAAAATAAAATATTTTCTGAGGGCGTCTTGTTACGTTACTTGTGAACGCTAACTGCATTGACTGCAACAACTGCGATACGTGCAAAAAACTAAAATTTCATTGCAAGTGGCCAGAACACAACGACTTCGCTCAAATACAATTGAACAGACGGGTCGCGCCGCGCTTGTCGAGCAGCTAGAACAGCGCCGCCGATGCCCCCTACTGGCTGCTACCGCCGCGGCACTTTACCACCCTGACTAAAACCTCCCGCATTGGCGCAGATAGGGAAGTAGCTAGCGCTATCTCTTAACAACCGTCCGCAACTTAGGGCACGGCATCTACAATGGGTGAGCGAGCGGCGCCGCAGGCATGTTTCTAGAGGAGGCAATGGCTCCGGATTTCCTCCGGTTCATATTCTATCTCAAGGATTATTTTCTCTTTTTGCTTGTCCGAAGTAGTTGATTTCTTGCCATTGGCAACAGTACAATACAACCATGCATCATCCAGTGTAAATACTTATTTGCGGCACTTCTAGCCACTTCAAGCACTTGTTGCAATATGGATGTTTCGAACATGTTCCTTTGTTGTAAACCGTCCAAAAGTTACTGCTTATGCAGCAGACAAAAGGTCCTAACGGCATGATAGAACGGCGTGCTCACCACGCTTTCAAGGGACACTGAGGAGAAATTGAAGTTGGCTTGTATCGATAAAATACCAGCTCCTGATCACAAAAACGCCGCTCTTACTGAAAACAAAGCTCTTGTAAGGTAGAAAATAGCAAGAACCAAAATACAGCTATCGCCACCACAGGCCAATCTCGCAAGTACAAGCGTGGTGACGCCATAGGACAAGAGACGCCACCTTGGAGGAATTTCCCATCCTACTTGGTTTCGCGAATCTCTGAGGCTGACAAAGGTAGGTTGCGCAGATCAATAGTGAGCAAGTTTTGTTTTAAAACCAATAGTGCACTTTTATCACATAAGGAAGGCAGGCAAAAGACAACCTGAATGTTGGAAGTAAAGAAAACGGATGCTTGGCGGCGCCACAGGCGGCCAGGAGAGTTTCGATTTTTTATGGCGCTTCGCGTCTATGAGCTTTGCGTGCCCTGTGGTTTTGTTTATGACGCGCTTCGATTTACAAGCGCCGAACAGCAAAGGAACTCCAAGTGACGCTTCAAGTGCTAGTTAACCTTTGAGGGAGCCTGTTAAGGCTTGTCAGATGATCGCCACGGTCGATGAAGAGCTATGATGGCACGATGGTCGGTGATCGTACAAGGCAGCACTTGTGTGTTCGCACGCTTGCCCGGCGAAACATTCCCGGCTGTGCCAGTCAACTTCAAACTACTTCACGGAAATCGTTTATTATGGACGGGAGACAAGGTACAAGGCAGTTCAGAAAAATTGCTGATGGCCTTGGTCTGTTAGGCCAGGATATACCTAGCGAAAGCGCGATGATGTCTGCATCAGAAGAGTGCATTCACTAGATGAGCCATTATTAAAGGCTGTAACTTGAGGCGTCGTGGCGGAGCGGTAGAGGCCGAAGGCCCTTGTTCGTTTCCGAACCTCGGCACTGGACTTCTTTTTTTTTTTTACTCAGTGAGTGGGCGGGAGGTTTCAGTGGCTCCCATGGATGCCGCCGCCGAATACGTTGGTTAGCGTTTAAGCGCAGGCTCTGTTAATGCGCGTTTATGCTGCGGCGAGGCGCGCGCTGCACGGCGAAGACACGTCGGTCAAAGCGATACCCTCTATACTCCAACTGCGCTTGACCGCCGACGCGTTCGGCGGCTTCGGCGCACTCTGACCGCACTGGCGGGAAGATTGGAGCATGTATCTATTTCGCGCCGAGTGCGCCAGCCGCCGCCGGCCCGGCTAGACTGATTTGGCTCCGCGGCGAGGTGCGCGTTGTATTAAATAGCTGCGGCAGTTGTGCGGAGCTGTTCTTTTCGAGCTCGGCTATCTTAATCCATTCACAGTACATATCTGAAGGTACATGCAAGTTGGCGAGAGAGCCAGATCCAGTGGACCCGTTGGATCTAGCGGAAGCCGTTGAAGCGTCGTGCGCCGGCTTTGGTTTCAAGCCGCCGACTTTAAACGCGACCGCCCTCGAGCACCCATTTGTTTTTTGTGGCAAAAAATGAATAAATAACTTGGCCCTTGCAACCGTGGGAGGCCTCGACGCCGCCTGCTGCGCCGTGCAACCGCGCCGTTCAAGGAATCACAATCCGTTGGCCCCAAAGCCCCGGCCAACCTCCGATGGGCGCAAGGCGCCGACCTTGTCCTGGCCCCTTGCGACTCCCCGCACTGGGGTTATGATATTTAGTTTACAACGGCTGCTCTCTGAGGAATGGGGAAACCACCCGCCGGCGCCTAACCTAACCGTGCTCCCTCAAAAACATCGCACGCTCTGTGGGGTGAGGTCGCTGAAATGCAGGCCAGAGTTTGCGAGAACTACGTCGTCGGGTTCGGGAACGGGATCCATCGTAACGCTGGCAAGACGCCGGTGCAAACGTAAACGAAGCGACGGTGGCGACCCCCGATAGATGCCTTCAACGTGCGGCGGCGGTAGCTTTCATTTCGGCAGCTGCTAGACCTCACCGCTAGCCGCAGAAATCACGGAGTCTCCGTTTACGTCACGTTTGACGTCCCTCCGTTCTGTGTCGTCATAAGAGTTCTCCGTGTCGTCATAAGAGTTAATAATAATAATAATAATAATTGGTTTTGGGGGAAGGAAATGGCGCAGTATCTGTCTCATATATCGTTGGACACCTGAACCGCGCCGTAAGGGAAGGGATAAAGGAGGGAGTGAAAGATGAAAGGAAGAAGAGGTGCCGTAATGGAGGGCTCCGGAATAATTTCGACCACCTGGGGATCTTTAACGTGCACTGACATCGCACAGCACACGGGCGCCTAAGCGTTTTTCCTCCATAAAAACGCAGCCGCCGCGGTCGGGTTCGAACCCGGGAACTCCGGATCAGTAGTCGAGCGCCCTAACCACTGAGCCACCGCGGCGGGTTCATAAGAGTTCTCGAGTTTGAATCGGTGCGGCAGGAAAAAATTTGTCAACTTCGAATCCAAATTTCTTTGAAATAAATGCATCTTTCGCTCCCGGACAAGCGTCAACAAAGCCATGAAATGCCGAACTATCAGATATTGCTAACAAAAAAATTTTGATAGGGTTCTCCTCAGTGTCCCTTTCAGATTTCGATATGGAAACATGATCTTTCAGTATTATGTGGAAGTCAGCTGAGGCTTCTTAAGCAATTGCTGCGCTCTGAGACATTCAAAAACTTGTTTTTTTTTTGTCATTAACAAAATAAAAGTTGTTGCTCAAAGCCCGGCAAAAGGATGAAACAGCATGATCGGGTGCCGTGCATCACACCATCTCCCAGGCATTGCAACCGAAATCGAGGGTCATCTTTTATCGCCGCCTAGCGGCCAGTCTGCGCAATGTTGAGGCGATCTCGGGGCCCATTAAAATCGAGGAGACGCTTCAGGCATGTTCTTAGCCCTGCTGCACTGCGGCCCTGGTGATAACAACCTTCATGCAAAGAAAAGAAAAAAATTAATTTACCAAACCATCCAGGTTGTCAGGTAAAAAAAGCTACCGTAAAATTGTATGTGCGCCTTTGCGACGTCAGCGACGTGGGCATGGACGCGAATACGCGAATGGCGCTATGAATTTCCCGTGCAATCTGTAAATGGCAAATGGCACGGCTGCGCGCCAAACTTGTAGACGTGCTTGCAGAGGTGGATTGTGTTGTCGGTGCGAACAGTTGGGAGTTAATCGACTGAAATTGCTCAAGGGAAGTCAGCGGCACTACATCTTTATTGTTTCTGTGCTTCGCGAGTGACTTTGGCGGCAGCCACACGGCAACGTCTCCGGTTTGGCGAACTTGTGAGAAGGTGAGCATTTTCGCAAATTTTGAAAGCGGTTTTTTGTTTGTATTATAACCCTGCGTCTCGCCGCATGTTATGTTCACGATAACATCAGTATAACGTGAATGCGCTTTCTGTCTCTATTTGAAGTAACATTGGTCGATTAGCGTAAACTTTTGGATTCAATTAAGCACAGAGTGTCCATGTTGGTAGTGCGTGTCGAATGTGTTTTGAGATGATTCTGCGCAGGAGATGGTCTTCTGATAATTTGTGTACTACCAGATATAGTCTAGAGATTTGAAACCATTCATCTCACTGAAACAACGTTGGAAAACTGTTTTGTGTTCATGCATCTGCTGTCCTTAAACTTGACTTTTCGGCAATCATTCGCATGGCTCCTTTGGATCTGGACAATTGACTACTGTTGCTAGGGGTGCCTGGTAGCAGAGCTCCTGGGGACGCCCAGTGGGTCAGCTGTTTGTTCAAGTGCCGAGTACCAAAGGTACCATTCCTGACTTTTTTTCCCAGTCAGTTAACCTCATATTCCTTGCAAAAATTACATCATGTAATCAGGTAGTAAAAAAATTGGTAACATCTGCATATTTCAGAACAGTTCGGAGAAATGCAGCATCAGTATTCTCTCAGTAGACTTTTTGAGACCTGGATTCATTTTTTCTAGGACTGTGGCAAGCAGTAGGTCAACTGTACTCATTTATTTTCCTCTGGTGCAAAGTAAAGAGTGCAAACATCATAAGACAAGTCTCTAGTCTGTTTCATTCTCACTGCATTTGGCCAAAGCATAATATGAAATGCTGTATTTTTTATACCCTAGTTTCCTTTACTTTGAGCAGTAGGTATTGACAGTGAACAGCAAGGCAACTCCACTCGCTGACGATTTTACCTTCGGCAGCAAAGCAGGGAATACCTTACCCCATGTGTTATCTCGACAGACTCAAAACTGTGATGGACAGCTGCAATCACCTCTCAGGTGCATGCACTCGTAAGACACATAAGGGTCATTCAGTCTATAAATTCCTATTCTTTGTCCAGTGAATCCTCTTACGTCATTTTCAAGCCACAGAGTCATAGCTCCTTTCACTCGGCCACCCCGGGCCAATACTGCCGTGTTTCTCATTATCATCATTAGCAGCAGCCTGACTACATCCACTGCAGGACAAAGGAATCTCCCATACCTCTCCAGTTGTTCCTGTGCTGTGCCAGCTGTGGGCACCTTATCCCCACAAACTTCTTTATCTTATCCACTTAGCTATCATACTTTCTGTCAAGATGCACCACACCATGAGGAACTTCATATACAGTGCAGATATTGACTGATATTTAATGTGTCCAGGAACCTCGAAGTGCCAGGGGATAGATTGATGGCAAACAAGTGGAAGATAATACTGGATGCTGTGAGTTACTTCTTAGTACTTTGACATGGAATTGCATTGACGGCTGATCACAGTTTAGAGTGGAGCCACTATTCAGTCCAATGCCAGGGAGAAGGGAGCTAGAATAACTTCCTCCCTTTTAGTTACTCAAAGTATAGGCATTAAACCTTTAAGCCATAGCTAATTCAAGCAGCATTAACTGTAATTGCCTGTTCTTCTGATAGAAAAAATGAAAAATGCAGTGATTTTTTCTGTGGCTGCACATGATACTCTTTATGATGCTGATATTTCAAGCATTCATCTCAGCCCGAAAGAAGTTTTGTAGAGCCCCCACGGTGGTTCAGTTCTTATGGCATTCGGCTGCTGACCCGAAAGACGCCAGTTCAATCCCGGCGGTGGTAGTCGATTTTCGATGGAGGTGAAATTCTATAGGCCCGTGTACTGTGCGATGTCAGTGAACGTTAAAGAACCCCAGGCACTCGAAATTTCCCAAGCCCTTCACTACGGCGACCCTCATAGCCTGAGTCACTTTGGGACGTTAAACACCCATAAACCATAAATGAATTCTGTAACCTTCTGAGAACAAAAGACTTGTGCTTTTTTAAATTTTTCGTTCAGTTCTCAGTCAGTTTTAACACCTATCTTTCTTGGTGACTGATGTTTTGATGTTTGTGCACAGGCCACTAGTGGCCAGAAAAGGTCACTGCACAAAATAAATATCAGGTGAATAAAGTGAGCAAGAAACATGAATTGTCAGAAATTGTAAAAATCACTCAGCTGACCCAATATCACAGCATGGCAAATGAAATTTGAATGATGACCTGATGCCTTATCATAGGGGGCTGAAAGGACAATAGACACCTAATTTTATAGACCATTTACAGAGAGCAGTTTGCTCTGTCCGCGACAGGCGGCGCCACTAGGATGACCGCTACTTCTGGCCTTCAGAGCCGTCATTAGCAACATCGGCACGCAGTGGGAAACGCTGCTGCGGAGCTCGTATACGAACGTCAAGCGACTCTTAAGCAATCCGGTTGTGACACGGATGTCATGTATATTGTTGAATTAATGTCTAGAGCCGATGTGGTGAGAAGCAAAACCACAAAACAGGACGGGACTGTGGCAGGCGACAACACAGGGCGGTGCCCTACCAACTAGCCTACAACCGAGTCCTTCTAAGTTAGAGCTAATGTCCCTGCGGTCCAGTGTAGGAAAAATAGACGCACTTGTTACATATGGGAAACTTCGCAACACAATTGTCGCCGTCTTTCGAGGAGCATTCTTGCGACTTCATGATGCTTTCAGGGAGAACAGAATGCTCATGTGTTGTTCCATGAAAAAAAAGGTAAACATATCACAAATGCCATGCGCCAGTTTATTTCAGAGCCAGCAGTAGCTGCGGGTATGCCAGAACGAGCGTACCTGCCTGTAACCTTTCTCATCTTCGACAAACACTGATCCACTATTTCGAATACGTTACATTATTATTTGCAGATGCACCTTAATAGGTATTTAATGGCTGCATTTTATTTTCTTTTTTATTTATTTTAGTTTGCCTTATCCACACCGCTCTCGATCCTTCCGTCCTTATCTCCTAAATTCCCTGCCCTACGCAGAGTACCATGCCAGTGATTTCCAAACGCCGGCTAAATTTTGCTTTTCCATTAAAGGGTTTCTCTCTATATTTAACCTTTGCAAAAACAACTTCCTGGGCATCGGCGCAGTGCTCAATAAACGGTCGTGCATACTTGACACTAGTACGATGGAAGCGCAGCAACGGAGCTTTTGCAAAAGTCCTCAGAGGAAACACTTCGACATGCAATTCTCTCGCCCAATGCAAAGCTCTATCGAAGTACGCTAATGCACGGGACAGCGGTGGAATTTATCAAGACATGTATATTATTGCTTACTCCGGCTGGCTACATCTGCGGGTCCTGAACTCCGGAGCACTTTTCAGTTTTACTTGGCATGCAAGAGAGCACAGTCCAACGTCGCCGAGCTTCTCAAGGCGCCCTTGAAAAACACCTTATCCTTCCTTTTTAAGCCGGACTGTTAACGGAGGATAAAGTAAATACCTGGGCAATCGGCCGGCGATCACACCCACGTTTGGTTGTAAGTCGCGTGCACAGTGCTGAGCAGTGAACGTTCTTAATAGATTTGAACACATATTCCTACATTCGGCAAAAATGTCGACCTCTAAAAAAGAAAGCCTTCAGGCACTGTCCCGCTTTTAATCTGCAGTTTGACAAGAAGTTATGCGGTCCGCAAATAGCGTTATACAGTGAATTGACTGAATAAATATGAACGCGCAGGTAGCTGACCCCGCGGTTTGTTGACACATTCGAGCGGATGCGGGCAGCCCAAAGGAGACGAGTAAATGAGGTGGTTAGACGCAACATTTCCCAGTACGAACACGTTCTATGAGCACTCACGCTAAGTTTTTGTGCCGTCCGACAGCTCGTTATCCACAGCTAGAGCCGGAGAAGCGTCTTGCAGCCGGGAACCAGCGCGCCGACAGCCGTCGAAACGAGAAGGCCCGAAGGCCGGCGATGGCGAAATGGTCACGTGACCAAATATGGCGACGGCCATGCTCCCGCGCTGTAAAGCGTCTATTGCGCATTTTCTTCTGTCAAACGATGTGTTAGACATTAGAATACATGGGTTACTGGGTGGTATTTGCCTACAACCGCTAAATAATTTATGATTGAATTTCTTCTCTTATGCTGTTTCGATTTCGTCAACTGGACGACGACTGTGACGTCAAGTTGATGTTTTGGTCACGTGATGCACTAGAAAAATGAATCACTAATATGTAGTTTTAATTCACTACGACATTTAGACCAGCCTCTTCCAATACCTGGAATGACAAAAACTGATGTGTCAGCAATTATATAGCCCAGTTTTTGTGCCCCATACGACCTAGAGACCAACTACCCGTCACAGTCATCGTTCGACTGATTAAACCGAAACAGCGTTCGGAAGAAATTCAATTATAGATTATTCAGCGGTCGTACATGAATACCACAGAGTACTCCATGTATACGAATGTCTAACGCATCGTTTGAAAGAAGAAATTACACAAGCAAAAATTTAGTGTTTATAGTCCCTTATTCAGAAGTGATACAATGTAACCATCAAACTTCTCCTATTTTACTTCACATGCTTGATGTTGGTTGAAAGATTCAGGCTACATTTAGCACTGCCTATGTACTGGGTATAGTGCGGGACTTGCAAGGGGTAAAGCTATTCTGCTTCAGGTGTGATTGGTGCAGTATCATTTTGTTTCTGAAATAATGGTGGCCATTCCACTCAGATGCCAGACAAGGTCTCAATTGAATTGCACCTATTTCTGATTTTCTGCAACTCTGGATTGCCATTTACATAGCATTGCTCATTCACTTGCCGATGAACACCTCATAAGTTGTACTATTATGCACTCTTTTCTTTGGCACTATGTATGAGCTTCTGTTCTCGTGCTTTCTAGAAATAATGCATGCAGTTTTGAAGTGTGAAAGGGAATTTACATTTATCTAGATTGTCATGTTAGGGCCGTATGTTCCAGTCAAATTGTACATTGATGTCAATGTTGGTGGTTTCTTTTCATTATTGTAAGAGAATGTTATAGTTTCACCTATAGCAAATAATAGCCCTCACTAATTAGCTGTTTTTGTCATGTCCAGTATTTTGATATATTAAGCCACCAAAGCGTGATTCAGAATGTGGTCAGGACGAAAGGTACTGAGCTGAGCCTTTCGTGTCACTAAAAAATGTGCTTTAGTTTGGTATGGCTGCTTAAACACCTATCTCTGGCATCTCACAAACTGAATGAGGGAGGGAAAAGCCTCAGGGGGCTTGCCGACATTTCGACAAGAGCACTTGTATTCGTCTGGAAAAGTGGTTATCATTGGTGGGGTTTAAATAAGGTTTTCACTTCGAGGTGAAAGGCCTGGTGTGTGGGACGAGGGTGCGATATGGGAAAGGCATTAGGATGGGGAGCGTGAACCTTGTCCAGGCATGTTGGCTGCTAAAGAGGATTAACCGGTTGACCTGCAAAACTGTGAAAAGAAAAGGCCAGCTCAGTAGAAAGGAATCCCTGGTTGTGGAGCGTGGAGAGATAGTGGACTTGAAAAGCTTTGTGTCCAGCTGCAACAGGTGGCTTGGTATGGCTGACTGCCTTTACTTGAAAAACTAGGATAAAGGAATTAAGCAGCATGGCAGAATAAAATACCAGGGGGGGGGTGCAAAATAATGTGAAGGAAAAAGGGAAAATGAGGGCGGGTTCGGAGAAAAGGCAAAAAGAAGGGGGGGAGGGAAGAGTGTGGAAGCCAAGGGTTCCCAGAAGTGACATCAGGAGGTGCAGGTTATAAGGTAAAAGTATAACAATAAATTAAGGAAAAAAGGAAAGGAGTAGGATTCAGGGGGAAATGATGGGTTGGGGTGGAGGGGTAGGGTGAAAGAAACCATAAGTCATCAATATGAAGTACTTGGAAAACCTCTGACCGTGTGCAAGGCCTTTTTAAATAATTACTCCAGTGCCGGAATGTACAGAACTGGCCACATTTAGTACAAACATGCGAGCGCGTAGCCGCAGTGTTTAGAGGTCTACTGCGTGCGACACAGCCACCCATCACTGCAGAATAGAGCAGGAGGATGTGCACCTGGATGTGGTGCTTTGTGTCATCTGTCACTTCACTTCGATGTGCGGCAATTTCGGAAGCAGTGGCCCTCCAAAGAGCACAGCAATGCGCTCGCGTGTTCGCACTAAGAGTGGACAACCCTGTACTTGAGAGATTCTAAGTTTCCTCAGGATATGTTGACCCCACACGAAAACAAGTCCTCCTGTTGAAACATTGGCAAGCACCTTGAGGTTTTCCACTCCCTTGTTCACTTTGCGAGCGTCAAGAAACCATCTGCCTACTCTCTCTCTACCATGCACTCCTTGTATGGCGAGTTACCTTTCAATTAAGCCCTTACTATGTACAGATAACCACATCTTGTACAGTTGTTTCTTTATGTATACATCAGTGATAAATCAAAAAGGAAATCAAGTGATTTGCATTGTTTAACACTTACTTTAAATCTACATCATGAGGATATAGTTGAAAGTGTGCCGTTTCCGGCTACAGGGTCTTGGTTGTGTGGTGACTGGTTTTTCTTTATCAGGGCTACTTGATAGTTGCCATGAAACGCAGGCTTTTGAAAAGTTTGTTCCTGAAATAAGAAAGCGTTTCCACTGTTCAATGGAAATTTTATTAGTTAAAACTTCAATCATTGCAGGTCAGGGATTGATATTTTTCATATAGCTAGCCTGAAGTTAAAAATTCGCCGAAGGAACTTTGTAACTTCTTTCCTGCCTTAAAAACCCAGTATTTATTTGTCGCTTTCAACAGCAGAGGGCTGTTTTAGGGCACATACTTTTCACTACCTTGAGCGAAAATTGTGCAGTACAGACCCACCATAAAACTAGGGGTGTAGTATACAAATTGCTTGTATGCAACTACTTTAGCATTAGAGCATGCATAGCGTGGTCTCTAAGTCAGATTCTTTAAATTTGCAACTGGTTCATAAAAGGCCTATTCTGGCAGATGGCATTTAGCAAAACTGTCTTCCTTTCACTGCTCCTAAGGATAACTTTAGTTCATTCAGGAACATATGTATTGACAACATCTCTTAAAGGCATAATTCCTCATATTAGCTCTTGTTACCTCACAATATTTAGTTTTGTGCCTCCAGCATCACTGACTTGCATTATTTTAAATAGAGTAGTAAAATGCTCGCTATTAGTTTAAACCACAACTCATCATGGGGCTGTGCACTTTTTGTTATGTTGCATAAAATATACTTATGTATGAAACAATTTCTTTCAGCTGCACTTCACATGATTCAATTTCCACCAGAAGAAAGGCTGTCACATGCTCTTGTCACTTGGGGGGCTGTACACATTGAGCGGGGATTCGGTTCGGCTGTTGGGAAGGACGTGCATGAAAGCATGCGGGACATCAGAGTAGTCAAGATTGAGCTGATTGGCTTTGAGGTTGCGGTGTACGAGGATGGCGGTACTCGAGCAAAGATCTGGCGCCACCGGTTGGTTGTAGGCGGCATAGCTGGTGAGTTTGGTGTCAGTGTACATTTCTTGGAGCGCGATAATGTGGGGTGTGTATGGTTGGGCCTGCAGGGTATGCTCCAAGGCTCTCCGCTTTGCCTTGAAGCCCCTGCATTTAAACTGCCATACCGTGAGGGGCGCGCTAGCCATCCCGTTTCGTGTTGGGTTCGGAGCGCTGCGGAAGCGCTATGGTGGTTTTGAGAATACCGCCAGCACACGCGCGCGCGGCTGCACTCTCGGGCGCGGGAGTCGGACCAGGCGACTAAGTGGCCGTGGGAGGGGGCCAGTGAGGTCGACCATTTGCGGGGGGGCCCGTAAGGCTGTCAAGACGAATGGTGAGGGTGTGGATATTGGCTGCCATGGCGGAACAGCCGTCAATGATACGGTCAATAGTGGGAGTCAGCCGTTGGAGGACGTCCTCTATTTTAGAGATACGAGCGTCAAAGGCATCAAATTTGGCATCACCGTCAGAGGTGGATGGTGGGGGTGCCTTGTGCTTAGTGCATTTGGGCTCGTTGGTGTCCATGTTGGAGTCATTGGTGTGATCGGGGTTGGGAACGTGAGCCATCTGCAGCGGCTGCGGTTTTTGGTGTGCCTGCGCAGACTCCAGGCTGTTAATTCTGGCATTGGCCTGTGCCAACTGGAGCTGTAGTTTGACCATGTCTACCAGTTCCCTTACCTGCGGTTTGGCTAGTTGGCTTGTAGCTCATGGAGGAGTTTTCCATCCGACCTGCTTGGCGGGCTTGCTCTCCGGCCTGGTCTGGGAGTTAGCACGGGGATCTCGAGAGTGTGATGAGGAGTGGCTACAGCTGTTGTGGTGTTGGTTTCTGCGGCCTCGGGAATGCTACTGGCAGCCATGTGACAAGGTTCCAGGGTCAGTGTCAGCATCCGTGGATGATTGGGATGATTTGTGCCGGTTGGTGGCCACGAAACGATATTTGCAGCTCCTGCTGCCGGTGGGATGCGGGTCTTTGCACACGATGCACAGTGGCTTGACAGGTGGATGGTTGGCCGGCTGGTTGGGGCTCATGAGCCACGCCGCAGCGGCGGCAAGTGGGTTGGCGTGGTTGAGGGCACACGTCCGCTTTGTGGCCCAGCTTCTGACAGTTGCGACAGCTTCCCCGATAGATGCGGTACTTGGGCTTTACCTTCGAGGTGTTCCCTTACAAGGGGCGCCCGGAGGCGTGTTTCGAACCCGGGAACTCCGGATCAGTAGCCGAGCATCCTAACCACTGAGCGAGCCACCGCGGCGGGTAGCAGAACCTACTTTCATGACCTATGCATGCTGTGCCGGCAGACGCTTTCCCACTTGACCGGAGGCCAAGGTCAAGGTCTAAGTCGAGATAGTTGGTGTAACAGCCGCTGGTGTCAGTTGCTGTAGATGACGTCGTGTGTCGAACCTGACTACCACCAGTTATGCTCAAGCATCACCTATGGCTCAAGGTTTGACCTCTACCTACACTCAAGGTGAAACTTGCGGCCCCCATGACCTCTAGCTACATTCAAGGTAGCCGCATTTATTTCCAGCTTAAGTTGAGCTCAACTACGGATGGTATTTAAAATACACGTATTATGCCGCAAGCTTAACGGAATCGCTTTAAACGAATGCCTTAGTCTTGTTAAAAAGTCCTGAAAATGAAAAAATAAATATAGGCTGTTGGTTTCGAAGTACTTAGCAGGTTGATGTTTCACACAGGCTCCATCGCTGTCCATAGCCTGAGGCAGTGAAAAAAATTAATGTGGATTAGCTCAGCCAATCCAGGATATACAAAGCGAAAGATGTCGGCATTCACTGTGTTCATTGGCGTTGGCATTGACAATGTTCTAGACGCGATGGCTTTGAGCAAAGGAAGGGCGCATAACTGGCTCCCTGGATATGCGGACGCCTCATTCGTGCTTTGATACATGTGGCGGTGGTGAAAGAGAGGCGTGGCTTGAATGCATTAGCGCTGACAGCGTTGTCGCTGACATAATGCACTGCAGTAATAGCTAGGCTGCAGCGTTCATTTGATGATCAATCTCTTACGATCAACCATTAACTGCATGACACCTCCCAGGGTGGCAGGGAGGGCACGCTGCCTACCCAGTCTGCGGAACGCAATCAAAGGCTTTTGCAGTTGGACGCCAACGCCATGTACATGAAAGCGAGATTGAGGTCTCCATGAACCCATGGAGCTGGTTGTGCGCCTTTCCTTTTGTGAAAATGAACGGCCTTTTGTGAAAATGAACAGCAAAGTTGTCAACGCCAATGAACTCTATGAATGCTGTGGGCTCACTTGTTTTGTTTGGTTTTTGAGGAAAGGAAATGGCACAGTAACCGTCTCCCATATCTTGGTGGACATGGGAACCATGCTATAAAGGAAGGGATAAAGGAGGGAGGATGAGAAGAAAGAGAAAATTGGAAGTTGGATTTTGAGGAAAGGCCCGGCAGGGGAACACCTGACTAGGCTGACTGTGGCTCGGTGCTACTAGTGGTGCATGTGCAGTAGTGACTAGGGAGCGAGAGAAATATTCGTGACTAGGTGTGTGATGTGACTTCATGTGCCTCCTCAGAGCACCAGGACGGCGAAATCGCAAGTTCGCGGCCAGTAAAGCTTTCGCTTTAAAAATTGGCAGTGGCTTAGCTCAGCTATGCCAGGATATACGTAGCGAGAGCTGTAGTTCTCTATTGGATGCACATGTTGTCGAGTTTGTTGTGACTAAAATGTTAAGCATTGAACAAGTATTTGGTGAGACACATTGTTTATTTATTACTTTTTGACAGAGATAAACACTGCCCAATCATTGGTAAAGTAACACAAAGTTGTCCCAATGCTGCCTACACAGTATTTAGACTGGCTGCTTTTCTCTCAGATACACAAGGTCAATCCTTCCACTCCAGGATCCGGAGTACCCAGGTTCGAACCCGACTGCGGCAGCTGCTAAGGCTAAGGTGCCCGTGCGCTGTGTGATGTCAGTGCGCGTCAAGGATCCCCAGGTGGTCGAAATTATTCCGGAGCCCTCCACTCCGTCACCCCTTTCTTCTTCCAGTTCCTCCTTTTATCTCTTTCCTTAACCCATTAGCGCCCAGCGTACTTTACAAAGTACACTTGGTTTTTGTGCTATAAAGTATTACCAACCGAATATTCGGATTTGGTTAGTTCTCATTTCTGACACCAGGTGTTACAACATGACACTCCTAATCTTATATATTGGCTCGGATCCCTTTCTTTCAATCTACGAGTCATCGTCATCCCGGAAAACGTGGGCTGGTCGAATGCTTGCGGTGAGTACTGCTTTTTTCTTTGTTTTCTGATGTTTTACGCCATATATTGTATAAACAATGGCATAATCAGCCTTATGAGGCGTAAGGTGATCGCTACCAAGCGCAGGAAGCAGCTAGACTGATCCATTTTGATTTGAGGGGTAGATAAATCGCAGTGTACTTTGCATAGTACAATGGGCCATCGCGGGAGCTTACACGTGTTTGTTGATGTAGGTTGCCTCAGGATGGATCCGGGTGTTTTCTTTGGAAAAAGACCGTTTTGCCGGTTGTCTGAGGCTCTCGAGGCTGCCGCTGATGTTGCTGTGCATGCGGAAGAGCCTGTAGATATTATTATTGTGCCTCCTGAGCCTAGTGTGGAGACTGTTGAGGAGGAGGGAGACGACGACGGTACAACTGATACGGTGGTGAACGACGTCTCAGGTGAGTAGAGAGACCTTTTACATACATTGATCTAGAGAAACATAAGCCTTTATATTGTTTTCTAGGCAAGCTGGAGTTGCATTGCGGTGGATGTGAGGAAACTCGTGACGATGCAAGGCCGCGCAACAAAAAAGCGAAGGTCCAGTGTCCGTCTTGGAAGAACAGCCAGCCAGAGTATCACTGGGCCACTCCAACTAGGGGCACTGAGGAGAGAGAGTTGAACCTCAAGTCGTTATACTTTGGAAAGTCTCCGAATGAGGTGTTCAGTACAATACTCGATGATGAAATTTTGACTCATATTATTGTGCAAACCGGAAAATATGCAAAGCAGAATTATGAGCACGATTTTGTCATCAACATAGAGGATGTGAAGAAATTCATTGGAATTCTGTTGCTGAGCGGATATCACAAGCTGCCCAGCCAGCGAATGTACTGGTTCCTTGACGAGGACGCTGGGGTTTCGTGTGTTGCAAGCTGCATGAGCCGACAGCGATTTCTTGATATAAAGCGCTTTTTGCACCTAGCTGACTATGATTTGATTCAGAGCACAAGTGACAGAATGTGACCGCTAATGGAGCTCCTGAACAAAAAGTTTAGACAGCACGGAATTTTTCATGAAATCCTGTCCATAGATGAATCAATAATAAAATATTTTGGGCATCACTCATGCAAGCAGTTTATCAGAGGGAAGCCGATACGCTTCGGCTACAAGAACTGGATGTTATGCAGCGCCAATGGATACTGCTATGCATTCGACACATACTGCGGCAAGTCCATTACACCTGATACAAGGCCACTGGGCTCGCGTGTCGTTCTTTCTCTTCTTGAAGTTGTGCCGACGCCCAGCGACCATGCTGTATTCTTTGACAATTTTTTTACCAGTCACAGCCTTCTCGTGTCTCTTTACACTCTAGGATTTCGAGCAACCGGGACTATTTGAGAGAATCGTCTGAATGGATGCTCTCTGCTTTCTAAAAAGGAGATGGAGCGAAAGCAACGTGGCGAATATTGCTTTTGTTTTGATCCCGAAAACGAGGTTCTCTTAGTGAAGTGGAGAGACAATAGCATAGTGACGATGGCGACAAACTACGACACCATTGAACCCCTGAGCTCGGTGAATCGATGGTCATCTTCCGAGAAAAAAAGAGTAAAGGTTCCGCAACCAAATCTCTTCAGCAGCTACAACAGTGGCATGGGAGGGGTTGATCTTCACGATCAAACTGTGAACAACTACAGAATTGGCATCCGAGGAAAAAAATGGTGGTGGCCCCTATTTTCGCAGATGATCAACATGGCCGTAGTCAACGCATGGAGAATTTACCAAGTTGTAGGCGATTCGCAGCTTGATTTACTCGCATTCACCCGCATCATAACGAGGCACTACTTGCGCCTTGGTGTGCCTAACGACCACCAAGAGGTCTCCAGCGTCTGTCGTACCTGCCATTATTCTCGATCCGCACGGACATTTTCATAAGAAGCTGGAAAAACAACTGTGCTGCACTGTCTGCCACAAAAGATCAAAATGGTCTTGCGAAAAGTGCAATGTTACACTCTGCATAAAGCATGGTTGCTTCAATAAGTTTCATGCACCGTGCTAAATTTCACATTGCCATGGAAGCGCCCAGTGTACTTTCTAAAGTACAGTGTCATAACTTGTGAACCAATAAAGGTAAAGCTATAAAACTTTGCAGGTGTTGTTATTTACTTCAGTTAATAAAATGTGCAGAATATAATTGAAATCGTATGAGTAGTTTCTCCGTGGGCCTTAAAGGGACACTGAGGAGAACCCTATCAAAATTTTTTTGTTAGCAATATCTGATAGTTCGGCATTTCATGGCTTTGTTGACGCCTCTCCGGGAGCGAAAGATGCATTTATTTCAAAGAAATTTGGATTCGAAGTTGAAAATTTTTTTTCCCGCCGCTCCGATTCAAACTCGAGAACTCTTATGACGACACGGAGAACTCTTATGACGACACAGAACAGAGTGACGTGAACGTGACGTAAACGGAGACTCCGTGATTTCTGGCGGCTAGCGGTGTGGCCTAGCAGCAGCCGAAATGAAAGCTACCGCCGCCGCACGTTGAAGGCATCTATCGGGGGTCGCCACCGTCGCTTCGTTTACGTTTGCACCGGCGTCTTGCCAGCGTTACGATGGATCCCGTTCCCGAACTCGACGACGTAGTTCTCGCAATAACTCCGGCCTGCTTTTCAGCGGCCTCAGCCTCACAGAGCGTGCGATGCTTTTGAGGGAGCACGGTTAGGTTAGGCGCCGGCGGGTGGTTTCCCCCCTTCCTCAGAGAGCAGCCGTTGCAAACTAAATATCATAACCCCAGTACTAAATATCATAACCACAGTGCGAGGAGTCGCGAGGGGTGCGTTGCGCTCATCGGAGGCTGGCCGGGGCTTTGGGGCCAACGGATTGTGATTCCTTGAACGGAGCGGTTGCACGGCGCAGCAGGCAGCGTCGAGGTCTCTCACGGTTGCAAGGGCCAAGTTATTTATTTATTTTCTGCCACAAAAACAAATGGGTGCCCGAGGGCGGTCGCGTTTAAAGTCGGCGGCTTGAAACTAAAGCCGGCGCACGACGCTTCAACGGATTCCGCTAGATCCAACGGGTCCACTGGATCTGGCTCTCATGCCAACTTGCATGTACCTTCAGATATGTACTGTGAATGGATTAAAATAGCCGAGCTCGAAAAGAACAGCTCCGCCGAAGTGCCGCAGCTATTGAATATAACGCGCACCTCGCCGCGGAGCCAAATCAGTCTGGCCGGGCCGTCGGCGCGAAATAGATACATGCTCCAATCTCCCCGCCAATGCGGTCAGAGTGCGCCGAAGCCGCCGAACGCGTCGGCGGTCAAGTGCAGTTGGAGTATAGAGGGTCTCTCTTTTACCGGCCTGACTTCGCCGTGCAGGGCGCTCACGCGCGCGCCTCGCCGCAGCATAAACGCGCCTTAACAGAGCCTGCGCTTAACCGCGCTAACCAACGTATTCAGCGGCGGCATCCATGGGAGCCACTGAAACCCCCCGCCCACTCACTGAATAAAAGAAAAGAAGTCCAGTGCCGAGGTTCGGAATCGAACCAGGGCCTTCGGCGTTTGAGGCGGAAACGCTAGCACTCCGCCACGACGGCTCAAGTTACGGCCGTTAATAAAGGCGCATCTAGTGAATGCACTCTCCTGATGCAGAAATCTCCGCGCTTTCGCTAGGTATATCCTGACCTAACAGAGCTAGGCCATCAGCAAGTTTTCTGAACTGCCTGGTACCTTGTCTCCCGTCCCTAATAAATGATTTCCGTTAAGTAGTTTGAAGTTGACTGGCACAGGCGGGAATGTTTCGCCGGGCAAACGTGCGAATACACAAGTGCTGCCTTGTACGATCACCTACCATCGTGCCATCATAGCTTTTCATCGACCGTGGCGATCATCTGACAAGCCTTAACAGGCTCCTTCAAAGGTTAACTAGCACTTGAAGCTGCACTTGGAGTTCCTCTGCTGTTCAGCGCTTGTAAATCGAAGCGCGTCAAAAACAAAACCACGGGGCACGCAAAGCTCATAGACGCGAAGCGCCATAACAAATCGAAACTCTCCTGGCCGCCTGTGGCGCCGCCAATCATCCGTTTTCTTTGCTTCCAACATTCAGGTTGTCTTTTGCCTGCCTTCCTTGCATGATTAAAGTGCACTATTGGTTTTAAAACAAAACTTACTTCATTATTGATCTGCGCAACCTACCTTTGTCAGCCTCAGAGATTCGCGAAACCAAGTAGGATGGGAAATTTCTCCAAGGTGGCGTCTCTTGTCCTATGGCGTCACCACGCTTGTACTTGCGAGATTGGCCTGTGGCGGCGATACCTGTGTTTTGGTTCTTGCTATTTTCTACTTTACAAGAGCTTTGTTTTCAGTAAGAGCGGCGTTTTTGTGATCAGGAGCTGGTATTCTATCGATACAAGCCAACTTCAATTTCTCCTCAGTGTCCCTTTAATGGGTTAAGGCGCAGTTCAGCCTATACAGTGAGACAGATACTGCGCCATTTCCTTTCGCCCACAACCAAATTATCATAAAGTCCAGCATCTGCGTTTTTATGGAGGAAAACTGAACACCAACTCCTCCTCCCCGGTTGCCATGGTAACGGCGCATGCCAAAAACCGGCCTCTCCCATGTAGCATTGTAACGGTGCATGCGCACAACAGTCCTTTCGCGTGTACAGCGAAATGCTCGACAGGTAGCATAGTGTAGCTATCGCTACAAAAAATTGGCTGTGGTTTAGCTCTGGCTAAACCTAGTTGAATTGCAAAAGCTTCGTCGTTTCTTTGGCACGTTGTCTACGCAGCGTCTCATTCCGACGCTCTCGAGAAACCGGTCTCTTCTGCAGTTAAAGAATCACTGCTGGACATGGCACTTTTTCTAGCCGCAGCTTCATTACGACGCTTCTCGAGTCGTGCGGCGCGTTCTTCTGGTGTCTTTTGAGCGCGTTGTCTCTTCCTCGCTTCGTTCTGTCGTTGTTGCGTCTTTTGCACTCTCCATAACGACTACAATACACTGCTGTTGCTGCTGTTGCTGATAGGAAGAAGGAAAAGGAAAGCGCACGGGCCTGCCTACTGGCTCAAGCCAAACCAAGCTCGCTGCCACGTGCTGAAAGTAGGAGAGTTAAAGGACAGGAGAGCAAAGATAGAAAGAAAAGGCGCGTGCTAATATGCTCCGGGCCGATTCCGGAGGCAGTGCAGTACCAAGTCGACCCGTGCCAGAGTGCTTCAAGCCAAGCACTCCGCCATATTCCAAAAATAAGTTTAATATCTTGGGTCCAAGGACCCGAGGAGATATTAAATCAGGTATCAATATCATGGTGGTATCACAATACACTGAGGCGAAGCGCATATATATACCCCCCGCGAGGCGACACCTCCTCTCCCTGTGCCCCAGTCTGGTGGAGCGAGCGTTGGAGCGCGGCTGCAGCGTTGCTAGGCAACGGCGGCTCAAGGTCGTTCGTCGGCAACAGCACACGGCTGAAGTGTGCGAGCCAAAATGGCTCGCTGGCTGGCGTAGTAAAGGTTCCGCTTTAAGAGTTAAGCCTACACACCACCAAGCAATAGACATTGCTACTGTGAACTACGCTGCGGTTTTCTATGCGGGCTGTGAGTGGATCAATTGTACATGCTAACGCGACTCAGCAGATGCTATCTACCGCGAGGAATTTGCAACGCTATTCGACGCTTTCATGACATTAAAAGTCACCTGAATTTGGGCCATATGACTTCACTGCAGTGGACAACCTTATTTATAGGTTGCCGAAACTGCACAGGTGCTTCTGCAAAGGCATGACCGTAGGTGAAGCTTCCTTCTCTTTTCTAAATTGACGTAAAAGAAAACGTTCGAAACATATTCGAGACGCACTTTCGCATAATTGAGCCTGTTGCTGCAGCTGCTCCACCATCTTGTTCTTTAGAAGGCGCAAAGGCGCGCTGGTTTCCAGCATAAGTTGAGCTTAACTTCTTGTGGTATTTAAAATGCACAGATTATCCTGCAGGCTTAACGGAATTGCTTGTAAAAGTAGGCCTTAGTCTTCTAATCCAGAGGTTAGGGAGACAACCTTGCAACGCAACAAAATTAATATAGGCTGTTGTTTTCGCAGTACTTTGAAGGTTGACGTTTCACTGAGGCTCCATGTCAGCAGAGCACGAGAGTGAAAAAAAAATGAACATTGGTTTAGAGGAAAGGGAATGGCACAGTAAATGTCTCACAGGTCTTGGTGGACACCCGAACCCGTCTTATGGGAAGGGATAAAGGAGGGATTGAAAGAAGAAAGGAAGAAAAAAAAATAACAGTGGTTCAACTATGCTGAACCAGGTTAGAGAGCGAAAGCTGTGGTATATCCAGACGCGGCTTGGCCTCTATGAGTGCGTTCCGCACACTGGACAATGCGCCTACCCTGTCAGATGGCGGTTAAATAATGGTTGATCGCGAGAGGTTGGTCACCCAATGAACGCTGATCTGGATTTTTGCTGCAGTGGTGTGTCTGCCACAACATTGAAAATTGGTTGGTTGTTGGGGAAAGGAAATGGCGCAGTATGTGTCTCGCATCTCGGCTGACACCTGAACCGCGCCTTAAGGGAAGGGATAAAGGAGGGAGTGAAAGAATGGAAGAGGTGGTGTAGTAGAGGTCTCCAACAGTAATTTCGACCGCCTGGGGATCTTTAACGTGCACTGACATCGCACAGCACACGGGCGCCTTTTGCCTCCATCGAAATGCCGCCGCGTTCGGATCCGAACCCGGGTACACTGGATCAGTAGCCGCGCGCCCTAATCACTGAGGACGTCACACCGCGCGGCTTGCCGTCGCCGTTTGGTTTGACGTCACGCCGCGTTCCTCGTCGTTTACAGATGCATTTAAAAATTGATTTGTGCTGCATAATCGCAAGACCAGAGCATGTGCATGATATGACCGCAGAAATCGACACTCACGAAAAGCAAGAGCTGAAGAACATTGAGGGGCTCTATACTTGGTGGGCGTACAGTTTTTCTCAAAAGTTTAGAGCCTGGTGAGGTGGGAGGGTTAGAGGTGTCTTTAAGCCATCCGGTAGGGATTGAGCAGCATCCGTGGAAGTCGTTGCCTTTACAGTCGTTACCAAACTGCCATTGCGAGTGTCGGATGCACTTTGCTCATTATGGCAACTATGTCTCAATTGATTTATTTCTTCCTAAAATGCTAGAAAAAAAAGTCAAGAGTTACTGTAAGCGCACAATGCCCAGACAGTGGAAGCAAAAAGTCGAACCGCTAAGAGCAGCTATATCGGCACTTTTTGTTCTACTCTTTTTTTTGTTTTTAGACAAATACGAGACGAGGGCGAGTCAGATGAAATTTAGCCAACCCACCTTGCGCAATAATGGTTCGGTCTATTATCTGCGGGGCATGCGGGTAGCACACAGGCATCTCATCTACGAAAGTGACACTCATGTGTGCGGATAAATGTCCTTTAATGGTCACATACACAGGGTTGTATACGGTTGTGCAACATAATGTACGCTCCAAACGTTGAGCAGCATGGTGTCGTGACGTTTTTGAGAGCCGAAAGTGTTTCTCAGCAAGTGATTAGTCGCCGTGGGGCTGCCGTGTACGGTGAACGTTGCATTTCATTGGCCACTGTGAAGAGTTGGGGTAAACGGTTCAAAAAGGGACGTGAAAGTTGCAAAGACAATCCAAGACCGGGCCACCGTACAATTACCTCCAACACAACTGCAAAGGTTGATGAGCTGATGAGCCGTCGTTTGCGCCGGAGAGGTTCTGTTCACTTTTTGATTTAGATCGTCAGGGACCATTACTGCTTGAATTTTGTAAACCTGGAGAGACTACCAATACTTTCCGATAATGTGAAAAGCTGGATCGGCTGCATGCCACAATCAAGAACAATGTGGAAAATTGACGAATGGTGTCATCTTGCTCCATGACAATGCCCGTTCCCACGTCGCTGATGTGGTTACCGCTGAACGCTGTAACATCTGCCATACGGCCCAGACCTGTCGTCTTGCGACTTCCACATTTTCGGGCGTTTGAAATACAGCTCAACGGAACCTGATTCCTGCCGGACAATGACATGAAAGAGTCAGTTACAGGCTTTTTGAACCAGCAACCAAAGGAATTTTATGAGGCGGGAATCATGTGACTCGTTAGTCTGTGGGACAAAAGTCTAAGTGCTCATCGAGACTACTAAATAAAGTACCCCATTTGACGTATATTCGCATTGCCTCACTTTTATGACTCCCTTGCCCTCGTCTTTGTAGCTCATAAATAAAATAATCATTCTATACAAGCCATCGCTTTTTTTAAGCGAAAGCTTCGCTACGCTACCTCATAACGATTTCGTATTGCTTGTGGTGTTGACCTTCAAGTGGTGGTTGTGGTAGAAACATTTATCGCCAAGTACAGAGGGGGCAAAAACCCCTTACATGGCACGAGGCAACCCTTAGGGGGCTGCTTTTACAGGGCAAAGGACAGCCCTTGGAGGGCTATCTGCTTCAGGGCGTCAGTAATTATCCGGAGCTGGTCAGCAGCAGCGGAGCTGGCCAGGAGAGTCTCTCAGTACGACTCCGCCGTGGTTGGGGGTGGAGGGTGTGGGAAGGTAGGACGTGAGGAGGACATGGAGGAAGTCTCCCGGCTTCCCGCAGAGCTTACAAGAAGAAAGGAATTGATCGAGGTAGTGGACATGAAGGAGAATAGGGCAGGGAGCAGTTCGGGTCTGGAGTCTGCGCCAGTGAGAAGCCTGGGTTAAGGTTAGGGAGGGAGCCGGCGGTGCGTAAACGCGCCGGGTATCTCAGTAGTAGTTAAGAATATCTTTGAACATTAGCAGATACTCCTGGGATGGTGGATGAGGTCCAACTCCGGCCCAGAAAGTGAGACCTCGGGCGAGGGATTGGACCTCCTCGTTACCCGGGAGGCCCTCGTGTGCGGGGCTCCAGATAAGGGTTACGTGGTGGGTGGGGTGCGAGAAGCGTAGAAGCCGAGCCACTATGCGGGATATCAGGCCTTTGGCGAAATTGGATAGGGTGGATTTTGAGTCTGAGATAATTTTGGTGTGGAGATGAGAGCGAGTGCAATGGCCGCTTCCTCTGCAATTTCCGATGAGTCTGTGATGACGGATCCTGATGCGATTAGTCGGGCCTGAGACTTAGCGATGGCGAGAACGATGCGGGAGCCCGACGATTACGCTACTGCAGCGGTCGGGTTCGAACCCTGGTACACCGGATCAGTATCTGCACGCCCTAATCACTAAGCTACTGCGGCAACGTTCTCAGTGCTAATGCATGCAGCCGACATTTCTCTCTCCCAACCGCCTGCAAGTGAGCCGGAGGTCAAACCTCTTATGGTGCGGTTCGGGTGTCCACCGAATCAATGTTCAATTATCTCAAAAGGAAAGGAAAGGCGAGTAGCTGGCTCCCTGGGACGATTGACACCTCAGTTGTGCTTCAAGCTACGTGGCTGGTGGTAGCCACAGATGTGCACTGCATGCGTTGGCATTCACAATGTTGTAGCAGAAATGCGGCACGGTCGGCGTTCTTTGTTCATTGGCATTAGCGTTGACAAGACTCTAGACTCCGATGATATTGAGGAAAGGTAGACGCATGCATAACTGTCTCCCTGGGGCAGTAGACGCCTCAATCGTGCTTTGAGTTATGTGGCATGCGCTGAGAGAGATGCCAGGTTAACTGCTTCCTTTGGCTGTTCGAGTGAAACTGTTGGATCTCTCAAAACAGCGAGTGCAAGAACAAAACCTCTCCCCACAGCTTGTGGCATGAGGGAGAGAGAGAAGAGAGCGAGGAGCCGATTTTAAAGCGAAAGCTTTACTGGCCGCGAACTTGTGCTTTCTCCCTGGCCGCGCTCGGAGATGGCACTTGGATGGACGGTGGCAATTTCCTGCTTAAAGATGCTGTATGTTCCCAGCGCCGATTTAGTCAGCATCCCTGTTTTCCACAGAGCTCTCTCTGTTTCTTTAATCTTTTTTTAACAGACAATTGGTCCTTTGCCCCCTACTGCTGTCCAGATATTTGCTTGTCAATTTTCTAGTTCGGTTTCTCCGTGTCGTGTCAGCATTCCTTATGTACAGGTACCTGAAAGCTTTCCTAGCCCACTGCTTTTCCCCAATTTTTCTCAATCGCTTCTCAAATGCTATCTTACTGCTAGATTCTCTGCTCTCGACCGATGCGCATCCCATATCACTCTGTACCCCCTGATTTGGTGTATTGCCATGTGCTCCCAAAGCTAGCCTCCCTACGCCGCGTTTTTTTGATTTCTAACCTTGCTTGAACATCTGGTCTTTTGCACAGGACCGCATTGCCTAAAGTCAGGCTAGGAACCATCACCCCTTTCCAGATCCCTCTTACCACTTCATACCTATTTTAATTCCACAGTGCCCTTTTTTTCATGACAGCTGCATTCATACTAGCTTTATTCATCACATATTTTTCATGCTCTTTCAGATACTTAGCACCATTATTTATCCACACCCCAAGATACTTGTACTCATCTACTACTTCTAGCGTGAACTCCAGGCGTGAACTCGCCGCCCTGATCATTAAACATCATGACTGCAGATTTTTCCTTACTAAACTTGAAACCTATTCTATCTCCCTCTGTACCACATATGTCTATCAACTTCTGCAAATCTTCTTTGTCAACCATTAGCACTATATCATCCGCGTATATTAGTCCCTGTAATGACTGTTTAATCCATTCCCCTTGCTTGAAAAAGAAAGGTTGAAGCCTAGTTCGCTCCTCTCTAGCTTGGTCTCCAACCCTTGCAGGTACAACATGAACTACAAAAGAGACAGAGAACATCCTTGCCTAAGCCCCCGCTGTATCTCTACAGGCCCTGATACATTTTTTTCCATTTTATAAGCACTCCGTTACCTTTATATATATATATCTTTTAAAAGATTAATTACTCCATCTTCCACATCCAATGTGCCCAGTATGTCCCACAAATACTCTTGAATAATGTTGTCGTAGGCTCCCCTAATATTTAGAAATGCTATCTATTGGGGCCTGTATTCTTTATCAGCAATCTCTATACACTGCGTCAATGAAAACAGATTGTCCTCTAACCTCCTTTGTTTCCGGAACCCATTTTGTAGCTCCGCTAGCACCCCCTCGTTCTCCACCCAAGCCTGCAATCTGTCCTTTATAAACTGCATCACGACCCTGTAAACCACAGATGTCACTGTTATGGGACAGTAGTTATGTCAGCTTTGTCCCCCTTTCTCTTATATATCATGTTCATTCTACTTGATTGGCATTCATTGGGGACTTTGCCATCCACTATCATTTTATTCACTACCTGTATTAATGTTTGCTTGGATGTTGGTCCTATCTTCTTTATTAACATAATCGGAATACCATCGGGTCCTGTTGACATGCCACTAGGAGCCTTCTTATCTGCCCTTTCCCACTCTCTTTGCTCAAGTGAAGCAATTGCAGTTACAGGTCTATCCTCCTTCGATAAATTATGTGCAACATTTCTTTCTTTTAATTTTTTTGTCATCCTTGTTCCTATGTGTTGCATCGCTTCATCCCCTTCTAGTCGAATACCCTAACCTGTAATGATAAACCTTCGGTCTAGCCTAGTCTTATTACTCATTGCATTCAGATGTTTCCAGAATTTTTGAGCTGCTTTTATGCGTTGCATATTGCAATCACTCAGTTCAGCCCTTGGGCGCGGCCGGGCAGCTACCAAACCACGTGACGTGACGTCACGACAGCCAGAGGAAAAGCTGGGCCCCAACTGGCGCGGTCTCGCGCGGCCGCAGCCACCACCTGACTCCCGCTCCTCCCGCTAGTGGCGCTGCGCTATGATTGACGTCACGGCATATGTATAAAAGAGCTGTGCTCCTTCGCCGGGACAGTCTTATACCCCTGTCACACGGGCATTTCGAGGGCCCTCGTACCGATAGTTTATCGACTCAAAGGCGATCGAGCGCTGCTACACGGGCAGTTTCAATGGCGATCGAGTCAATAGCCTATCGAGTCAACGGAGCAGCACGGAACTCCATCGAGATATGCAACGCATTCTTGGCTTAACCAAGCTAAGCCTGGCCATTTTTTATATCCTTTTTATTTACTTTTGACATCCATTGGGCACCCTTTCTTCTAATTTTCTCATTAATCAAATAGGATGCTTCCTTTCTGCAATTTATGAAGGTATCCCATTTTCTGTCTACTTCAACTTCTGGTTCCCCCCCTCTTCTTGAAATATCTGTATTCCCTGGACGCTTCCTGGTGTTTCTTATAGCCCTCTTGACCAACTCTTGAGTTTGTGTCTTTTCCCTTTTGGCTTTACTCGCACCTTAGCTAGATCTAGCTCAAGTAATCGACTTAATTTGGTATATGTCCATTCTGTTTCATTATCCTGAAAAATTAGTTTCTCAATTTGTTTGGCTTCTGCTTCCATTTGCTTTTCTGAGTAGAAATTCCCCTCTGATTGTTCATCTCGCTTCAGTCCTACATGGGTTTCTCTTCTGAAACTCAACTTGATACGCTTGTGGTCACTACCTAGACATCTGGAACCATGTTCATCTATGCTCATTACTGCTAATCTATTATACATCCTCTGTGACATTAGTGCATCATCTGTCGTCGAGTGCAGACTCTCTGCCTCCCATGTTAGGAGCCCTTCACATGTCTCGGTACTGTTGCATACAACTAGATCATGCCTGTCGCACATATCCTGCAGCATGCTTCCTGCCGAATCTGTGTACCCATCCATGTCTTCTATATGTGCATTCATGTTGCCTAATATAATTATCCGGCCCCGTCCTAATAGCTCATCAATGTCGCTTGCAATACATTCTAACATTTTCCTGTTTTCCTCTTTGGCATTTGCTCCTGTCCACAGGAATACAAAGCCAAGGAGTGTTTGCTTCCCTGCCACTTTTCCTTTTAGCCATAAATGTTCCTTGCATCCCAGTTTAACCCTTTGAAAATTAATGCTTTTATAAATGAATGCCCCAACTCCAACCCCTTTCTGCTGCCCTCTGTTCTATTGCAATGTTCGCATGCGTAGTCTGGGTTGCAGGGTTGTTGCTCCCTGTCTGTAAGATGCGTTTCCACTAAACCATATACCATTAATTCCTCCTGCCTTAACTGTTCTTCCATTTCACTCTATTCCTCATTGCATGGCATCACAACGCGCGCCTCGCTGCAGATATTTCTCTCTCTCTCTCTTCCTTGTTGCAACTGCGCATGCGCCACTAATAGCACTGAGCCACAGGTGTTCCATGGCTGCACAGGGCTGCGCCTTACCTCAAAATAATAATTGGTTTTCGGGAAAGACAATGGCGCAGTATCTGTCTCATATATCGTTGGACACCGGAACCGAACCGCGCCCTAAGGGAAGGGATACAGGAGGGAGTGAAAGAAGAAAGGGCGAAAGAGGTGCCGTAGTGGAGGGCTCTTTAACTTGGGGATCTTTAACGTGCACTGACATCGCACAGCACACGGGCGCCTTAGCGTTTTGCCTCCATAAAAACTCAGCCCACCGCGGCGGGTATTTTCTCAAAATGCGGCTTTTGAATTTTCAGTTTTCTTTTTCTTCTTTCCCTCCCTCCTTTATTGCGACAACAACATAGCTAGACAACCAGACTAACCTGGACTTGCAATCAAGATTAACCAAAGCTAACCATGCTATGCCTTAGCTTTCGCTACGTATATCCTGGCATAGCCGAGCTAAGCCACTGCCAATTTTTCCGAAGCCCTCCACTACGGCAGCTCTTTCTTCCTTCCCTCTTTCAGTCCCTTCTTTATCCTTTGCTTTACGCGCTTTGCTTTACAGCGCGGCGTTCAGGTGTCCCCCTAGGTGTGAGACAGATACTGTGCCATTTCCTTTCCCCAAAAATCAATTTAATTTATTTCAATTTCAACCAGAAAAATTGAGAGTGCGGACAGCGGAAACTGCCATAATTCCTCAGACACTTGACCTGTAGCCAGCTGAAAAGGCTGGGGTAGAAAATAGGCACTTAAAATAAGGTTAAGAGGGAAGGTAAGAAAGGTATGCGGAATGGGTAATTTTAGAGATATAACGAATGATTTTTCTTAATCTGCGCAGCTTTCTAAAAAATAATGGTGATGGTTACGTGAATGATGCCTTCACTTCGTCTCTGTTGTACTCAGAACACAGCTTACGAGACAATGTTCATGGTTATGCTAATGATTAGCCTAAACTACTCCCTAACTGTACTGATTTGAGACTAATAAACCTTTCATAAATTTTCAAAGTAAAATAGGTATGGAGATAGTCATCACTTAATTCCCTTTTGTGCGAGATAGTCATCACTCAATTTCCTTTTGTGCGCTTGATTCACTGCGCGCCGGGTTTAAAATAGCAATGCTGTGACGACACACGCTTCATGTGCACGTTTCGGGCATAGGACGGATGTGTGCCCGATCACCGACACACGCAAATGCATAGGGATGTGGCATGGTTAATCCTCTGAGTGATCACAAATGCACTCCTAGGTGCACACTGTGCCTGGGACAACATCAACTGGGGGACAAAAATTTTCCAAAAATCTACAGGACTCCGTACCTTGTGCGGCGCAAGCAATGGGAGAAGAAGCTACGAGAACAAAATAGCCTACCCAAATCAGGACATATCCCCCTACGTAATAGGTTTGAAAGCCTGAGAGCAACGAGTTAAGGATCCCAGTCACGCTCGAGAAGCAGATCACAATCGGCCGCTAGAGGAAACACGGTTGTAAAGATTGCTATCCCAGGGAAGACTGATACAGACTCCCAAGACAAGCCGAAGCCCAAGCCTAGGCTACACAAGACCCCTTCGAGGACGAACGTTGGGCAAGGCACAGCGAGAAGAGACCCGGACGACCCCTGGGGACTGAAGAATGCAGCACAGACAACCAAGCATGACGGTAAGCTCTCCCAGGTGGTGGGGCAAATCCTAGAGGTAAAACTAGATCAACTAACCAGCGAAAATCATATGCTACTCATGAAACTGGAAAAGATTGAAAAGGAGAATGCAGAGCTAAGGCTGGGGGTTAAGCATTTAGAAGAGCTAAATTTAAGGGGACCCCTCTCGTCGGCAAGTGAGGAAGAGGAGAGCGAGAGCGAGGCCCTCCTAGTAAGAGGAGGGCTAAAATGATAGCCTCAGCAGACTCGGACAGGCTCGGGGCAGACATTAGGGCCCTGAAGGAATTGGTAGATTAGAATGGAGAAAGGCAAGAAAACTTGCAAACCAAAATATAAAGTATTGAGGGAAGCCTAGGCTGGCTCATGCACATGCTTCACGAGGAGGGGGCCATTGGAGCAGCTCGGGGTATACACAATGGTGAACAAAAATAAGAGCGGGAAAGCTGCCAGCTGCGTCGTCTGGGTGTGGAACTGTCGGGGATACCTGGGCAAAAGGGGGGTCTTGCAACAAATCCTTACTTCACATGCAGCTCCCCCATTAGTGATTGCTCTGCAGGAGACCAACACGCAAAAGGCTGGCCTCAAAGGCTACAGAGCTTCCCGAGTTCCAAAGGGGCGAAAGCCAGAGTTGCCACTCTGTTCGAGCATAATACTGCTGTCACGTAACATCCTATGGGCGGGAAGATAGAGGCGGTTCTAACTGAAATCCACTCCGGCAACCAGGAAAGGGAGAACCTTTTTGTACTTAACATCTATAGCTCCCCTAGGCAGAGGGAGGCATCCTTCACCCCCTCTTCAAAAAGGCACATAAAATTGCGGGAAATAGTAAGCTCCTCATATGCGGGGATTTTAATGCAAGGCATCTGGAATGGGGCTATAACACTCACTGCACCAAAGGAAAAAGACTCCTAGAGGCCATCCTAATCAATGGGATGTCAATCTTAACAGACCCGACGGCTCCCACTAGATCTGGGAACAGCATCAATAATGACACATCACCAGATCTTACTCTATCACATAGATGTGGCAATGTGGAATGGAGGAACACTGTAGAGAACTTCGGGAGTGATCATTATGTGCTGGAGATCAGTCTTCAATCGAAGGGCTCCCAAAATCAGCAGAAAAATCACTGACTGTGATAAATTCTGAGAAATCAGACAATCCCGGGAAGTTAAAGCTTGGCCTACTTTGAAGGCATGGCAGAGGGCACTTAATAAAGACCTAAGGGAAGCAACAGATACAGTTCAAGACACCTTAGCGGTGCCCCCAATGGACAGTCAACTAGCTAATCTCCTGAGAAGGAAAGCGGATCTGGAAAGGGAACTGAAAAACCGACGGAATCGCAGTATTAGGAGACAAAAAGCGAGACTGACCAAAAGCATAGAAAAGCATGCCGCTGATCTGTGCAAAAGGAACTGGATGGTGACGTGTGATGAACTTGGATCTAATATGAGTCTATCCAAAACCTGGGCCATTCTCAGGTACATGATTAATCCAACCAAATCTAAGAGGGAGGCCAGGCTAAATCAAACCAAAATTAAGCATATCTTTAAAGGGAGTAATGAGGACCTGCTAAATGTGATTCGCAAAACCTATGTTTGTCAAGACCCAGGCTGCCCACTTTTGGAATATGAAGGCGGGGAAAATCGAAGCATTGATTCTTCGTTCGAGGTTGCAGAGGTGCGGGCAGCATTACAGGACCTGAAAAAGAAATCGGCTCCAGGCCCTGTTGGCGTCATCAACACCACTCTGAAGAACTTGGATGATAATTCTCTCTCTTTTCTAACTGAGCTAATGAACAAGGTTTGGGACGGGGAGGGCTTACCGGAGGAATGGAAAGTCTCTAAATTAGTACTTATCCTTAAGCCAGGCAGAAGTCTTGACCTAGGCAACATGCGACCCATCTCTCTGACGTCTTGCTTGGGCAAGCTCATGGAAAAGGTGGTGCAGAGAAGAGTCTCGCGCTACATGGAGAGCAAGGGACTCTGGCCTGTTGAAGTGGTAGGTTATAGACCGTGTCTTAGCGCACAGGGTGTTATGTTAAGGCTTAAACATGATATACTTGATGATTCCAACGGAACTAAAGGGGGCAGGGCAATCTTGGGGCTGGATCTTACAAATCCATTTGATAATGTGGAGCATAGAGCGGTCATTGAAGGCCTCAGTGAGGCCGGAATAGGCATCAAGTGCTTTAACTATGTCAAAAGATTCTTAAGCAATCGAAGGACCACTATAAGCTTTGTAGGGCTCTCCTCAAAGCAGTTGGGTTCAACAATAAGGGGACCCTTCAAAGTTCAGTCCTCTCTTCATTGCTCTTCAATTTTGCCATGAGAGGACTGTCCCACAGGCTAAATAAAATTGAGGGGCTAAAGCGCAACATTTATGCCGATGATATAACCATTTGGACAGCAGGGGGAACGAACGCTGACATCTCATACCAGCTGCAGGCAGCGGCAGAGGTAGTTGAAAACTATGCTCTGGAGAGAGGGCTTTCCTGCTCCCCTCAAAAATATGAGATCTTCTTGCTTAATACCAAAGACCAGATGAAGAAAGACTCGCTTCCCTCACCTATACGGCCTGATAGAGGTTGTCGTTGAGGGTAGGTTAGTACCTAGGGTTGACACTATAAGAGTCCTAGGATACTTTCTCCAGACGAACGGACGTAACGCAACCACTATCAAGAAGCTTAGCACATATATTGCCCAAGTTATTGGTATCTTTAGGTGAATCTCCATCAGAAACAAAGGCCTGCGAGAGCACTGTCTCCTGAGATTAGTACAAGCATTCATAGTGAGTAGGATTGCATACTCGACTCGATTTATAAATCTTAGTAACAGAAGGAGAAAATAGACAAGTTAAAATGAAATGCATACAAAAGAGCTCACGGCATCCCACCTTACTCCTTAATGGAGAAACTGCTTAGTATGGGAGTCCACAATACCTGTGCGGAGATCACCAGGGCAGTTAGAGAAGCGCAAATTTAGAGGATTAGCTCCTCAATAGCAGGCAGGCAGATCCTCAATGACCTAGGGGAGAGCGAGAGGAAACCCCCGTATGCTGCAGAGCTCATCCCCTTAGACATACGGAAGCGTCTCAAATTTGCCAATACACCTAAGAACATGCATCCGGAGCATGATAAAGAAAGGGGAAGACACAGAGCTCGAACAGTAATGAACAATCTGTCCCGGGACCCGCTGGGTAACATAGCCTTCTGCGACGCAGCCTGTGGCTCTGATGGCGCCTCCATCATTGCTGCCGTTGATGGGAATGGGGAGAAAGTGACTGTAGCATTGATTAACACTAGGAATGCGTTAGTGGCAGAGGAGGCTGCTATTGCCCTAGCGTGCGTCAGTACCAAAGCCAAGATCATCTTGTATGACAGTAAGGCAGCTGTTCACAATTTTTGTAAGGGGGTGGTCTTCAGTCAAGCCACCAAATTACTAAGAAGGTACCCCTCAGGCAGAGAGGTCTCCTTCATATAGGTTCCTGCTCATGAGGGCATTCCGGGGAATGAGGCTGCTCACAGCTTTGCTCGAGAATTATACATCCGAGCTGCTCTGGAAGTGCCCCTGAGTGGGAATAAAGACCCTCTCATAACGTATAAAGAAATAACCGAAACACCTAGACTGGATAGAACACTCACTTCCGGATAGGTCACTCCAAAGGAGTGCAGGGCCTGGAGGAAGGAGGCTTCAGGTTAACAGATTCTTTCCGTACTCTATACTACACGATGAAGACATTGGTGACCCTGAGCTCCGCAGTAGCTGCCACAGAATGACTTCGCAAAATCACTTGATTTGGGAATGTCAGGATTCTCCTGGGGCTAAATCACAAAGCATCCCAGACCTTGCCACCTGGGAAGAGCTGATCCGGAGCCACGACCCGGATCAGCAGACTCCTCATCCGTCAGGCGGAGACAGCTTACTACAAGACTCTCTCCACGGTCTCCTGTGCTGAGAGCCGGCCGGGAGGCACCCCCTCCTAATTGCTGCGCCTCGACCGTGAGGCCCCATGATGACGGGAATAAAGTTCATTCATTCATTCACGTGCTTCCTGTGCTCTCACCCAAACTGAATTCGTCAATCCTTTTTCAACAGCGGTTCTTGACCACGTGGATGCAAGATTGTTTAATGTAGCTCGAGAAGAGCACTGACAAACCGCCCAGGGACTTGGCTACCGGTGTGTGCGGTTTTTTTCCTTCTGCTTTTAAATTGCTCGGGCTGCAAGAAGGTGAGCCTATATCCATACTGAAAATGACGGTAATGCCAAAAGAAGTTAGGGCGCTCGGCTACTGATCCGGTGTACCCAGGTTCGAACCCGACCGCGAAACGCAAAGGCGCCTGTGTGCTGTGCGATGTCGGTGCACGTTAAAGATCCCCAGGTGGTCGAAATTATTCTGGAGCCCTCCACTATGGCACCTCTTCCTTTCTTTCACTCCCTCCTTTATTCCTTCCCTAAAGGCGCAGTTCAGGTGTCCACTGATATGTGTGGCAGATACTGTGCCATTTCCTTTCCCAGAAAACCAATTTTAAAAAATTGGCAGTGGCTTAGCTCCGCTATGCTAGAATATACGTAGCCGGAGGTACGTTTCCCTGGCTGAGCTTGTTGTCACTGTATGTTTAGCAATGAGAGACATTGTGTATGCACATCTTTTATTCATTTTGCTTGGCAGAGTTGAAGACTGCCCGATGATCTGTGAAGTAGCATGCAGCGGTCTCAATTTTGTCTATGCCGTATTTCGATTTGGTAGTCTCTTTGGTATACAAGGTAGTTCCCCATTGTGTAGTCTGGACGTGTGGTTCCGAAGCTCATTAACTTTTTCTTTTATTAACTTTTTCTTGAATTAACTTTTCTTTCATACGCTGAGTAAGAGTGTCCTGTTGAAATCATCCAAAGTCATACACAACTGTGAAACCGTGCCTTAGGCTGGTATACACGTGGCAACCACATCAATCGTCAGCTTGACAGATGTTCCCGGTGCCACGTTGACTCCTTGGATGATAATGCTGCTCTTCAGAAGCCGAACACAGCAGGCTTCACCATTATTCAGTGCGATCGAAGGGAGATGTCTGACGGCGGTGATACCCTGTTTCAAGTGCACACAGACTCCAGCGTTCTTATTTGGTTCAAGACGACTGGCGTAAGCAACCAAGTTCAAATGGTCTGCTTCAAATGTCTGGGTCGCAGATGCACTTTCGGAAACTCGAATGGTGTGATCAGTCACACGACGGGCCTTCACACCCTCTTCGGTTGGTTCCCATTGACTGACGCCTTCCATAGGCTCCATCTTGGCGGCTATGCGCCGTCTATTATGCCCGGCGGTCTGGCGTCTCCATTTTGCAAGGCGTTACTCTCTTTTTTCTGGCGTCTCCGCTCCTCTCTTCGCCTTCTGACGCATTCTCTCATTGTTGAGCAGCCAACTGCCAAGCGACAACCCCAGGATCGGAAGAGTTAATGTTCTCTTGTCTATACGGCTGTTCAGCAGCGGCTGGACTCTCCTGTGCATCCATATCAAGCTTTGCCATACAGCCGCCGATTACATCTCCGCCTTTTATAAGCAATGTAGCGCATGCGACGACACGCATTTCGGGTGATAAAGCGGCGTGCGGCGAGGCAGTGGTGACGAACGTGGCGCAGCTGTGGGGTCTCTGGTTACAATAGTATCGGCGCATGTGCACAAATGCTCATCCGCGTAATGTCACATTCAGCTTTGACGGTGGAGCGGGCGCGTGGCGACGAAGCGCGTGGCGCACCCACTGTTCCTCTCCGGTTGCCATGGTAACGGCACATGCGCACAACTGGCCTCTCCCATTATCGCGAAATGATCGACTGGTAGCCTAGTGTAGCTCCTGCTACAAAGGGTCTCAGCAGTCATACAGGCATTGTGGAATCAGGGTGTAGATGAGTCTTATGTCAAAATACTGTAAGATATATATAGGAACTGTATAGCTACCATAGTCTTCCATAAAGTCAGCAATAAAATTCCAATTAGGAAAGGCGTCAGGCAAGGGGACATGATCTCGCCAATGCTATTCACTGCCTGTTTACAGGAGGTATTCCGAGGCCTGAATTGGGAACAGTTGGGGTTAAATTTAATGGAGAATACGTAAATTATCTCTGATGACATTGCATTGCTGATTCACTCGGGAGATGAACTGCAAATCATGGTTAATGAGTTAGACAGGCAGAGGAGTACGGTGGGTTCAAAAATTAACATGCAGAAAACCGAAATAATGTTCAACAGTCTAGCAAGGGAACAGCAGTTCACAATTGTCAATGAGGTGCTGGAAGTGGTAAAGGAATTCGTCTACTTAGGACAGGTAGGGATAGCTGATCCGGATCATTAGAGGGAAATAACTAGGAAGGATAAGAATGGGGTGGAGCGCATATGGCAGCTTCTCTCAGGTCATGAATAGCAGGTTACCAATATCCTCTCAATATCACCCTTGTACCGTTTTGTATTATTGCTAGAGCAATGGCAACTTCTTCTGCCTCGGTTGCACTTGTGTTTTTAACGGTGCAGCACGAGACCGGGTCTCCACTCACGAACCACTACCGCTGTGTGTGCTGCCTTGTGATCGTATTCGGCAGCGTCCATGTAGAGCACATGGGATCTGCCTCGAAATTTGCTGTGTAGGGCCACAGCCCTATCTTTGCATCTACCTTCGTTAAATAGTGGATGCATGTTCTTTGGCAGCAGAGGAATTTTGAGTCTATCCCTGGTTGTTCTAGGTACGTTATATGTCTGCTATGCACACTCTGAGGGTTCAAACCCCAGGCGCTCCATGATTTTTCTTCCAGTTTTGATTTTTAAAAGCCTTTGATGCTGCGACACGATGGTAGCTTGTATGAGCTCATTCAGAGTGTTGGAGACGCCTAGCCTTAGAAGTTTTACCTTTGAAGTATTACCTTTGAAGTAATCAGAGGAATGCCTTAGAAGTTTTACCTTTGAAGTATTACCTTTGAAGTAATCAGAGGAATGCCTAGTGTGGTTTTTATCCCTTTTCTTATTATGATTTCAATTCTGTCCTTTTCTGCTTTGGCCAGTTTGAGATAGGGGCAACGTATAGCACTCGGCTTATGACGAAAGCCTGAATCAATCTGAAAGATTGGCCTCCTTCATCCCTGCATGCTTGTTAGAAATGCGCTTGAGTAGCTGGCACGTCTGGCTGGTACTCACTTCAAGTCTCCTGATAGTTTCTGTGTTTTTGTCATTTTCTTGTATGCGCAGCCCTAGGACTCGAATACTCTCTACCATCGAAATGGCTATGCTATCCACTCGTATAGCTTTATTGTCACGGGTCGTTCAGACGACGCGGGTCGAAGGCACAATGGGGGACCATGACCACAGGAGCAGGCGCCAGAGACGGGCCAAGGGATCGTGGCCGGGCTCACGAGTGAGTCCTGCCAAGCTTCTGCCTCTTCACTGTCGATCGGCACCCTGCTGTTTGAAGATGACGTTAAGTGCAAAATCAAGGAAGAACAATAACACACACGACACTGCTCCCCCCCCCCCCTCCGAAAGGTGCATCGTCCTGATGCGCAGAGAGGCGAAATTAAGGCTGAAAAACGTGTAGAGCACGAAGAGTTAAGCCACGTGCTCCGAGCGGTCGTAGTGCGCTTTCAGGCGAGTTACGTGAACGACTTGGGAGGCAGGCGGCCGGCGGGACGCCTGCGTTACGAACGGCAACACTTCATAATTTAACTCGCCTATACAGCGAATCACTTCGTACGGGCCAAAGTATCGTTTCAGCAGCTTCTCGCTAAGACCACGGCGTCGAATTGGAGTCCACACCCACACTTGATCGCCAGGATTGAACTGAACATCATGGTGGCCTTGGTTGTATCGGCGAGCATCGACTTGCTGGCGGGCTTGGATGCGAAGGCGTGCCAACTGTCGGGCTTCTTCCGCAAGTTGGGCGACGAGTTGAGCATCGGCGTAAGCGTAGACGTCTGGCTGGTGGGGCAGCATAGCGTCGAGCATGGTAAACAACTTTCCGGCCATGCACCAGGCGAAATGGGGAAAATCCGGTGGTTTGTTGAACCGCAGTGTTGTATACGCAAAAGTTACTTTCGGTAACACTTCATACCAGGTTCGGTGCTCGATGTCGACATGCATTGAGAGCATGTCAGCCAAGGTCTTGTTAAAGCGCTGGGTCAGCCCGTTTGTTTGCGGGTGGTATGCGGTAGCTTTGCGCTGGGCGGTGTGGCTTAAGCTCAGTATCAGTGAGATAAGTTGAGACAAATGCGGCACCACGATCAGGGATAAGGACCTTTGGAGCACCTTGTTGAAGAACGACGGACTAGACAAAAAGCTTTACCAAATCCCAAGCCGTTGATGACGGCAGAGCGCGTGATTCGGTATACCGCGTGAGGTAGTCCGTCGCAACAGTGATCCATCGGTTGCCCGATTGCTACTTTGGAAAAGGTCCGAGTAGGTCCGTACCGATCTGCTGGAATGGACTGAGTGGTGGAATGATGGTGTGAAGGAGTCCCGCAGGCTTCACGGGTGGAGTCTTGCGCCGTTGACACTCGTGGCAGGTCCTGGTGTAATGGCGAACGGTCTTGTCAAGTTGTGACCAATAATACTTCGAACGTACACGTGCGAGCTATCGGCTGAACGCCTAGTGTCCCGAAGAGGGGTCATCATGAGACGCTTCTATAATATCGTCGCGTAGACCAGTGGGCACAACTAAAAGCCATGACCTCGGGCTCAGGGCAAAGTTCTTATAAAGAACGTTGTGTCGAAGGCATCAATTACGTACTACGCGTACAAAAGGACGAGGACCTACGCCTCCTTGACCCTCCAAATGTGAGATCACGTCGCGAAGGTCGGGGTCGAGTCGCTGCTGCGCCGCTATATCTTCGGTACTTAGAGCTCCTAGGAATATGTCATAGTCATCCGTATCAGTAGGCGCGGATTCAATGGGAGCGCGGGAAAGGCAGTCAGCATCAGTGTATATGCGGCCAGACTTATAGATGATCGTAGCGTCGAATTCTTGCAGTAGAAGGACCCATCGTACAAGTCGGCCTGCAGGGTCCCTTAGATTGGTCAGCCAACACAGAGAGTGGTGGTCTGTGACCACCTGGAATGGGCTTCCATACAGATAGGGTCTGAACTTTGTGATCGCTCAAATTACTGCGGGGCATTCTTTTTCGGTGGTCGAGTAATTGGTTTCTGCCTTCGACAAAACACGACTGGTGTATTCGATGACACGTTCGGCGCCGTTCTGGTGCTGTATCAGGACGGCCCCGAGGCCCTTGTTAGTAGCGTCAGTGTGTACCTCAGTCGCGGCTTCCTGATCAAAATGGCCTAGGACAGGGGAAGCCTGCAGGCGTCGTTTTAGATGGTCAAATGTATGCTGCTCTTCACTACACCACTGGAATTGGACGGACTTCGTGATGCGAGTAAGTGGCGCGGCGATATCCGAAAAGTTAGGAACAAAGAGTCTGTAGTAAGTGCAGAGGCCCTGGAACCTCCGCACGCGTTCTTGTCCGATGGCGTTGGGAAGGAAGCGACGGCGACTGTTTTATCGAGATCAGGAAAGACGCCCTCATGACTGACAAAGTGACCCAGAAATTTCAGTTTGTCATAGACAAACTGGCACTTCGTAGGCTTGAGGGTGAGGCCGGCCTTTCTGATAGCCTGCAGGACCACTTTTAGGCTAACAAGATATTCATGAAACGTGCTGGAAAAAATGACCATATCATCAAGGTAGACAAGGCATGTTTGCCTTTTGAGGCCAGTGAGCACAGTGTCCATAATGCGCTGGAAGGTCACTGGAGCAGTACAGAGTCCGAAGGTCATCACCTTGAACTCATACAGTCCATCTGGGGTGGTGAAAGCCGTCTCTTTTCTGTCGCGCTCATCGACTTGTTTCTGCCAATACCCACTTTTAAGGCCGATTGATGAAAAGTAACGGGCATGACGCAGGTGGTCAAGCGCGTCACCGATGTGCAGAAGTGGATATATGTCCTTCTTTGTGGCTCTGTTGAGGCGCCAGTAGTCAAAACGAAAGAGAAGGGTGCCGTCTTTTTTCATCACCAGCACCACCGGAACAGCCCAAGGACTCTGAGATGGTTGGATAATGTCATCGGCCAACATTTCGCGCACTTGATATTGTATCGTTTCACGTTATTTTAACGAAACCCGATAAGGTGACTGACGAACAGGATGAACAGCGTCGTCGGTAATTATTCTGTGCTTTGCTATTGGCGTCTGGCGAACCCCTGCTGACGTAGAAAAGCAGTCGTGGAACTCACCCAGCAGAGCGAGGAGCTCGTCTCTCTTTGATGAGCAAAGTTGCAGGGCAATGCTGACACCAAAGGAGGCACCGAGGGCTGGGGAGGGGGTGTACAAGAAGACAAGGTCTCAGCATCGACAGGGGCGCTGAGGCGCTCGGTAAGGCCGATTACTGTGCCCTTGGTGAAGTGCTGCGGAGCGCTGCAAAAATTGGTGACGAGGACTTGGGCACAGCCAGAGTGAAGCCGCGTGGCACCTCTGGCAGCACCAACACCCCTGTCAAGAAGCAGCTGCACACTGCCTTCAAGAAGTTCTCCAGAGGCAACCGGTGCGGACTCGACCAGCGGAAACATGCTCGAGTCAGGCGGCAAAGTGACGTGGTCCGCTAAGATGTGCGCCTCGGAGAACGTCGACTCGGAGCTTGGCGGGTCAAGGGCACTAGGGGTAATGTGCGGCAAGAGGCTGAATTCGGGGCTGAGTCTTTGAAGACACCGGCTAACACGGATCTCGTCCTCCTTACTAGAAGGCCGGCGGCCCGGGCTGAGAATGGGACTCTGTGAAGCGGGAGGTAGGGGATGACGTTGCATAAGATGGCACCTCCACCAGAATGTCACAGGTTGTTCAGACGATGCGGGTCGTCCCCGCAGCGGGGCGTCTGCAGCTTGCCGGCGTCGGTGAGTGGCGACACCGCAGGTTCCCGAGCATCCGCAGGGACATCCCCGCAAGGGGATGATGGTGAACAGTGCATCACCACGGACCCGAGAACCTGTGCCCAGCCGTGCGTGGCATCACCGTGTCCGGGGAAAAGGGAATCCTGGTGGTTGAGCCGATGCCGAGCGTTTGGACCTTTAAGGCCCCTCGGCGGAGGCAACACACCACTTTGGCCCCAGCTTCCTGTAGACGGCACCTCCGGCCTGACCCGACCGGAGGGAATCGGCAGTCGCCTTTTCCTATCCTCCCCTCCATCTTTCACGTTCCTATGTCTTTCTCACAACTCTCCTATCTCCTACTCGCTTCTTGGTTTTTCCTTTTTTCCTGGCGGCGAGGGTTAACCTTGTGTGACCAACTACCCTGAGTTGCGTCATATTTGGTTATAGTTGAGGTGTACAGCTGGCGTGGGCAGGACTTGCTATCAAGTTCCTGTCCCATCCCCTTGTTGGACTCCGTGGTGGGTGGCTGGCACCATGACCGAAAAACTAAATTTTTTTATGGCTCCCCAACTTTCAAAACCTGATCGCTCTCTCAAAAGAGGGCGGAACAAGGCAGACAGCTTCTTTCAAAAAAGAACAGTAACTTTCTCCAAATATCATGTGATCCACAGTGAACAACAAGATAAACAGGCAAGAATAATAACCCCCTTCTTTGTGTCAAAGTGCTTGACTGAAACCTTAGGCATTGGCTATAAGCTGCCAAAATGACCAGCGGCGACTTATTGCTCGAACTGTGTGACAATGTCCAACACTCTAAGCTCTCCAACCTAACGTCCACAGGGGAAATCCCGGTCTCCGTGACTCCTCGCACTTAACACTGTCCGAGGCGTAATATCGGAAAGTGATTTTCTTCACATAACTGAAAAAGAAATGCTCGAAGGGCTCATCGACCAAGACGTCATAGATGTCCACCGAATCAAAATCCGGAAGGACAACAAGAAAATCAACACAAAACACATGATCCTGATGTTCAACACCAGCACCCTGCCCGACACAATCGACGTGGGATATTTGAAAATCAATGTAAGACCATACATACCAAATCCTCGCAGATGTTTCAACTGCCAAAGGTTCGGCCACGGCTCACAGAGCTGCCGCGGTCGCAAAACTTGCGCAAAATGTGCCCCGAATGATCACCACTCTGATGTATGTGACGCAGCCCTGCGCGGTGCAAACTGTGAAGGAGAACATGCTGCATACTCCAGGGCGTGTCCGTCCTGGAAGAAAGAAAAAGAGATAATCACCATAAAGACAAAAGAAAACATTTTATTTAAAGAAGCGAGAAGGCGTTTTGCACTTACAAACACATTCTCCTCCACAGCAAAACAAAACTTCGCTGATGTGGTGCGCAGGGGTGTAGCACCACACAGCACTCCGGCACCTGCCAAGGCCGCTCCCACTGAGCCTATGGCAGGGCCACCCACGCCCCAGGCAGGGTCAGCGAAAGCTGCCCTGTCATTGCCAAAGCAGGGACCGCCGGTCCATGGGTCGGCATCCCGCAGGACCTCCCCCCGTCGGTAGAAACCTGAAACTAACACAACCGCGGCTGCGCGGTCCTCCAGCACCTCTGTTGAGGTGATGGATACAACACCCACTCCGCCTCCATTACAGCGGCGGAACAGCTCTCTTGAGCGAAAAAAAGACTGGCCCCTCATAACGGGCCCACCACATAAGTAAATCCCCTTTCATTTCCTATCAAAAACAGAAACATGGCTTTTTTAATTCAATGGAATTGCAGAGGACTTATGCGGAATTACAGTGACATAACACATATTTTAGGGTCAATTTTACCCATAGTTTTAAGTCTTCAGGAGACCAATCTTGGTCCACAACATGTGCATATCCTGAAATATTATAAAACTTTTACACGCGATCGCGAGCAGGCAAACCGACTCTCAGGAGGCGTCGCAATTGTCGTCCAAAGCGGCATCCCTGCTGGAGAAATCAAGCTCAATACAAAACTTGAGGTGGTTGTAGTCAGCATTGTGAGCTATAAAACACTAACAATCTGTTCCGTATACATTCCTCCACATTTTACATTAACAGTCCATGATCTAGAAGAATTGATAGATGAACTTCCAGAGCCATATCTGGTAGTTGGGGATTTTAACGCTCACTCCCCTTTTTGGGGAAGCGAGCGCTGCGACTGTAGGGGGCAAACAGTCGATGATTTTATCCTCTCAAATAACATCTATCTTTTAAATACAGGAAAAGCCACTTATTGTTGCCTAAGCTCGGCAAAAATGAGCTTCCTCGATTTAGCTTTCGCATCACCATCGCTTTTTAACGATTTTAAATGGGATGTTTTAAATGACCCTCTGGGAAGTGATCACCTACCCATTATCATCAGCCTCTCATCGTCTACTCCAGTCATCCCCACAAGACCACGGTGCTGGAAACTTCACCTCGCCGGCTGGTCACTTTTTACAGCTAATGCCACACTAGAAAAAGAATTTTGTGAAGACCTCACCATAGACGAAATTAACGAAAGGTTTCCTACATGCATAATATCGGCCGCTACACTAGCCATACCACAAACAACAGGACTCGTACACAAAAAACATAAAGTATGATGGACACAAGAATGCACGTTAGCAAAAAACAACAAAAAGCTTGGGGCTCTCTACGTCGGTGTCCAACAGCGGAGAACTTGATTGCCTTTAAGAGGGCCGAGGCCAGAGCGCGATTCATTCGAAGAAATGCCGAGAAATCCTCTTGGCAGAAATATGTGTCCTCAATAAACAGCTCAATAACCTCAAAAAAGATGTGGGAAAAATTTCGTAGATTCAGTAGTGACCATACCCCTTTCACACTTCCTCTATTGACTACACCTGGGACACAAACATCATTAGAGGAACAGGTCAACATATTGGGTGCGCATTTTGCTGAAGTTTCCAGTTCGTCCAATTACACAAACACGTACCTTAAGCACAAAGCAATAGCAGAAAAACAAAAACTTCCATTTGCAGCAGGTATGCACGAGGACTACAACCAACCCATCACACTCCAAGAATTGAATAGGGTATTATCTTCGGGTAAACAGACAGCACCAGGACCAGACAATGGGCATTACACTATGCTCGCCCATCTCTCGGAGGCTGCCATGCAGGCATTGTTGAAATTCTTTAACAAAATATGGACGACTGGGTATATACCTGAGGAGTGGAAGAAAGCAATAATAGTACCTTTTCTGAAAAACCTGGAAAACCACCAACAAGTCCTAACAATTACAGATCGATGGCCCTCACCAACTGCATTGCTAAATCTTTCGAAAGCATAATAAGCATTAGACTGACCTTCACACTTGAATCTCGTCGATTCTTAGATGTACATCAATGTGGATTTAAGAAAACATGCTCGATCACTGATCACTTTATCCGCCTAGAAAACACCATCCGAGAGGCGTTCATCCACAAACAGCACTGTATCAGGGTCTTCTTTGATTTGGAGAAGGCCTATGATACCACGTGGAAGTTCGGCATCCTCCATGACCTAGCAGAGAGAGCTAGGGATCCGCGGCAGGATGCTGAACTGCTTGAACGACTTCCTGACCAACCGCACATTCAGAGTCCGTCTAAGAGCAACTCTGTCAATGACATTCACCCAAGAGAATGGTATACCCCAGGGATGCATTTTAAGTACGACACTTTTCATAGTAAAAATGAATTCTTTGGCCAAAGTAATACTCAAGTCCGTAATGTATTCAGTTTATGTAGATGATTTACAGATAGCGTACACTTCTTCCAGCATACTGTCCTGCGAGAGACAAATACAAATCACAATAAATAAACTGGCTGCTTAGGCAGAGAAAAATGGATTCAAATTCTCTCCTCAAAAAACAGTAGCTGTTCTGTTCTCATTACGACGAGGCCTACAGGTCGATCCCAATCTGCTTGAATCAAATCACACTGCCAGTCAAACAGTAACATAAATTTTTAGGCGTCACTTTTGACAAGAAACTTACATTTCTACCACACATTAACAACCTTAAAAAGAAAGCATCCCAAGCCCTCAATGTATTAAAGGTACTCTCGCGAAAACAGTGGGGGTCCGACAGAGCATGCCTATTACAAATATACCGCTCTTTGGTGCGCTCCAAGCTGGACTACGGGTGCATAGTATATGGTTCAGCAAGAGCATCCTACTTGAAACGACTGGACCCTGTTCATAATCTTGGTCTGCGCCTATCAACTGGAGCATATAGAACATCCCCGGTAAATAGTCTTTATGTTGAAGCTAATGAGCCGACACTAGAGGATAGAAGAGTCACACTTACATGCACGTACATCCTAAAAACCCGTTCTCTTCCTAAACATCTCTGCTATCCCATTGTTACCAAGTGCCCATCTAGAAGATTATTCAATAATAAACCACATTTTATCAGGCCACTAATAATGCGCATTTAGGATAAATGTGAAGAGTTAGCAGTGCTGGACACCCTACCGAATATTGCACAAACACATGAATATCTGCCACCATGGTACAGCCTCCCTACGGTGTGTGACTTCACACTGACACACGTAAACAAAGAGCAAATGCCACACGAGCACATACTGCAAGAGTTCTTTGTCTTACAAGAAAAATATGACACCTACACTGAATTTTACACTGATGGCTCAAAAACAGTCATGTCGGAAGTGCAGTAATTCAAGGTAAAAATGAAAAAATGATACGATTGCCACAGTATGCATCGGTATTTACTGCGGAGTCTTATGCAATCTTTGTAGCCGTAGAACAAATAGTAAAACAAAACATAAAAATAGCATAATTTACACCGATTCACTGAGTGTGCTCAAAGTGCTGCACCCTACAAATGCTGCTGAACCCATAATAGGAAAAATCATATATAACATAGTCAAAATCACAAAGCAAAAACATAACATTATATTCTGCTGGGTCCCTAGCCATGTTGGAATTTTAGGTAATGAGAGAGCAGATGCTTGTGCAGCACAAGCTCGAATTGGTCATATAAAACAAGTTAACATACCACAGAGGGATTTTTCTAATTTACTGCACAGTAAACTAAGGCATAAGCGGCAGGTTGCATGGGAAGAACAGACAAACTACACTATAAAACCCGTTTTGGGAGAGTGGAGATCATCTAAACATCAGGAACGTTTTACAGAAGTTATTTTGTGTCGACTACACTTTGGACACACACACCTTACACACAACTTCCTATTGACCAAAAAAGACAAACCTCTCTGCGAAATGTGTGACGATGAACTCACGGTAAACCATTTTAATTGTATGCACAAAACTGGAACAACTGAGGAAAAAATATTTCACAACATTCTGCAATGAATACATCCCACTACACCCCATGTTACTTTTGGGTGATCAAGCACTGGTTGATTTTTCAAGCATTCTTATGTTTCTCAGAGAAGCCAATGTTTTAAACAAACTTTAGATATAAAAACCGTAACCTTTAACAAAAGCTCTAACCGTGTGCTTGGTGCATCATAGCCTCAGTTGCTTTTGTGCCATTAAAATCAATATAACTAACTAACTAACGATGCGGGTCGAAGGCATAATGGGGGACCAGGACCACAGGAGCCAGGCGCAAGAGACAGGCCAAGCGGTCGAGGCCGCGCTCACGAGAGTTCTGCCGAGCTCCTACCTCTTCACCGTCGATCGGCACCCCACTGGTTGAAGATGACTTTAAGTGCGAGATCAAGGGAGAACAAAAACACACACGACAATATCACAGCCCTTGCAAGGGGGACTGTTTCTTTTTCTTTTTTGAGATGACAGAAAAAGGGCCTATGATTTTTCTGCTCAGCATTATAAGCCAATCGGCTCGAGATATTTCTCCATTGCATCTATGGCTCTCTGAAGTGTGCTTTCAATCTGTCCATCGCTACCCCTGCTCACCCGCAGCGCCAAATCGTCGACATATATAGTGTGACGCAGATTTGTGATTCCGTCCAGCTGCCCTGAAAGCCAAATCATTGCTACATTAAACATGGAGAGAGAACGGACCCTTGCGGCGTCCCTCTATTCCCCAATCTAATGTTTTTGAGTGATTGTCCTCCCAGGCTGATGGTGGCAGTCCGATTTGAGTCTTACGTAGTTACACGTCTCGACTCCAACATTTATCGCGCTAAGGATCTGAAGTAAGGCAACGTGTTTGACACTATCAAAAGCTTTGGAGACTACCAGTCCCACAATGACCCTAGTATCAACAGTCTTTTTATCGATGATAGCTCCTTCAGCTGTGGCATGACATCGCATGCCGATAGGTTTGATCTGCAGCCTGTCATGGTATCAGGATAAAGATTTTGATGTTCCATGAATCTATTCAGTTTTGATTGAATAAATTTTTCAATGCAAGATGTGATGGAAATGGTTCTAAGATGCTAAAAAGCTGAGCTTCTTCCCTTGCTTCGAAAAGAAAATCAGGTTCGCAGCTTTCCATGCTTGCGGTATCTCTCCCTTCTTCCAGAAAAAACATCAACATATAGAATGCTCAATTGATGAGCATGACATAACGGTGTGAATGGGGAAAGGATCGAGCAGATACAAGCAAGAAAAGCTGCAATGAGCGGCCAATGAAATCGGCCAATTCGCTTTATTTAGCGGGATGCAGTACTCACCAGAAAAATCAGAATTTACTCTTCCCCCCAAAGAAACACGGCAGGGGAATTATAAATTTGGAAATAAACGGACAACCCCTAAGAAGTACGAATAAACTTTGCATTTTGGGAATGTGGCTGCAGGAGAAAAGCAAGCGGGGTCATGCCATCCAGCTTTTGGAACGCTCAAAAAAACAGATGTGCAGAATGCTAAGTCGGAGTTCCCGGGTTCGAACACGACTGCGGCAGCTGCGTTTTTTATGGAGGCAAAACGCTAAGGCGCCCGTGTGTTGTGTGATAGAGATCCCCAGGTGGTCGAAATTATTCTGTAGCCTCCACTACAGCAACCCTTTCTTCCTTTCTTCTTTCACTCCCTCCTTTATCCCTTCCCTTACGGCGGTTCAGGTGTCCAAGGATATTTGAGACAGATACTGCGTCATTTCCTTTCCCCAAAAACAATACCCATAAGCACTTTCGCACGAGTGGCGCGAACATATTTTTTTTTTTGCATAAGTTCCAACCTACCCTCGTTTTTTTTTTCTGCCGCTCTCCTATCTACTTTTCGCTATCCTCTCTCTTTGCTTTTAATTCCACCGGTTGCAGTTCCAGTGCTTGAGGGATTAGATAGCAATCGCTGGGCCGGCAACATTTTTAGCTTCCTTTTTGTATTCTCGTCAGCTGTTGTTGCCTCTGAAGCTGTTGGCAAACTACTAGTTCTTGGATGTGTGACTCCCGGGGAGTTAAGCCCCAACTCGATGGGCACATCCTACGCGTACGCGCAGAGCGCCTGTGCGCCCAGCGCCGCGTCGCGACGGGCGTCGCAAGTGGTGTGCACCTCCATAGCCTGTCGCTGACTCGCGCTCGTGCGCGCACTAGCACGTTGTTGCTAGACCTCATAGATTGGAACTGGCCAAAACAGTTAGACTGCCACTTGAAATCTTTAGATTTTGAAAGTAGCAAGGGATGTTATGTAATATATAAACTGAACTGCAGTTTTAATAGTAGCTTTTCATTCAAACTGGCACGTATTTCAGTGCTTATCGCGGAGAGATTTCCACCGCTTCTGAATGTGGTGGACGTTCTCTGCGTGATTGAAACATGAGGAATCTTAAGAACATTACAATCATGAAGTGCTCGTCATGAGCAATGTGCCTGCTTACCTTCGCATGGTGTTCCCGGCATTATTTCCGCCGCCACCTCCTTCCAGGACGCTGCCGTAACGAGCTTATTTTTGTGGTGTTTGTGGCTGGCAAGCCACAGCGAGCGGCACCTCTCAACAGCAGCGATTAATTTTTCATTGCTTATTAGGTACGACATGTCTGCGCAGGGGGCTGTCGCAGCTCGTTGACAAAAAAAAATCAGTCGGCGCGCCACGGAGGCTCATTCCGGATATAGCGGGAACTGTGCCCTCTCATTGGCCACAAACCAGCGAGCCACTTCCGGCGCGTGCGCCAGCGCGCCGCCACGGCCGAAAATATCTGACATGAACAGATATCTAGCAACGCGCGCGCCTGCGCGCGCGTCTCGCTTTGCGCATGCGCAGACTGGATCCAGCGTACGCCCGTGCGCGTAGGCGCTCAGCCGGTACGCGTAGGATGCGTCCATCGAGTTGGGGCTTTAGCGCGGCTTTTTAAGCGCACAAACCGCGGGAGTCAGAAGAGGGAGCCGTTTCCACGGAACGATCCAGCGACTTTTAAATGTGCCATGCATCTCCATGTTCCTGGTGCTGGCTCCCTTCCCCTGTCGAGCGGACGGAGAGAATTTCAAGCCGTGGAGAGGAGGGGTTGAGGGGCGATGAAAGAACAACTTAAACCGCGAAGAAAAGTTCGGGGAACCTGAAATAGCTTCAAGCCATGAAGAAAAGAGCCACCGAGAGCCCGGCGATACTTCCATTGTTATAAACCGGACCCCCTTCCAACGCGTACACGAGCGCCCGCGCGCTGATGCCGACATCTAGCACGGACGCCTCACCTAGGCTTGCTGGCGTCTCCTGCAGTGCGCATGCGCAGACCGGTTTCGGCTTACGCTAAGAGCGCGGACGCTGAGCGCGTACGCCCAGGAAGGGCCATTCGAGTTGGCGCCTCTAGGCCTTTTTTGGGGTGGGATGACTGTCTTTGAAGTGGCACAGGAGGCCTCCGATAATGATGTCCGGCTTGTGTGTAGTTTGCATCCCTTCCTTTCTGAGAACACTGGCCAAGGTTTCGCAGACACCCTTTACGTACTAACTGCATACGCGTTTTTGCCACCAGCGTGTCCTTAGCATAAGCATATCGAGTTGTTTTCGTTGCATCCTTTTCAGTTTTAGATGATACATCGAGTGAAGAATCTTGGGTATCCATTGCCTAGAAATGTTTTCTTTTGCTGATGATGAGTTTTAATGGCGCACTGGCAACCTCGCACCAAGCGCAATGGGTTGAAGTGTTTTCTTCAACACAATATTAGGTGGAAGACCATTTTCCGAGCACTTCAACTCAAAGAAACCAAGCGCCAGGCTTCGAGAAAACTTCTACTCATTGGAAATCAGTGGGCACACGGCGACACTGCGGAACGAATCACACACCGTCCTCGAGCCGCATGCTCAAAGCGATGTGTCATTGCTGTTGTCGCTGATTTTAAAACAAATATGCAAGAATTGGGAATCGTCTTAACCAAAACTTGCTTGAATTCCACCCTACCCTTAGGGCACAATTTTCAGCACTTTTCCTCCCAAAAAGGCTACGGGAACAAGACGCACAACACGCAGCATCAAACGGATGAAGAACGTGGAGAGGCGGTAACGGAAAGGGCCAAGGATGATTTGAGCAGGTGCATAGGTACGGAGAAATTTTTTTTCAAGAGCTACACGGGCAGCCGGTAGCAGGGTGGTAGGGTGGTAGTGGTTTATTTAAAATACCATAAAAGGAAGGTAAAAGATTTTTGCTAGCCCCGGCATCTGCCATCACGTGCGGCGGCACCTGAGCTGGGGCAGCGGAAAGAAGGATCGCAGGCAGGTGGGAGAAATGAAATAAAAGAGGTGAGGGGACAGAAGAAAGACATGGGGGGGAGGTAAATAGTACACTACATAAAATAGATATACACTGCATAAAAACATTAAAAGTGAACACTATAAATGCAAAATAAATATACTATATACATTATTTACACAAACAGTCAAAAAGTCAGTTGTCTTCGCGGCGCGCGTGTGCTGATGACGGGAAACTCGGCAGTCATTGGTCACACGCGCGCCGCACTTTGCACACAACAGCTGGTGTGGGGCACCCAGCTGTTAGAGCGTCCGAGGTAGGCAGGGTGGTAAGAGGGAGGAAGAAAAGGACAGTGGGGAGGGGTCTCCTGCTGTGCCTTTGCCTGCCTTTCTTGTTTTTTCTCCTTTTACTTTTCCTCGAATCGTGGAGCGCAGTCCATGGTTGCTTTTTGGATGCGCTATGTTTCTGTTCCCTATGGTGCGAAGCACGAGCTGCACGACATAGTCGGCGCCTCTGCGAAAACGGCCCGGAAAGGTCATGGACGCACTCTTGCCTCCAGGCTGTCACAAAAAAAAACTTACAACCGCTAATGTGTCAGTCCTGGCAAAGGGTTTCTCCACACGACCCCTAACTATAATTGACCACCCCGCGCCTCTGACAAAAGTGAAAAAACAAGCCTCGCAACCAATATGCCCTATTTCTTTCTCCCTCCCCTCCCAACTATCTATCACCCGTATCACCTCCGGTATTCACTCCCTCTGGCCTCTTATCTATCCATTGACTGCTGCGCCATGTGCTGTCTGTTGTTATAGCCACAGAGCGATGAAACTACTTCCAAAACGTCAGATTTAAAGGTAAAATTTATTTGAAAAGGTACTTGTTGCATAGCTAGAGCTATTTCAATGGGAATTCTAGCATTGAAAGAGTGTCGCCCAGTCCAATCAGGCGTGACTGCGTGCAGACACGGCACATCACCCGTGTGGTGGCACGTCGCATGCGACCTTACACATAGCATGACATGTGAGGTCGATCGAGGCGAGACATTTTGTACAGCGTCAAGTCTAAGTGGGATTTCCAGGACAGACCACCACATTAGCGGTGTCTGCCGTGCATATTGCCAGCCACTCCACCGATCCCAAAGCGATTCCCTTAAAAAGTCTAAAGCAAGCGCCATTTGGCCAGGTTAAGTAAAAAGCGGTGACGCATGCCTCGCAAGCACGAAGTGCTATTTAATTAGCTTAGGTTTAGACGAAGTTAAATTACTGTTTCTGTCTGAGGCAGTGTGTGAAATCTTGTAGGTTGGTTAGCTGTAAAAATGTGAATACAGAACACAGGCATAGAAGCGGTTGCGCTCGATAGAGAAAACGATAAAATAAACCTGGCTCAGCATTGTACATAGCGTTGGATTAACGAAATTCATCGAAAAAGTACTCGGAAAATGAAGAAAGCCGCCAAACTTAATGTTGACATGAAGATCGTTTCAAAAGTCAGCAAAAGATAGCAAACGTTTGGAAATTATTTTATGCTAAGCGATAATTCGAAACGCCTGGCGATGTCCACGCTACGCTGACAAGAAAAATCTACAGTGATTGTTTACATCCCAATCATTGCGAAAGCACAGATTTGTGATGCATGTAGAAGACAACGATGAGCGGGCAGTGCCGCGGTACGGAGCAGATGGAAGTTCACGAAGACGACGCACTGCAACGTACAGAGTGCGGGGCAGTTTATTACGAGGCGTGTTCGCGGGCGGCGATAGTCTCATTTGTGTACCATCACTGGGTACAACTTAGGACTTTTATGAGAGAAGCGACTTTCCACCGGACTGGTTTCCTCTTTGAGGCGGTGTCTATCTTTGCCGGCTTTTAGTTGTGTTGCCTTTTGTCAAGCTACTCCTGTGCAGCCACCAGCTGAGTGCTTAGTAAATAATATGTACATAGCCCCTTTATATGCATACATAACCTCGGGCAGTAAGCACCATAATGGAAATAAAATGCGCCGATCGATATCCAAGTAGTCTCGCGCAGTGGCCTTTGTTCGCGTCTCCGCGGGTTCGACTCCCATTCGTGGATATTTGTGATTGCCTTTTCTGCCTCTTTTTTTCTATGCTCGGGACGGAGTGGACATACATAGGCAAGAGATGATTTTTCTAGGCTCTCAACCTCCGGATTAGTGCTTGCGCACTTATAGCTGTCGATGGAATAATTTTAGACAGCCCGAAGGACAGCTCAAAGAAAGCATTTGTAGAAATTCGCGTACCGGGCATGGCTACGACTTGAGGTGAGAACGTATCAATAGCATGAATGATTAGAGCTGCATTGATAGAGCATGCTGCTAGCGGTGGTGAAAAGGAAGAAGCGGATGGTTTGAGCGGCCATCGCCCCTCACGCTCTCCTAACAACGTACCTTAATTCCCTGATCCTTATGAACGATAGATATATATGCTGTATTCCTAGTTGTAACGAGGCTAGGTGTAACGAGGCTTGTAAATCTAGTTTTGACGAGGCTGAAAACGAAGCAAGCGAAGTTAGTTTCTTTTCGAGCTGAACGATTCGCGGATGAGTTGTCGTCACGTATGATGCTATCGAAATGAACTGCTGACGTAGCGGTGACATTTTTTTTTATTTTAAAGTTCTATAATTTACCTATTACTGAGCGTAGTTCATTAGGACGTGGTTGCATCTGAGCCCTGACAACCTGAATGTGTTCAGCGGAAAAAGGGAAAAACAAATTATTAGAGCTTTCAGTATATTTGAGTTTCTTGCAGGAATGTTTCGACTCAGAGAGTCAAGGAAAACTATGTTATCACGACGTGAATTTTATTTGATCAAGAGCCGACTAAAATTACCTGTTGCAGTTGAAATGATTTCATCTGTAAGAGTGAAGACTCGGAGCGGGTGGTAGGCCCTTGGGGAAGAATTACATCTGCAGTTAGCATCAGCAAGCAAGCCATTTAAATATATTGAAATAGTTCATAGTAACCGTTTTGATCACAGGTGGGTACTGGGAAGGAAACCAATAAAAGAAAGCGTTTTTCGCTTTCAGATTTAGTAGGAATGTACGCGTATACTAAACCGTAAGCACCGACCAGAAAGACATGTAACCAGTAACGTTTTTTGGTTCTTACATTTTCCGCTTCGGTTCTATTTTATGCATTATTTGGGCTTGGTATTTGTTATTGCGCGTTTCTCTTAGTTTTATGGCACGGCTGTGCCTTGAAGCTTCTACTTTATCACCGCGCTTTTCTTTGGCGCGCCGGGCATCTTCCCGGGCGTTTGCTAGGAGCATGCTTTGTTTGAGTCGTTTATTGTTCGTAACTATTTCTTTTTGTCTTCTTAATGCTGCATATTCACAGGCTAAGTGTACTTAGCTGTGACGGTTACGGGTCTTCTCATGTGTGCATAACTTTAACCGAAAGTTTGTCTTTATGTTGATTTGTATCTGCTGAGCTGTTGATTTTCTGTTAATCGTCCATGACTCCCATGATTTTTATGGAAAAGCCTAATGTCTATACGGCACTCTTGTAATAAAAGGAAGTTGGTGCTGCATGTGTGTGGTGTAGTCTTCGCTGCAGCATGTCTCTCCACGATGGCGATGCTGTAGGACTGGAAGATATATTTCCAGCATGTGTAGAATTATTTGGTGATCCTAAACATCTTCACAAAAACAGCGCGTACGAAAGTGCGGATGGCAAGGGCACGCTGCATGCTATGATCCCGTCAATATAGTTGTTTGAAAATACACAGACATACTATCGGTTAGCAAAAGACAAAAACCAACGCAAATTTGGCTGCGGCACAATGAAAGACATTTAAAACTAAAAAAAAACTCTCATTTACGGCAAACGTTATCACGACTGCGGCTTTCAAAACCACTGAAGGATTTCTGTGCTAGAACAGGCTTAGTTAGGCTTTTTTCTGGGCGCTGTACAAAGTGACACTGAAAGGCACGCACTAACGGTGCTACTGTTTCCTAGTCAAAGGTGATTCGGCCAAGTCCGGGAAATCAGCATCGAAGGCGCAGCAAAGGTGTCTGCATTGGTGGAAGGGGTGGGTGGACAATTTTCAATTCTCAGAAAATAAGAATGGTTTAGCCGGGGCGAACACATGTGCATGTGCATGGAAGAAACACACGCCAGAAGTGGAAATGTTTTGCATTCCATACGTGAAAGGCGTGAGCGAGACGCTGGCACGCATTCTCGGTAAAGAAGGGTGCTAACAACGCACAGTCTATTGAGTGGCTTTACCACTACCACCATCGGACGCCTTCTCCCCCCTCCCCCCCCCCCCCCCCCCCAAACGGCCGTCACCCAAAAGAAAGGGCCCAAGAGGTTGTATACCAAATGTCCTGCTCGGTCTTCCCGGAATCGTACATAGGGGAAACGAAGAACTTCGCCGAAATAATGAGGCAACACAAAGCGGACGTCCGACAAATGAACCGTGACCGCAGCGCTGCGGCCGAACACTGCGAGGCATGCGACCACCGAATGGACGTTGACGGCACTAATGTACTGGAAACCGAAGCTAACCCGCACAGGAGGCTTCTACTTGAGTCGTGGCACATCCAACAGACAGGGAAGAATGTTAATCGCTCCCTGGGGACACTTCCCGCTTCTTACATCCATGGTTTGCAGCCACTGACCCGGATGTCTTCAACACGAGGGCTTAAAAAGCCGAGGTTCGAACCATCCGAGGGTTTGTCGACAGCCCGGCGCCGAGATGCGGCGATTTCCCTGTTAATCCCCGTCAGCAGAAGCGTGCATGGCGAGGCAAGCGGGCGTAGACCGGCGAAGGCAAAGACCGAGCCAGAGGAAAGGAGCCAAGACGTTTTCCCGAAACCGCCCGCCCCCCTTCGCCTGTCTAAGGAAACCACGGCAGTGATAGCGTAGCATAGCGCATGGTCAGCGCGGACGCGGCAAGCAGACGCCGCGTCTAAGCCGCGAAGGCGTCGAAGTCAGTGGATGGAGCATACCAACGGGTCCCGAGAAGCGGGCCTGCTTAACGAAACGCTGAAGTGTGTTCAGAGGCAGCAACGACAGGCTGGCGCCTCTTTCCAGATTTTGCGGGGACGCCTGTCAACAGTCGTCCCGAAGACGAGTAGTCTACTACTCGCAGCGGTAGCGATCGGTTGAATATCGGTAATTGGCGTAAAGCTGGGAGCCGCATGGGAATGTTTTGATGTATTTTCATGTTTCTCTTTTTACTTTTTAAGGGAGAGAGTTTGAGTAATACTGTGGAAGAATGGGGCGTGGCACGTAAACCTGTTGGCCCAAGCATTTCGAGGGTTCATTCCCGGAATTACATTTTCTTATAGCAATTTAGATGTGCTGTGTATTTCAGGGAGAGGGTTTGAACCTTGCCGAAATTGGAGGGCGTGCCATGAAGTTTGTAAACCAATGATGGGTTAGTTTGCTGTTGATTGGGCGATGCAAGAGGTGGGCCGGGTTTCTAGGTCTTTAAAACCAGGGTCCGGAGCCATGGGAGATCGTTCTGAGCTAGATTTAGATCCCTTGCATCTTCGGCGGTGCCAATGAAGGAAGATTTTCCCTTAGCCAGTTCCATGTAACCGCCATCGCCCCCCATACACCTTGCCCTCGTCTCCCGCATCCTTTAAGCTCCTCAGGACCTGGCTGTCTCGCTACTGTCTGTCATCAGCTGCATCTGGTTAGCCAGTTCCCTGCGTCCATTGACTTTCTTCTGCTGAAGTTTTGATGTACCACCTGGTCGAGAGAGTCATTGCCAAAACGGTAAGTAACAACCTTCCCAAGCCATTTCTTTAAGCACCTCGGTCCATGTTACGTTTTGTGTTTGTTTGCATGTCCTGATTACATAATTCAGGGCGGTCTGTAGAGCTTGTTGGTAACTTTTTTTTTAATTCCTACAGCATGACAAGCGTAGAGCTTACATGCGTGTGCAATCACTGTGGATTTGGTTTGTGTGGAAGGATTGTCACGGAAATTCAGTGTGGGGTCATCGTTTCGATTAACGAAGATAAGAGGCTTAGGCAGAATTGGCAGAGCCCCGTGTACTATGCGTTGTCGATGCATGTTAAAGAACCCCAGGTGGTCGAAATTTCCCAAGCCCTTCACTACGGCGTCTCTCATGGCCTGAGTCGGTTTGGGGCGTTAAACCCTCATAAAACAACGACCATAAAAAATGTACACAACGACCGGTCGTTTATGTTTATAGCATGCAAACAGCTTAAGGCCCTTGCTTACATGGTGCTAATTGCGGTTTACGTAGTGCTCTCATATTTTATTAGGTAAAATTACAACATTTGGCCAGAAAAAAGCAGTACAGGGAGACGTCGGAGCAAATGTATTATTATTCCAAAGGATATGCAAGGCACTGCAGATAATTTAGCGAAGCTTAAAAAGATAACATGCAAAGGTCCGAATAATGCAGAAATACAGCAGGCGCCTTCTGCTGGACATAATATTTCTCAAGTACGTAATTAACAAGTAGCGCTATCTCTCTTGTTATTCATAACTTTAGCTCAACATTTTCAACATAAATGTAGACCAAGTGAGGACTTTATTTACTAATGTACGCATGCCAGTGTTACCGGATACGTTGTCATTCACAAGTAGACATGATGCAAAGCATGCAAGGCGAGCGAATTAAAGAGGAATCGCTCGTGGGCGATGTAAAACGGTATAGCATATATACCTACTGACTGAGGAGTGAAGCGGCAAGATTTGACACATAAAAAAAAAAACCTGCAGCTGGTTCGCTTTCCCATCTCGAGGAATAAAAATAAGCGCACAACAATATGTTTGGATAGAACAGATGACAACCTAAACCTTGCAAGTGCAGAATATTTGCAGCGCGCGCATTTGTTTCTTCAAGCTTTCCTTAGCATTAGCTGAGCGACTCTGAATACCAGGTGTTACCTGGAAGACGTTTCAAAAATATGCGTTTTGGCTTTAAAATATGGCTTTTACGGCACAGTATTACCAGTGTGAATTGTTTCCGGTGAATCTTTTTAACTATTCAGCTGGTTAACTAGATTTTAATAATTAACTTTTAACAATTGCAGTTAGGCGCTTAGTCGTAATTTTAGATTTGTAGCCGGTAGTTAGTAATAGCCATATAAGTTTTTAGAATTTCCAAAACATGGTTACCTTTGGCCATATGGATCGACAAAATTTGGCTGTTTCGACTAGTTACGCGCACTGGAAAGGTTTCTTTGCTTGCATGCTTTCGAAAGCGCATGTATTTTGGCGCTAACTGGTTCTTGAAAATTGGCTTTTGAGGAGAGGAAATGACACAGTAACTGTCCCGCCTATCTCGGCGGGCACCCGAATTGCACCGTAAGGGAAGAGATGAAGGAGGGAGTTAAAGAAGAAAGGAACAAATAGGTGCCGTTGTGGAGGGCTCCAGAATAATTTCGACCAACTAGGGATCTTCAAAGTGCAGTGATATTGCACAGCGCATGGGTGCCTTTTGCGTTTCGCCTCCATAGAAGCGCAGCCGCTGCGGTTGAGTGCCAACCCGGGTACTCCGGCTCAGCATATGAGCACCTTAACCACTGAGCCATCGCATGATGTCGCCAAATTTTGTCGAGCCACTGCGATGGGGGTAATCGCGTTTTCGAAATTCTAAAAACTGATACGGATATTAGTAACCTACCTCTAACTGCAACTAGGCGCCTAACTAATAGTTAAAAGTTAATATCAGAATTAGTAAACCAGCTTCCTCCCGGTTTACTGCCTGTTAACTACTGGGTAACTACCGGTTAGCTACAGTTTGCGGGCACTGGTATACTATGCCGCAAAATCCATATTTTAAAAGCGAACGCTTTTCCTGCTTTCGTCGGAGCGATTTCGCCGTCACCTCACGTTTGATCTTGAACGTCCTTGCTGCGCCGCTGCCATAGCAACCCAGCAAGTGACTTCGCCGCGCCGCCAAGCCTAGTCTTCGCCGTCTCTGCGCAGGGGCTCCACAGCCGTGCAGCGGCTGCTGCCTGACCACGTTATCTAGCCGAGTATCAGCTGGATAAAAAAATATTAGCTGTTGCTCAACTACTGCTGAACCTTGTTAGAGAGCGAGAGCTGTGATGTATCGTGCAAGCAGACGCGGCTTAGCGTCTGTAGCGTTGAGTGCGTTCCGCACACTGGATGAGCAGTGCGCCCAACCTGCCACCCTGGCAGGTGGCATTTGAATTAATGGCTGATCGCGAGAGGTTGGTCAGGCTGCGGCCTATTGCTGCAGTACCGCGTGTCTGCCACAACCTTGTCAGCGCTAATGCATGCAGCCCACATCTTTCTCTCACCACCATCACGTACCTCAAAGCGCTATTGAGGCGCCCACTTACACAGGTGGCCAGTTATATGCGCCCTTCGTTTCCACAAAATCACCAAGAAAGTTGTCAACGCCAACACCAATGAACACAATGAACGCCGACGACTTTCGCTTTGTTAGCTGAGCTAATCCGAGAAAGCTTAATTTTGATGATGACTTAGTCTTCTCTGTAACACCTGGTATGTGTTACTGCTGTTATGTGTATAAGAGAGCCCAGAAAAATTCAAACCTTTTTCTTTTGCATTTGTTTATTGATGTTTGAAAAAATGTTGTTAGCTTGCATATAAATAAGCTGCGAGGAATATAAACTTAAGAGGTGTCTTGATCCCGTTTTCTTTAGGTTTTTAGGTTTTCATTGACTAAAATGTGTTAGAGAAATTGGTAAAATTGCACAGTAGGAGGCCCCAAACCGCGGCAGTCAGGGACACTTCCTATAACAAAATGTCTCCGCAATTGGTATACCGCCAGTTTTCACTCGGACTCACAAAAGGGACGACGAAAGGCGCGAGTGGACTACCTGCGCCGCACACACCGACAGGCACGAAATGCTGTATACGTCGACGCAGCCATGTACCCCAATTCCACGAACGCGGTGGCGGTAGTTTTGGACACCAACTTCAAGGAAATCGCCAGCGCCTCTCTACGCAACTGCTCTCCCACAGTAGCAGAAACGGCCGCAATCGGTCTCGCCATCCAGCACGGCGATACCACGCGAAACGGACTAAAAATTGTTACAGACTCCCAGTCGGCGTGTCGGCTCTTCCTCACTGGCAGACTTCCACACTCCATCGCTCCCATTCTGACTACCCCACATGTTAAAAATTCCACATGCAAGCACCAAATCACTTGGGCTCCTGGGCACGAGGGGCTCGAGGGAAACGAGGCCGCGGACAGTCTAGCTCGAGATACACCAACCGAGCGACTAACCTCCCCGACGTCACCCCTCTTCCCTCTATGTACGGCGAACGCCTCCTCCTTCTCCGAACGCAAAGGCAAGTCTATCCCCCACCACACTCGAAGCTAACGGCGGCAGAGGCGAGGGGCTGGCGACAACTACAGACGAACACCTTCCCAAATCTACACAAATACCATATCATGTTTCCCGATAGATACGACGGAATCTGCCCCTGGTGTGGCGGAATTCCAACAACATACCATGTAACATGGGGCCGCTCCGGTAGCAAGCCCCCCGAACTAGACAAACATCAATCCGAGGAACAGTGGGAATCTGCCCTGCTCAGCTCCGATTTGGTGACCCAGCGTAGCCTGATATCCCAAGCAAGAGCAACTGCGGTGGACATTGGGGTCCTGAAATAAGGACTCCACCCAAAATCTGTTTTTTCCCGCCTCTTTATCCTACCTTTCTATGAATAAATGTTTTCTACTACTACTACTACTACTACCGCCAGTTTTGAACACTCGACTTCCAAACTTAGTGATGATGCCAGAGACAAAGCATTTTTCATAAATATATTTTTTCGCGTTAAGCGGGCAGCCTGAGTCCAGTAAGGTAGATAACGTGGTCAAGATTTTGAGCAAACCCTTCAATCCCCAGTAACTTAAGTCCTCTAAGGCACTCATTTCGTCACAAATGGATATGTTAACATTTGCATAAATTACCATTCAAGTTCATTGGCTCTTCATTTCGTAGTGACATATCTTTCCTTTGTCTTTTCTTTGGTTAACTTGTGCTTCGTTTTGTCGTTCCTCGGCGTGTGTGAATTTTCTTGCGCTAAATGTTTCACCATGCCATCTTTTTTTTTACAGAGCAAGGGATACCTTATAAAATGGAAAGGATATTCCAAGTGGCATTGCTCCGTTGAACCAAGAAAAAATCTGAACGGCGCCTGTCTCCGGGAATTTAAGCACCCAAGCAAGCCATCGCCACAACGACTGGAAGCTGCTGCTGAGGAATTAATTTACGCTGTGCAAAAGAAACTTTCCAACAGCCGTCGATCCAGCGGGCTTGTCAAGGTGAACATAGACCTGGACATCTTTAGATGCGTTTTCAGTAGGAAAGGAAGGCCGCTCGAAAGGGGTTGGATTGTTTGCAATGAGTCAGACTTTTCAAAGCTGAATCTTCCCTTTGGGTGGCATACTCGAGAAACGAAACTTGGCAGTGTAGTGGCAATTGAGTTCCCAGTGCGTGTGAAGGCTGCTGTGACACGACAGAAAGCTTGCAAGCTCTTTCCAAACGGCTATTCTGTGGAAAGTCTGCAAATGTTCCTTGTGTCGAAGGTTGTTGCATGCAGAACCTAACCCACAGAAATAGTGAGCCTTCCGCCTTTCACATATATGTTGCCAGCAAACGTTTTGGAACTTTGTTTTTTTTTCGATATAGTATTGATTCTTGCATTTCAATTTGGGTTGTTTAGAATTTCTTAAAAATGAGTTCGGGAGCTTTGCGCTTAGAGATTTCTGAATGTGCAATTTCATTTACATTGACAAATAAGACAGTTCTGGAAATCTTTAGCAACAAAACGGTTTTGGAGAAATCTTATTTTGAGACAATAACATCTTTTATTCCACTTGGCATGTCCATCCCAGAGAGTTTAAAGGTTGCAGTAGAGACAAGATTTAGAAGCCTCTGCTCCTCGGTAGATACTCAGTACAGAAAAATTAATGGCCGAGCAAAAGAGGGGTTCCTTAAAAAAGAGCGCCATGTAAAAATTCCCTTCGATAAGGAAAGTTCTGTTCAAAATTCAAATAACAGTATCAAGGACATCATTATTCAAGCTTTACAAGAAGAAGTGAAGCGAATTGAGGGTGTATCAGAACGGTCTCTTTCTGAACTGCGTAAGTCCATTCAGGATTTTGAGGCAAAATGCCTTCAGCTGCAAAAAGAAAACAAAAGCCTGTCATCACAGGCAAAAAACTGCCGCTTGCTCAACAAATGCGGAAAAAGGGTCGGGGAAGGTTCGAAAAGCACCGATAGAAGAAAGCTGCATTCTGTAGGCAGCGTGATAGTTCAAGGGCTAGAAGAAATTTTGGAAAGCTATGGCTTGGACTTATGCCAGTTGGTTGTGGAAGACCTTCGAGGGCTACTGCACGAAATTACTTTTTCTGACATTGACGGAATCTCCGTGGAGCGAGGAATCAAAAAAGAATACCGCAGTAATGGTAAAACTGACTATCAGGATCTTTCTTCCCCCGAGAAGAAAAGCGTCCGTGCAATCACCGCGCTCTTAGACAACCACTTTGTAAGCAATGTTTTTTGGGAAAAAATGTCTTCAGCTGTCCCTAATTTACCCTCGCTCCGTGTCATCAATTCATACAGGCAAAAACTAGACGAAAGCACTGCTGTGTTTAAAACCCTAGGAGAAGCAGCTGGCGCTCAAGTGTCTTTTGTGCACGAACTTGAAACTGCCGTTGCGGAGTACGCAGTGAATAGAGGTATGACAGGAGAACAGCTCAGGTCGCAGCCAATTTTGGTCAAAATAGGAGATGGCTGTGTAGTCAGCACACGAACAAGCTGGACAACTCTATCTTTTCTCCTGATTGACAGCAGCCGGAGGCTGCAGAGCCATACCTTACATCACCTGCTCACAGTCGTCGAAGTCTCTGAAAACTATTTTCAGATTAGAGAAAGTTTGAAGGATTTGATAGACGAAGTTAACAGTGTTGTGAAAAGGGGCAGTGTCAGCTTGGAAGGACAGGTAGTTCCCGTCATAGTCTGTCTGGGCTCAGATCTAAAATTCTTGCTCATGGTTCAAGGATTGCATTCAGCGTCTTCTAGGCACCCATGTCCTTTCTGTCGTATTAATTTAAAGGAACGAAGCAGAGCTGGGGCAAACACAGAGGAGTGTAATAAGCCGCCTCTTCTGCGCACTCTAAAAAACATGAGGGAGGACGGCATTGTTGAAGAATTCGGAATGAAAGTCGTTCCCCTATTCAACATTGAACCTGCATTTGTGGTTCCAGACATTTTACACATGCGCATTAGAGTCGTTAATCGCCTGGTTGATGGATTGATTGTCGAAGCAATGGACAAAGACAACCGCGATAATGTTACGAACTTAAACACCAAGAGCACTCACGTGGAAGCAATTGTGCAGGCAATTAATAGCTGTGGTGTAAAATTTGAACTGTGGCAGGACGAAAGAAAAGGAAAAAATTTCACCTGTATTCCAGGAGACTCCTGCGAGCGCCTGCTCGAAATGCTGCCAGAGAGGCTCACTGGAAAACTCAGCCCGGAAACAGAAAAAAAAAATCATCTCACTTTGGAAAATGCTTAGTCGCATTTTTGATCATTTTGAACATAACACGACCGGCGAAAGCATCGAGCAAGAAATAGCCAAATTCCATAAAACGTACTTAGAACTTGGAGAACGAAAGCATAAGGGTTACGGGGCTGAAAGAATGACGCCATATATGCATATTCTTGTCTGTCATGCCTCAAATAAGCATAAAGAATTCAAGTGTTTGGGGTGGTTTTCGAGCGAAGGCATTGAGAAAAAGAATGATAATCTGAAGCATTTGCATTATGCAAGATCCAATAAATGGAATGCGGCCGCCGATGCGCTGAAGCTGGCAAAACGCCTTGAGAATAGCGCGCACGTAACAACAAGTCGAGCGTACAAAAAACACGATCGTTCATACTGGGTTGAGGGTATGATTGAAGAGAGTCGCACAAATAGGGCTCGAAGCGCTCCTGAAATGGAGCGCGAGGATACACCTCCCGCTTGCATCGAGGATATGGACGCGGTTGAACTGCGGACCGAATTGAAAGCTGCTGGCATTTCAACGAAAGTAAAATCAGTTCCCAAACTGCGTGAAATGCTTCGCAAAGAAAGAGAAAAACGATGTTTTCAGCAGTCGACTTGACTTCTATTAGCAAAAATTGCCTGCAATTAGCAATTGCCTGCTCGCGATGTTCCACAAGTCTGTATGCCTCAGTTTTTATCATTTCTTACTTTTCTAATGAAATATTCATCAAAAATTTTTGTAGTGCAGTATGTGCACACTTGCAGCTTGAACGGTTTACTATGTCTCTTCACTCAATGCTAAAACTCGCATTCTCGCTGGTACGACTAAACGAGAGTGAAATGCTTTGTTTGTGCTTGTGGCGACTTATATGTGCAGTAAATGTTCTTCGTTCTTCGCCATATTTGTGATAATCTTCCTTGATGTGCAATATTTACACGCTGTATCTGTATTCATGTATGATATGTTTATATTTTTTGTATCGCGCCACGCTGTGTTGTTTTGTGTTTTTTGGGTTTCATCAAGATTAGGCCAATTGTCTTTTATAATTACTGCAGTGCACGCTTGAAATGCCTTCGCAGTGCACCTCTGGCTGCCTATGTTCCCTGCGAAACGGCGCGGTTCATGTGGCTGACCTCATTGTAGCGCGAATGTTGCACCTCTCCTATCCTCACAACCAGCCCAGTGATGTGTGGCGGTTGCAAGTGGTACACGTCTATGTAGAAAGTGTAAAGTTTTGCCATACTTAATATTTACTACCGACACTTTCTCAAGCTGGTTCTGTGCATAAGTGCATTGTGTATTTCTAGCAAACTGTCGAAATGCATCGTTTAGACTTTTTCTGCGCCATGATGTGATGCGATAATAAATGTATTCTGTCATGTCAAGTAAACTGCCGCTTTGATTTTTTGTACGAGTTTTTGTAGCGATTATTACGGCAGCATTTCGAGCCTTCAACGTGGCGGCACCGCCACCCTGTGGCTGCGTTGACACCCTGTAGATGCGCCGCCACCCTGTCACGTGGTTGGTCACGTGGTGCGGCTGATCACGTTGTTGGTCACGTGTTTGGTCACATGACCAAGTTCCACTCGGGCAGCTGTAGCTATCGCGTCACTCCAGGTTTAACCAAAGCTAAACCACCGTTATTTTTTTTTTTGCAACTTGCACAAAAGGACAGGAACAAAGAATTGAGCAAAACACTCAACAGGTTAGGAAATTCGGTAGGCTGAAGAAGTTAAACTGAATGTACGCATTGCTACATTTAATTTTCGCTATTTTCAACTTCACTCCTGAACCTAATATGGCCTCCTTTTGGAGATTCTCATTTGCGATGGCATGTTCTATCTGCGGCCGCCTCAGCATTCACAGTTGACGGCGAGGGGACCGAATTCCCGGAGGTATTCAGCGTCGGTCGTAATCGAGTCACGTCACCATGCTGGGTGAGTAACGTCATGTAGATCCGGGCGTCAGGGTACGTTAGTAAATTTCAGCTTTAACATAATTGATGTGTCTCCACTTGGATCCCAATTTAGATCAGTTACGAAAAACAACAGAAGGAACGAAGAGGACCGGGTGGGACGCATTGCTGCCGTTATATGATCTCTAATCGTCTTTGAAACATTTGTCAGGCAGTGCTTTCAAATACGTGAAAAGGTATGTTTGGCGCATCACAGCTCCAGCTGCTGCTGAGCGAGTTCTTACAACGTGAAAAAGCAATGCTTGCTTTCCGATCCCTCATAGTTATGTCACACCCAAAAATAATTGTGGAATCTCCTTCATCACGCTTTTCCATAAGCCGTATAATATTTCCATGCGTTCTGGTTCATGGTTTATCGTCCCAAAGCGACTCAGGCTATGAGGAACGCCGTAGTGAAAGACTCCGGAAATTTCGACCAGCTGAGGTTCTTTAACATGCACTGAAATCGAACAGTGCACGGACCACTAGCATTTCGCCTACATCAAAATCCAAGCGCTCCATAACGATCGCAAAGTACAACATTGATGACTTGACTACACAACTCCTCATTGCGGCAGCACTATGAGCAGTACTTTTGAACAAAGAAAAGAAATCGCGCTGAAATTAAGAAATTTGGGGAACACTTAGCTCCACCTTGTTGGTATGATGCTATAGCATTAACAGGTCTTTTCTGTGGCTTGGTGTCCTCTGCATATTTTGTATTCGAAATTTCAGGCTATTTCGCATGGTCTCATGACGTAACATTTAGCCCGGCGAGCAATGAGCACTCGACCGTATAACCAGCCAACAGCCACCCGCTAGTGCACCTCCCATCTCGGACATGTGACGGCGCTTGGTCATGTCATCAGGTATCGTAATCTAGTATCTTAACCCCGCTCAGCCACAGCGTTTAATGCCGGGATGCATGAGGCGTTTTTACGGCGTGAGGCCGGCGATTTTCACCCGATGGTGAGCGCCGCCACCAATGTGGACCTACCAGATAATTTTCGCACGTCGTCCGACGACGGTTGATGAGGCGGCGGCTGACGCGAGCGAATAGGTGCGCAGAAAGCCCGCTCTTTTCCGATATGACTGCTTGCGCACGTCGCCGTCGACGAGGCCGCCATGGCCGACGAGCACGTGGCGACTTGGGGGGCGGGCATGGAAACGTGACTGTCTTGAAGATAAACGATTCATCAAGCATAGCACGTCTTTTTTTTTATGGGGACATGAATTACTGTCGTATGAAAATGGGCGCGCGCGTTTCCTCAAGGCCGGTGGAAGAAAACCACGCGCGCAAAAAGCCTGTGTTGTCTCGAGCGTGTGGTTCTCGATATCTGGACATGTTCATGCGGAGTATTGTGATGAAAAAAAAAAATCCGAGGGATCTGGTTGCATGTTACATTCTCGAATTTCCTGTTTACATTATCCCTACGTCATAAGACAGGCCGGTGATCAGCCATGGAACTTAAAAGCTTCACATCCTGAGCCGGCCCTCGCCCTCCTAACCAAGCCAAACTTGCGACAAGCCAGTGGGAGCTCCGCGTTTTTTCGCCACTGCATGCAATGGACTCTACCGTGGCGCGCGCGCGCACACCCACACACTCAGCCCAACACACACACACACACACATGCAGAAAAAGGCAGTGAACTAGGGCGCCAGAAAGTCACGTGCATGCAGGCACAATTCCTATACAAGCGCATCCCGAAAATGGTTACACGTTTAAATGGTATTATTCAATAATTTGTACGCTGAGCAACCTGTCACCATACTTGTGTATAAATGCAGGAAACACATGTTGTGTGCAAGCAGCCTAGGTAAAATGATCAGCGCCGTTCGTAAGTAGAAGGCAGCATATTTTCATTTTTGCGGAAGCATAGCAGCTCATAAGGAGGAAAATCAGGCGTTGTCCTCCCCAGAGGTTTGGAAAAACCACGTGACCTAATCAGAAAAAGAAAAATTAAGTTCCGTAAATAAAATACTTTCCGAAATGGGTTCCGCACCCACGAAGGGAACCCGCCGCATTGGCTCAGTGGATAGGGCGCGATGTCAGTGCACGCTAAACATCCCCAGGTGGTCTAAATTATTCCAGAACCCTCCACTACGGCACCTTTTTCTTCTTTTTTTTCACTCCCTCCATTTTTTCTTTACGGCGCGGTTCAGGTGTCAGCCGATATGAAAGACAGATATTGCGCCATTTCCTTTCTCAAAAAACCAATTTTCAATTTTTACTTTCAAGGTTAGTTTCTAAAATTGGTTTTGAGGAAAGGAAATGGCGCAGTAACTGTCTCACATATATCGGTGGACGCTCGAACCACGCCGTGAGAGGACTGACCTCTGGCCCACTTGAAGGTCAAAACCGTAAGCACCGCGAAATCGTTACGAGGTAGCATAGTGAAGCTTTCGCAGGAAAATAATGTTGCCGGCCGTGGCAATTGCTATCTAATATCTTAATCACCCGAGCTGCAGCCGGCGGAGGAGAAAGGGAAATGATATCGAGGAGAAATATAAAGGGGAGCGATAGCAAGGAAGCACAGGATCGAGTATTCGGGTGTGGCTCAATCCCCGGTCCGCTTTCGAAGGGGGATGCCATTCACATACCTGGCTTAATATCTCATATGGGCCCTTGAGGCTTGGGTGTTACGCATATTTTTGAAAGTATGGCGGAGTGCTTGGCGTAACGCACTCTGGCACAGGTCAGCCCGGTATTGCACTGCCTCCGGGATTGGCCCGTTGCCTACGGGCTATTGCGCGCGCTTTTCTTCTGTCTCTTTACTCCCATCTTTCACCTCCTACTATCAGCACGCAGGCAGCTGGGCGTGGCTCCGCATTGAGCCAGTAAGCAAGCCCGTGCTTTTCCTTTCGTCCTTCTGTCGACAACTCAACTCAACTCGATAAAAGGAAGCACAGGGGCTCGAGCTGGGTTTGGGTATCGTCGCCTTCATCAACTTCCATTCGGGCGGCGTGAACTGATCAGCTTGGCTGGCCATTGCATTAGAGCAGCACGCCATCGCCGCAGCCGAACACCACGCTGCAAGCTTTCTCCTTCACAGCTCGTCAGCAGACTTAATTGTTGTCCGTAATTTTTTTCCCCGTTGCGAAAAAACTTGACAATTATGGTGAGTCAGGTTATAACGGCAACCTATTTCGAAAAAATAAAAACACTGACGTGTAAACAAATGCGCAACACAAGGTTCTTACTGATGCTTATACGGCCGCTAGTTCTGTTCTGTCACCAGTCATCAGATTTTCTGTACAGCAAAACACCATTTACCATGAAGACACAGACCGTCCCACGGGGAGAAGTTGGGTGCAGCGCTAAAAAAATTCTATTCCACGCATTATGCTCTGGACTCACTGAGTGATAGCTGGGCCTTGGCACAATTCTGGACCGTTTAGCCATATCTTGTGTGATGTGCATATATACCGCCAGTAGTTTTTGACAAATGGCCCCTCAAAGTCGGACAAAGACGGGGCGTGTACACCGCTTCAACCCCAACCCGACTTCTTTCTTTTCTTGCACCGCAGTAAAGGAACAGACTAGGGGAGCCGCACAGTCAGCCCGTTTCGAACACGCTGGGTGGAAAAAAAAAACAGAAACGCGAAGGGTGCCCCCCTCCCGAGGAGCTTGGCTTGAGGGGAGGACACACAAAGCGGACAATGGGCGAAGCTTACTAGCGTCTCTCTCTCAAACCGGGAGGAAGAATGTAAGAGAAGGAGGAGGAGCTCAACTTCATGCGGCCCGTGGTGGCGGCGTTGTGAACTAGGAGCGGATGAACCAGAATCCTGGCCATGCCCGTCCAGGTCTTCTATATGTGCGTTCATGTCGCCTAATATAATTATCTCGCCCTGTCCTCCTAGTTCATCAATGTCGCTTGCAATAAATTCTAACATTTTTCAGTTGTCCTCTTTGGCATTAGCTCCTATCCACAGGTATACAAAGCCAAGGAATGTTTGCTCCCCTGCCACTTTTCCTTTTAGCCATAAATGTTCCTTGCATCCCAGTTTAACCCTTCGAAAATTCTTCCTTTTATGAATGAATGCCCCAATTCTACCCCCTTTCTGCTGCCCTCTGTTCTATTGCAATATTCCCATGCGTAGTCTGGGTTACAGGGTGGTTGCTCCATGTCTCTAAGATGCGTTTCCACTAAACCATATACCATGAATTCCTCCTGCCTTAACTCTCTTCTATTTCCTCCAATTTCACTCTATTCCTGCCCCTTGCATGTTAATTAAACCTATATTTGAATTAACTTGGCCCTGGCGCTTGTGTCTATTTCTTCTCCTATGGCTCCATCGTCCCTTTGATCTTGGTTCTTCCTTCTCTACTCTAGTTCCCTCAGAGCTCTGGGTCCCCCCCCAAAAAAGCTGTTGCCTGGCAACCTACCCTACTATCCATTCTCTTGCCAGTGACACCACTGTAGTGAATTCCATCCTGTGCAAAAGGGTGGGGCCTGACCTCGTACACTTCCCTGTTAACTTCCATTACCCCGTATCTTAGTCGTCGACTCATTAACCTAATTACACGGTTAGCCTCAACGATCCTCCTTTCCGTCTCGCAAGCCTGCCTCTGGACCTCTGGGATTGTGCATATGGTCGCATGCACACTCTCAGAAGCCTCGCTAAGCGTACGCATCCCCACTTCTAACTGCTTCTCCCCTTCAGCACATCATTGAGACCAGCATGGATAACGACAAGGTGTTCGCCATCCATGTTGCCCCCACCACCTCCTGGGCTTTGGCCATTGCATCTACCAAGCACTTCGCTGACTGGGCCTCCACCTGCACCCGCCTGTCCTCCTTCACTGTCGTCAAAACGCCTCCCTCAACCCTCGCTATGTTCGAGTCATCGACTACCAGAACCCTACTGGGCTCTAACTGTTCGCTTCCTAACTGCGACTGTTGCCCTCCGGATCGAGAAGCCGCCTCTCCCGCCGCCGTACACTATTGTCGCGAGTCTCCGTGCTCGTTTTTACCTCTCTCTCGTCCCCACTCAAAGCCTGCTGCGCTACAGCACTGTAGGATCGACGAGATTCGTCCCCCACCTGACACTGCTCCGAACCGGGGTGCCCTTCCGGCCGCGACCTGAGCGCTTCTATGTGCTCTTCTTGCCGGGCCCGCTTTTCCCGCTGCTCCTTCAGCTCGCCCACAATTCGCTCCAACAGGTCGACATTAGCGTCCTCCCTCTTAAGCGACTCGGCGACCTGACTTTCTGACTTAATCCGTTCTTCTCGTTCCACCTTCAGGTCCCCTTTGAGTTCCTTAATCCTAGCTGCTCATTCCCTTTTCAACGTCTGAACGGCCTCCTCAAAACGCTTACACATCTTGCACGCCAAGCTAGCCCCATCTGCCTCGGCTAAGCTCCTGAACTTTGTCTCGTCTAAATAGCACCAACGGTCGCAATCCTGGCATTGCACTAACTCCCCGTCCACCTTGACTTTCCTATCTTGCTGATCCATCATCTGGCCGACTACGCAACGTCAAAGCCCGCCAAAATTCCTATACAAAAACCTTCGGCACCACGCAACGTAAAAACCTGCCAAAATTCCTACAAAAAACCTTCAGCAGACACACTTCCGGTAGCCTTCCCACCCTTAACTCGGCTTAAAACTACCGCCCGACAGCATGTACAAGCGCAAATATCGAAAAAGCACTTAGCTTCGAGCGTAGTCGCTGGAGCTCCGAAAAAAAGCGTCCTCTTCCGACGGCGTCACGAGCGAAACTCCCTCGTGCCAATCTCGCCGGATGGATGGATGGAAGGTAGGAGCGTCCCCTTTGAAACGGGGCTGTGGTAGTTGCCACCATGCTCAGTTTTTTTCCGTTATTTTTGTTTAACTCTGCTGTGAGTTAATAAAATTCGCCATTTTCTTTAAGATACGTCTTCCTACACTTTAAAACTTATGTCACCTGTCTGCTTTTGAGTCACCAATCCTCCAATCGCTTTTTGCTAATTTCCACCGCAGATTTATTTACATGGCTATTGTTATCTCTAAACCCTAAGGCATCAGGAAGAGTGACTGTGCCTGCATCGACATTGGGATGGATACCATCACATTTTAGAATGAGGTGTTCTATTGTTTCTACAGATTAACCACACACAGCACATGTGTCATGTTCGTTAAATTTCTTTTTGTACCTACGCGTTCTAAGACATCGTGACCTAGCTCCAAAGAGGAGGGCACTACCTCTTCAGTTATCATAAAACGTTTCCTTCCTGATCTGCCTTTTCCAGCGTCGATATAGTTCTACACTATACTCCTTTTTCATTGAATCTATCCAATTTTTACCTTCGACATTTTTAACCTGTCGTTTAATGCTCTTTCCTTCTCCTTCCTCGTCTCCGGCAAACTTAGTGGCCAGCTTTCTAGTTCGTTTCCGCCACTGTGTGTCAACGCTCTTTCTGTACAGGTATTTAAATACCTTAGCTGCCACCTGTTATCGTCCAATTTCCTCAGGCGTTCTTCGTATAGTACTTTACTCTGAGCTTCCCGTGCTTCGAACGTTGCCCAGCCCATATCCCCCTGTACTGCCTTGTTTGTGGTTTCCCCATGGGCACCTAGTGCTAATCTTCCCAAATTTATCTGATTTACTTCTAATCGCTACTGAACTTCAGCTCTTAAGCATAGAACCGCATTCCCGAAAGTAAGCCCCGGCACCATTATTCCTTTCCAAATACCTCTGAGGACATCATACATGTTGTACCTCCATAATGCCCTATGTTTCATTATCCCGGCATCTCTTCGCCCTTTTGCTATGAGAGACTGTTCGTGCTTTTCCGTGCATATGCCCTTTGTTTACCCATACCCCGAGATATTTATATTCGGCCACACAGGGTATTTTATGACCTTGTATTGTAAGCTCCTGATCAGTTGTACCGTTGAAAACCATTAGACCTGACTTAGTTGCGCTAAAACTGAAAACTAGAATGTGTCCTTCGTCTCTACAGCAATTCACCAAAGTTTGCAAATCTTCCTGGCTATCTGCTAACAGTACAATATCGTCCGCATATAATAAACGCAGTAGTCGTTGCTGTTATGTTTGGAGACGCCAACATGCCAAGAATATTCAAGCCACTGAGAAGCATCAATCGACAGAGGCTTCAAAGGGCGGTCGACGTGGTTGTAGCGCCACGAGTGCAGGTGATGGCGTCTACAAGAGACCTCCTCACCCCTCCTGCTGTTTACGGGGTGAAACGGCCCTCCACTGCCTGAGAAAGGCTTTCGGAAACCTGTCATTTGTTCCCAACGCCGGACCACCCGGGACATAACGAAGTCTTTCTCCCGGAGGGGACGGCGGGGGAGCCGGCGAGCGGCGCGGGCTGCAAATGAGCCGTGGCAAATGCGGCCGTGTTTGACTAAGCCAACGACGCCGGAAACCTCGTGCTTCGAAAACAACCTCATCTTTCCTTATACGTGGAACCTTCTGCAAACTGCAGTAGCATCCTTTCGTTCCCACACTACCGCTGTGAAGTGCAGGTGACTGACCTTCGACGCTGCTTGGGACCTGCTTGGGGCTATTCATCACTGCTGCCTGGACAGCGCGGACCATAACTTGCCAGAAGTGGCAAGAGTGTGTTGTTGGGGGCGTCCTGGAAGGCGGATCCTGAAGACTGGACACGTGATCAACGTCACAGTGACTGGACGCATTTTTAATGAACTAAATTCCCCAACTAGGGACCTGGGGACAGGGGACCATATTTAAGCAGCGATCTGGCGTGTGATCAGCCAGCTCCCGATTCACTCTTTCGAACTATGTAAAAATGTAAATACACCCTTTGTCTCTTCTCCACCTCGGAGACCCTCTCATCTCTTCATCACCCCACAACAGCAGTCTCCCGATCCGGAACCCGGGGACGCCGACCTCGGCGAGAGACGGCACAGGCGAACCAGGGGCCCGCATCTAATAACTGGTGGCAGCGGTGGGATCGAAGCGCAATCCCCCAACACCAGTGGCCTGCTACGGGACAGAAGCCCCACTCCTAACAACTGGTGGCAGCGGTGGGATCGAAGCGCAATCCCCCAACACTGGTGGCCTGCTATCGGGACAGAAGCCCCGCACCTAACAACTGGTGGCAGCGGTGGGATCAGAGCGCAATCCCACAACACCGGTTTCCTACTACGGGATAGAAGCCCCACACCTAACAACTGGTTGGCAGCGGTTGGATCGACCATGCGGCATGGTGTTGCTTAAGCGGGTGAGTGCTTGAACTTTGCTTGAGATTCGCCAGGCTTCAAATGTTTGGGTTAATACTTCGAACTGCTGGGAATCGAGGGAAGTTGTTCAGTGAGACAAGTGTGTGTAGCTCACGTCAACAGTTGTTCAGCAAAGCCAAGGCTCAGAGCAGCAAACATGGATCTAATGAAGTTGCCAAGGACAGATTTGCTGTCATTGTGCGAAGAGTTGGGTGTAGACGTAGGGGTTAAGATAAAAAACTCAGACATTTGCAAATTGCTCTTGGAAACCGCCGAGGAAGGAATAATTATTGATACGTGGGAACTCCTCAATGCAGAGCGAAAAAAAAAGAAGATGAGCGAAAGCAAGAGGAAAATGAGCGAAACCAAGAGGAAAATTACCGAAAGAAAGAGGAAAATGAGCGCCAACGGCTAGCGGCCGAGCGAGAGGAACGGGAGCTCAGAAGGTTACAGCTCGCGTATGAGCTAAAGAAACTGGAAAATGAGATCTCGAGAGGCAAGACTCCAGAGAGAGCGAATCAGGCCGGATCGTTTCAGTTAGACAGACGTGACGACCTAAAACAGTACTGTGAAACAGCGCACAACCTGCATGAAGATTGCGGAGCTGTAAGTGTGTCGAAACGCAGTATCGAAAGCCACGCTGAGACAGAGGACGAAAGCTCAATTGCAGACGAGCACGGCGTTTCAGGGGTAAGCGCTCACGCCGATAAGCGGGCGGTGGAGGACTGCCTTCAGGAAAGCGAACTGCCCAACTCCGGGGCAGCGGAAGGTCCGTCTGTCAGCAGTGTGGAGCTGACACTGACCTGCGAAGGTAAAGCGGCCAGTTTGCAATTGGATAATGGTCTCCGAGCAGAAAAACTAGATGAATCTAGTGGTGGTCAGGAGGTGCAAACAGAAGTGTCTAGGCGAAAAAAAAAGGTATAGGGCAAGTACCAAGAAAAAGCGGTTGAAATGTCAAGCCCTAAACTTAGCTGCACAGACAGGTGCTAATGTTAGCATACATGAAAATGCGGCAGAAGGAAAAGAAAACCTTTCCCGCATTGGACCTTGTAATCTTGCAGCTACAATTACTGGTCAGAGGGCACGCGCAGGTGCTTCTAAAGGCGACCGCAGTAATGGAAAGGGAAGAGCGCGTCCACATAGCAGAACAGAGGCGAGGCTTTTCAAAGGGCCTCGGCCAGCGGGAAGACACAGACCCCCCCCCCCCCCCCCCCGACCTAATAAGACGGTAAGGAAGAAAGGAAATCTACCCGAAAGATCAGTAGGCGCTAGATTGCGGGACACCCGGCGCATGCGAGCGCAGGGGTCGAGCAACAGAGACCGCGCACGCAGGCATGTTCAGCGCGCGCTCTGGAGAAGAATGCGTCCCGCACTTTCCGCACTGTATTCGAGGAAGCGCGCAGGGCGAAAGGGTAGGCGGGCTTAGTTGGGGCGAGAACAGAGAGCAGCTTCTCGCTCCGGTCGCTGTCAGTCGCCCGGAATCGGTTATCGGCACTGCATGAGCGCGTCGCGGGGCTGTAGAGATGACAGTAGCAATCAGGGATGTCTTTTTTCAGTTGCCCTTTGTCACGAGTTGACAGCAGTACAATCAGTCAGAGCGCGACCCCGGCGGGCGCGGCTGAAAGACTAATCCTTTCGACGCGGGGGTGGTGAGCCATGTTTCACCCAGCGTAGCCATTCGAAGTAGCTGTTTTTTTTATTATTCCTCTTTCGGTTGTGTGCGTGTAAAATCGGGGAAGGAAATGCTACTTTGTTTTAGGTTAAAAATTTAGATTTGATCAAGTGTTACTGTTTTCTTAAGACCTAAATAAAGGTAATTGTGCGATTGGGTTAGAAAGGACGTGTTTCTATTTGAGATGCTACCAAGTGATAAAGGCACTCACAGGAGTTCAGCGAAGACATTTCCCGAGTTGATGATAAGCTGTTTGCTTATGTAGAACCCTTCCGAGCAAGAAAATTTCTTTGTGTTTGAATTTTGAGCACACGTTTCGCTTTGTATCTTTAGCAGATACCAGAAGACAAGTTTTGTTGGGGGGCCATAGTTAGGTTCCAAACGTTTGTCTCATTCGCGACAGTATAGCTAACGCATTGCAGAGACAATGAAAGTACGTGTATTTGTGCCCATTTGAGTACCTGTGTTTAGCGGCGCTGGGATAGCTAGCCGATTTTGGTATTCAAAGATTAAGCGAATTAAGTGAGGCTATAGAATTCTGTGGAGAACAGCTGTAGCAGCTTTCTGTACAAGTGATGGTGACGAGGCGCATGACTGACTCATTGAGTTTAAGAGAAGTCTCTCGCCAGCACGGGAAGGAGTAAGGATTGCGATGCGCAGTCGCGTCTTTCTGAGTTCAACTCGAACAGTTGATTATTAGACTCGAGCGTCAAGCTTCTTTGAAAAGAGCCAGTGGATTAATTTGAGCGTGGGCCAAATTTTAAGCAATCTATCGGTACTCTGGTTGTAAAGGGGATCAAAGCTTTGATTGATAAGGAATAGAGTTTCTAATCAAAAATTTGTAGGCTTTGACACGCCACCGCGTATTGTACAACTTGGCAGTCTGTCTTTGGCGACATCAGATGAGACGCGGACGCTCTCTTGACCCTAAATTCGGGCACAATTGAGGTGCCAATTTGTTTGTTTATTCTAGTTTTGCTTCCAAATTTGCCACCCCTCTTCAAGTCGTGTTCGGCGAATCGGGCTTTGGCAGCGAATTTGGCAGACATGGAGCTGGTCTTAGTAGCCGAGATTATTGCTGTCAGCTACAAAATTTCGTGCTTACGTTTATACTGACAATGCAGTAGTATTGCATAACAGCCTGGCGGCTCTCGGGTGAATTTCGTGCACAGCCTGGGGAGTGGCGCCATGTTGAATGGCTGGTTTCGACTAATGCCTCCGTGGTCCGATGTTTAGGACTCTGCTCTGTGCTTGCAGACAAGATGAGAAAGGGCCTCCCACGCTACAACTCAAGTCATCTCTCCTCGACCAGTGATTGTGACCACTGGCCGATCGAGATTGTCCTGGCCGCGGAGGAGCTGTTACGTTTGGAGACGCCAACATGCCAAGAATATTCAAGCCACTGAGAAGCATCAATCGACAGAGGCTTCAAAGGGCCGTCGACGTGGCTGCAGCGCCACGAGTGCAGGTGATGGCGTCTACAAGAGACCTTCCCCCCCCCCCCCCTCCTGCTGTTTACGGGGTGAAACGGCCCTCCACTGCCTGAGAACGGCTTTCGGAAACCTGTCATTTGTTCCCAACGCCGGACCACCCGGGACATAACGAAGTCTTTCTCCCGGAGGGGACGGCGGGGGAGCCGGCGAGCGGCGCGGGCTGCAAATGAGCCGTGGCAAATGCGGCCGTGTTTGACTAAGCCAACGACGCCGGAATCCTCGTGCTTCGAAAACAACCTCGTCTTTCCTTATACGTGGAACCTTCTGCAAACTGCAGTGGCATCCTTTCGTTCCCACGCTACCGCTGTGAAGTGCAGGTGACTGACCTTCGACACTGCATGGGACCCGCTTGGGGCTATTCATCACTGCTGCCTGGACAGCGCGGACCATAACTTGCCAGAAGTGGCAAGAGTGTGTTGTTGGGGGCGTCCTGGAAGGCGGATCCTGAAAACTAGACACGTGATCAACGTCACAGTGATTAGACGCATTTTTAATGAACTAAATTCCCCAACTAGGGACCTGGGGACAGGGGACCCTATTTAAGCAGCGATCTGGCGTGTGATCAGCCAGCTCACGATTCACTCTTTCGAACTATGTAAAAATGTAAATAAACCCTTTCATTCCCTTCTCCACCTCGAAGACCCTCTCATCTCTTCGTCACCCACAACAGTAGTCTCCCGATCCGGAACCCGGGGATGCCGACCTCGGCGAGAGACGGCACAGGCGGACCAGGGGCCCGCATCTAACAACTAGTGGCAGCGGTGGGATCGAAGTGCAATCCCCCAACACCAGTGGCCTGCTACGGGACAGAAGCCCCACTCCTAACATTGCTCAACCACCTTTCCGCTTAATGTGTACGACAGATCATAATCTAGATTGCTTCCTTGTAGCCTTTTTTCCATACTTGTCATATAAAGCATGAACAGCAGCGGTGATAGAGGACAACCTTGCCTTAATACTTTGTGTACCTGGACAGTTGTTGTACTCTTAATTTCTTCCCATGTTATTTCAACTTAATTTTCTCGATATATTTCCTGTATAAAATTATTACCTCATGACCGACACCTTCACCTTTTAATATGTTCCACAGGAGTTCCCTGTTCACGTTGTCGTATGCACCGCTAATGTCCAAGAAGACTAAATGCAGAGGTCTATTTTCCGCCTTAGCTATTTCTATGCACTGGGTAAGCACAAACAGGCAATCATCTATGCGCCTACCACTTCTGAACCCGTTCTGAAGTTCTCCGAGTATTCCATTACTTTCTACCCATGACTGCATTTTTATTTTCACCGCCTGCATCGCCAGCCTGTATGTAAATGATGTTATCGTAATCGGTCGGAAGGATTTTATGTTCGTCTTATTGCCTTTCCCTTTATAAATCAAATTCATTTTACTCTGTTTCCAGCTGTGCCGAATTTGCTGATTTGTTATGACTGCCTCCAATACCTTTATCAGCGTTTCCTTGCCTCTTGGGCCAAGTTCATTAATTAGCTTTATTAGAATTTCGTCGATCCCTGTGGACGTACATCTTGGAATATTTGCTTCCGCCTTTTTCCAACTAAGATTCGTCAGTTCCACGCTGTTTTCTATTGTGCTGTCCTGTGTTGCTCCCTCATTTGGGGTGATTACTCTATCGTCTTTCTTAAATGACTCAGCTATAACTGATGAAATGTAGTTCACAGCGTCATCTCCCTCTAAACATTTTCCCTCGGCATCGTGAATCTGTTCCTGCTTTCTGTGATTCGTTTTGCCCAGGCAGCTTATATGGTTCCAGAAGTTTTTTGCCCCCCCCCCCCCCTTAGTTGCATCGCGAACTTCAGCCAGCCAGCGATCAGAGGACTGCTTTATTTTAGCCTGGACGAGGACCTGCACTTGCTGTTTTTTTGTCTATAAGATTCCCATTTTCGGCCTATTTTCTCTTCAGATAACTGCGCCCTCTTTGCTTCTCTGTGTTCCCGTGATGCCAACCGTCGTTGCTCGATGGCCTCCCTAATTTCCTTATTCCACCAACTTCGTGGCTTCCTCTTTCCTCTCCAGCGGTTTACTCCTTTTACTTGTTTTATTTTTGTACTAATGAGTAGTTCTAACTTATTATAATCCCACTTTTCCATGGGATGTGTGTCTATTGCTTCCTCTATGCAGGCCGCTATTTGCGCTTTTTGTTCGTCATTTAATTTTGCGTACTCTTTCTGACTCCCCTTTATTTCTCGTTTGAGCCGGGCTCCAAACTGTAGACTAATACGCTTATGATCACTACCGAGGCTGCACTTTCCCTCTTCGTCTATTTCCATTATTGCGAGCTTGCTACACATCCCCTGCGAGATTAAGCAGTAGTCAGTGGTCGTTTGCCTGTTACGGGATTCCCACGTGATTTGTCCCTCACTCTTAGTTTCTCTATTTAGAATAACTAGGTTGTGTCGCTCGCAGAAGTCTAGCATCAACTTCCTGTTACAATCTGTGCATCCATCCAGATCCTCGATGTGGCCATTCATGTCCCCCAACAGAATAATATCGGCGCCTTCTCCAAACTGCTTTATATCGTCATTGAGACACTTAACTAGATCCGTGTTCTCTTGCCTGCATTTGTCCCCTGTCCCTAAATAAACTACTCCTAGCCATGTCCTTTTACCGGCAATTGTACCCGATACCCAGACATGTTCTTTGCAAGTTGACTTTATTCTTTGCCAATTTGTTCCTTGATGTATCAGCATACCTACTCCTCCCTTCCTCTCCGTTGTTGTTCTGTTGCTCCCTTCCCAGACGTAGCCATCAATAAATGGTGGGTCTTCTAGATCCCTGAGATGTGTCTCGCATAGCGCGTATACACCTACTTCTTCGTCCTTCAACTGCTGTTCTATCTCTAACCCCTTCGCTCTCTTTCTACCGCCTTGCATGTTTATATACCTGATCCTGGTGTTAAATTTCTTTGTTGTAGTTTTCTTCCTGGACCTTCTAGTGGCCATTTTATTGGCGTCAGCCTCCATTGCTACACTTTCTACTTTGCTTCTACCTACCCCTATGCCCTGAGCCGCAGTGGACCCCCTAAAAAAGCTACTGCCCGTCCTGCCAGGCGCCACCCTATCTCGTCTCCTAGCCTTCCATTAAAGTGGATGCCATCTCGTGTAAAGCCTCCGCCAAAGCCTGCTCTATACACTTCCCTGTTTATGTCTGCCACTTCAAAGCCTTTCTCCTGGCTTACCTTCCTTATCTCCCGATTAACAGCCACAACGTCCTTGGCAATTTCTTCGTTCCGTCCTTGCACTTCCGGCACTGTGCACACCACGATATGGACTTGCTGTGCTATCGCCCTTAAATCGTCAACTCCCTCCGCTAATCTCTTCACTACTTTTGCGGCTTCACAATTCAAGACGTCATTTAGCCCCGCCGCTATCACTACCAAACTGCGCTCTGCAACATTCTTAGAAAGTTCGTTTTTTGTCTCTCTCAGTACTGCGTCCATTTTCCTGCCTGGGAATGCCCCAACTGCTACCCGCTTATCACCCTTTACACGCTCCCTTATAGTTCTTTCGCACCTACCCATATTTGAGTCACCACCGATAAGCACTTGGCTATTCTCTTCCTCCATCCTAACTTCCGGATTATTATGCCCCCTCTTATTTGTGACTGTGACATCATTTCTGGAAGTTAGCTTGTTCCCCTTCTATCCATCTCCTCCAGACTTCCTAGCTGCCCCGTGTGCGTAGCTGTTCCTGTCTGACCTAATTCCTTATCGCTGTCCATGCCAGCGCAGGCCCCATCCACGTGGCTGGCGCTAGAATGTCCGCCAATGTGGCTTCGCTTGGCGGTGTCAGCCATTTTTGCCTCCAACACTTGACTAAGCTGTTCTTGAAGTTTCCTCTTCTCTGCCCTCTCTACCTGAAGCTCTTTTTCTAGCGCATCCATACGTAGCGCTAGGCTGGTGTTCGCTTCGTCAGCCCTGTCCAGGCGTGCACTTAATACGCAGCATTTGCACATAAAATCCGCGCCTTCGGCCTCCTCTACAGATTCGAACCGCGTTTCCTTCAAATTAACCGACGGCTCACACTCCTTGCATTTAACCTTCAGTTGATTGACCATCTTAGCAGCACTCTATTATTACTACCACAGAATGCTAGAAAAGAAAAAAAAACCACTTGCAACCACGTGCTCAAATAAAATTCTGCCTACCGCAAAAGCCAGTCACCTAGAAAGGAATACTAACTACCTGTCTAAACCAGTTAACTCACAAATGAGCCCTGCAAATCTATAGGCTCCGTGCGCTACAGTTTGGCGCGCGCGAGTGGAGCCAAATGGTTAACAGCGGTGGCGAAAGGCGGACGCAGCCAACGCAGGTCTCTGGTTCAGTTTGCAGTGAGCGAGGCGAGCGGTGAAGTGTTGCGTCCGAAGGCGAAAGCAAACTTGGATAATTATCGGTGCTCGACCTACTGCGGTCTTTACCAATGTCATAACAGCTATAAAAACGCTGCAGTCAAGGTACCGAATATATTTTAACGCTTCCTTGGACATCGTACAGGCTCGCTCCTGCACAGAGGGTCTGCTGGAAAATGGGTGTACTATGGAATTAAATTCATGAGTGCGAACTGGGAAAGGGTTTACACCGACTGGGGTGCTTTGAACGTGCCATCATTGGTAGTTGCTTTATGTCTTTATGTAAAGGGAAGGAATGCGCTCAGTCAGCCGCAAGATATGGTCTACGGTGCAGTTCTTGGATCTAGCATCTGAAGTTTGTATTCCTTTGTTATGCTCCTCAGTGGTTCATCATGTCAATTTTGTTTCTAGTTTTTTTTTTCGTGCGTGTGTGTATGCTATGGAAGCGACGTCGTACTTCTGAGAGTGCTTACGTCGTTTTTCACATTGTTTCACCCAAGCTCTTTTGTATTTATTTGCATCATTTTATTTCCTACACTGGATTAAAATTTTGCATCTTTATTTGTTGCATTTCTGAGGTCTCAAATCTTGCCCTGGACGAATAAACAGAAAAATAGAGAGTGGTTCAAATTTCCCTATATATATTCCTTGGATTTCACAATACATCGCTAAACCCTTAATTTATGCAATTAATCTTTTGATGTTAATGGGGTTTATCGTCCCAATGCAAATCAGTCAATAAGGGACGCCATAGTAGGAGGTTCCAGATAATTTCAGCCACTAAGCAAGAAACCCGTCTTTTTGTATGCTTAGAGCTATGGTGATTATTCTCTGGGGAATACGCAAAGTAAAGCACGGTCAATCCTGCAGTACAGCATTATCATCTGATATGTGCAGCAAGTTTGCGTTTTTCGCAATTCTAGCCGACCATAGTGGATGTCACAGTGGATGCAAATTATACATAGCTGATTTCATTATCTGAGGCAATGAGAGACTTGTTTCTCAAACTGTAAAGGTGTTTAATCTCAATAAGCTCAACTGCGCTGCCGGATATTGCAGTGCCGTCGGGATATCATAGTCGGGACTGCAACACAATCATGGTTGCTCGGAATCAGTGATCAGCCCAACCTGAAAGCAATTGAAACTAAATGCAGCAGCGGTGGCGTCAAGGCTTTCAATGCGTTGAAATCCGCATAGAAGCAGGCGTTGACTTAGAATGGCATCGCGGTCAGTGCGTGTCTGCAATGGGGCCGGGCTGACGCGAACGCATCGGGCATGGAGGAAGGCGCAGGGACACCAGGGCGCCTTTAGGTGTGGGGCTCTCTCCCCTAGAGAGACCGGCCGTGACTGAGCGTCCGGTTAACGCGGCGACTGCCACGAGGCGGTGCTGGCGATATGTTCGCTGCTGGCGCCACCATACCAGCACACGGAGCCCATAGCTGCCGGCCGGAAAAGACCCGGTCGTTAGGTCACTGACCTGCTCTTTCGCGAGTCCTTAACGTAACTAGCCTAGATCTAAAACTAGCCTAAATCTAAGCTCTCAAAATATTAAAGCAAAGAACTCATCGATTTGTCGTAGTCACGGCGCTCTCGCAGTCGTCCGTCCGTCAGGTCCCGCTCACCACGCGTAATCCCGAAGAGCACCGAAACAAGCGTCCGCACCGCATGGCTGTCAACTCCGTTAGGGAGCCTACATACATGCCGCCTGCCGCCTGGCTTAGGGTGGTGACATCTCTCCCAGTGTTGCCGAAAACGGCCGCTAAACATGACGGGCAGCCATGTTGTTCCCCTTGAAGAGAGCATCCCCGGCTTTCAGTGGAGTGGTCGCTGGGGCGATCTACAACATTAGTTTATATTCTAGTTTATCGGCATTAAAGCTGCGAACTGGGCGAGTTGGTATTGATTCATATTTGAACAGCGCAATAAAACAACGGGACACAACGAAGAAAGGACACCACAAGCGCTGACTCGCAACTAGATTTTAATTCACGTCCAAGCATCTTAAATACTAAGAACGCCAAACACAAACAAGAGGGAAAAACCAAAAGAAAAACGATACAAAGCTGCTAATCATGCCCACAAAGGTGACAATCAGCACGAGCGCGAGACTACACATCTTGGCCGGATAAAAACATCATCTCTTTATCAGTTAGTGTGACAGAAGGATCACTAATACAGCTATCAGGTTCCAAGCGGATGTGAAAAGCCTCCAAAATTTCCCGCGTTAGGCTGTCATTATGTTTTCCTAGGATGACGGTGTTAGACAACAGAGGGGTGCAAGTACCTTCTCTCCAGTGGCGGGCAAGGTTACAAGAAGACCCATTACCTCGGGACCTGTGGTGCTCACTAAGACGAGCGTTGATGCAACGTCCTGTCTGGCCAATATAACTCAACCCGCAAGTGCACGGAATCCTGTAGACAACCCCCACATTACAGGGCACAAAAGGGTTCTTATGGTTGGTCTGACAACCCCCAGTCTTTTTCTTCGCGGTTGTTGCCTTAGCCTTCTCATCCACCTGCCTGCAAACACCTCTAAGTTTTTTAGGCGCTGAAAAGACCACATCAACATCGTATCTCGCCGCAACATTCTTCAAACCATGTCCCACACCATGCGTGTAAGGCACCACCACAAACTTCTTTTTTTCCCTTTTTGGCTTATCCCCGCTCTTGATCCATCTAAGAAGCTTATCGCATTCCCTGGAAATCACATGAGAAGGGTAACCACTAGATTTTAATCGGCCAACTTGACGCAAAATACTTGGTTCTGAGGATTTTTCGGTATGTCGATGATTATATTGTTTTTGTTAAGAAGGGTTACTTGACGCGTAGCGTGGTAGATGTACTGAAGGTTTTCAGAGAATGCGCGATGGGTCTAACTTTCACGACTGAACTTCCTAAACAAGATGTACTTCAATTTCTGGACTTAAGACTGTTGTTGGAAGAGCGTCATTTGTGTTGGGAATATTTCCCTCGCTCTACCAAGTCTTTTCTAAATTACCAATCAAGCCACACAAAACTGGTAAAAAATGGCATTGTTTTTTCTAGCCTGAAATCTGCCATGAACAAGTCATGTCTTGAAAGAATCAATGAAAGTATTTTTCGTCAAGTTGGCCGATTAAAATCTAGTGGTTACCCTTCTCATGTGATTTCCAGGGAATGCGATAAGCTTCTTAGATGGATCAAGAGCGGGGATAAGCCAAAAAGGGAAAAAAAGAAGTTTGTGGTGGTGCCTTACACGCATGGTGTGGGACATGGTTTGAAGAATGTTGCGGCGAGATACGATGTTGATGTGGTCTTTTCAGCGCCTAAAAAACTTAGAGGTGTTTGCAGGCAGGTGGATGAGAAGGCTAAGGCAACAACCGCGAAGAAAAAGACTGGGGGTTGTCAGACCAACCATAAGAACCCTTTTGTGCCCTGTAATGTGGGGGTTGTCTACAGGATTCCGTGCACTTGCGGGTTGAGTTATATTGGCCAGACAGGACGTTGCATCAACGCTCGTCTTAGTGAGCACCACAGGTCCCGAGGTAATGGGTCTTCTTGTAACTTTGCCCGCCACTGGAGAGAAGGTACTTGCACCCCTCTGTTGTCTAACACCGTCATCCTAGGAAAACATATTGACAGCCTAACGCGGGAAATTTTGGAGGCTTTTCACATCCGCTTGGAACCTGATAGCTGTATTAGTGATCCTTCTGCCACACTAACTGATAAAGAGATGATGTTTTTATCCGGCCAAGATGTGTAGTCTCGCGCTCGTGCTGATTGTCACCTTTGTGGGCATGATTAGCAGCTTTGTATCGTTTTTCTTTTGGTTTTTCCCTCTTGTTTGTGTTTGGCGTTCTTAGTATTTAAGATGCTTGGACGTGAATTAAAATCTAGTTGCGAGTCAGCGCTTGTGGTGTCCTTTCTTCGTTGTGTCCCGTTGTTTTATTGCGTTGTTCAAATATGAAGTTTATCGGCGTTTCTTTCGAAGTTAGTACCAACAGATGACGCCGTTCCGACGACATAGAGCAGTTCTCAGCGACGGTGCATTACACTCCGAACGGGTCTCTCCTCTGCGCGCGTCATCGCGCCAAAAGGCAGCGCTTATCAATTACGTAAAAAGGGTTCCTCCTCACGATGAGCACTAACCGAGCTTAGGTGTTGGGCGTTCAGAATTTAATGTTATGACGGTAATCAAGAGATTACGCAGGCCCACTTTTTAATGCTTATCAATTACTTGGTTCATGCGCGGCCTGTACAGAATGTGGCCGTAGTGGCTGTGTAGCTTATGTCGGGCATAATCGCCGCAAGTGTTCTATCGTTGGATAGCTTATGTCGAGTATAATTGCACCGGACTAATTGTAGGTCTCAATTAATTACCGGTAATTAGTTAATTGTAATGTAATTGAAATTTACGCTACATCACTAAGTCGCTGGATAGCTTATGTTGAGTACAATTGCACTGAACTAATCTTGTCTTACCGACCATTAATTAGATAACCGTGATTAGAAATCAATCGTTATGCTCCATCATCAAGCTATATATCGTTGGATAGCTTATGTCGAGTATAATTCCACCGGAGTAATCGCAGGTCTTAATTACCATTAATTATTTATTTGATTTAAAATTGAACCTAATGCTATAGCATCGTCATATATCGTTGAAAGGTCTCGATGAGTAGAATCGAAAATGTAACGGTAAACCGAGCTAACGCTGGTCTATGTAGGTTCAAAATAAAACCACGCAACAGAAGCAAAACAGTAGCACCTAATGCTTATGCATTCACAGCACGGGAAGAGACTTAAGTGCCCCAGTAGTTCTATTACCGACATCACAATGGCATTTGCGTGTGCAATGTACCATTAGTTTGTGCATTTTGCTCTTCTGTGAGCAATTACACATGCTCTACGCAATGAGCTATGCAACCCCATACTAGCACACTGTAGCTTCAGCAAAAGGTATAAACATACTTAAAAAAATTTAGGGAATCTTGAGGCTGATGTTAACAAATTAAGATCGAGTGTTGTAAGCGTCTTAGTTTTGTACAGATTGCCATTGAGTTAACATTAAAGCAGTGCTTCATTTCACATTGCCTACCATTTTTCCACGTGTGCTGAGAAACTAACTTACACAGGGTGTTCAGTAGGAGGCTCAAATGTTCAGAGTGTAACATGAGACTTGCTGGAATGGAATCAGAGAAAGAGGAGCAATACAAACAATGGGACAAGTGAGAAAACCTAAAATCAAGAAACCAAATGACATTTTCAGACGCCTTCGTGTAAACATTCAAGAAGCTTCTTTTATTGCCGACACACTTCTGGCAACTGTCAATTAAAGGGGAGGTGCTCATATTCTTTCTCAAGCAAACTGACAGAATATATAAGCATCCGCAGCCAGCTAAAGTGCATATGAAATTGCATTCTTCCATTATCAGCATCTGTGAAACCAGTGAAATTTTTGTACACATATCAGTCACTCCTGTAAAACATATCTGGTGCGCACACTGATGGTGTAATTGCAAACAGGCTTATTATTTTTAAACATTGACCGAAGTAAAGCAGCTTCGTTGCTCAATGAACAGCTCTACATAAAACAAAATATACTGATAGCCATGAACAAATTGCATGAGTGCAGTACAGAGGACACAATAAATGGGCTAAATTAGCAGGACTAGTAATGCAAACAACTCAAATGATAATGAGAAACACCACGGCAACTCTGTGGGAGCGTATGTTTTACAGCCCCTAAATAATGCAAGGCATGGTAGTGATGCTCCAGCCACAAAAATAAGACTGTTACGCACTTCACAAAAGACTTGAAACAGTGGTTTACACATTTGCATCTAGTTCCAACACTTGCTCCTAAAAACTTCACCTTTGATGAACACACTAGTGGCACGCACTGTAAATCAGTTTGCTATTTCCAAATGCTGACTGTAGCAAAGCAGCTTCATTGGTTAGTGCACACAATCTGCAAGCAACAGCTTGCTACAGAGAGGTGACATAAAAATATGCTGAAAGACGTGAACAATTTACAGGCGAGCGAAGTACACACGACATACACAGTGAAAGTGTCAGAGTGCTATATTCGGGTACAACCCAAGGAAGTAGTGGCAGATGCCCCCCGACCGTTTCCCTCCAGCCAATAGCGGTGACCGATTTTCATGACAACGCGGTCAATCCGATTAAGCCACGGTTAACTGCCGTTCATCTGCCACTCCCAGCGATGCAACTTCCCAGCATTAAACATGGTGTCATGAAAATCGGTTGGCGCCATTGGCTGGATAGAGTTCTTTAAGGACATCTCCCCTATTTTCTTGAGTTGTGTCAAACTATAGAAAAACAACGAAAGCAAGGCCAAATCATTAACTAGCTGACTGCAAGCATCTAAGCATATGATGTTACCATCCTTCTCAGAGTTCAGACCAGGTTTGTTGCGGCACATGTTTTGCTAGACATTCCATCCACCCTCTGTGCATGCTGCTGTCGTAGATGGATCCTCAGTCTTGTCCTCACATATTTTGTCAGGAGGACCTTCCCTGCCTGAGCATGATGTGTTTCACAGCAACCTAAGTTCAACTTGACAGCCTTGCACAGGGCATTCAGAATGCTAGCAAATGGGGTTTTGAGCACCATGATTTCCTTCATATCTGCAAAAGTCTTAAACTGCTCCTCACATTCTATAAGGACATTAATCACTGCTTGCGTTGGATAAATGAGGTTCTCAGAATTTTTCACGTACTCTTTAAGCTTAATAAGATTGCTATACTGATTTGTAGCATCTCCAACAAGGGCATTTTTGCAGTCACTACAGTTACCAATGGACTTCATGACAGACTTGACCAGGAATCCTCCTAGATAAGCAAGAATGTCACATTCTGCTTCTGTGAGAGCACACACAAACAGGTTTTCTAGCTCTTCAGGCTCTTGGTTTTGTCCTTCATGTCTCTGGATAGTTGGGTCAAGGAGGTCAGCTAGATGCAAGCTGTCATCAACCTCGTAGCTAGAATTTGTAGGTGTGTGCATGAACTGTCCAACACAAATCAGCTTCAGTGCACACTTAACGTCGTATGCACTAGGGACCGGCTTCTTGAGTCTCAACACAGAGAATATGTTTTCGAGACAATCTTGTACGAGCCGGCCAAGAAGCACATACTTGTAGCTTTGGTTGTCCAAGAGGTCTTGCGACAGGCTGAGAGCAACAGTGGTCGATGCCAGAAGGCCAGCTTGTGAAGGCTTCCAATGTGCCGTTGCTCCCATTTTCATTTGACGGAAAGTGCTGCACGTCAGTTCCAAAAGCGCAGTGGCCTCTTTATGCTTTGAAGGATCTATATCGCTCAGAGCAACAACCGGATGTCTGGCCGACATAAGGGTGTACCACCTGCTCACGAGGTTAAAAAACCACGCTGTAGCCTCTGCTTCGGGGGGCAAAATTTTTTGTTGGATTAAATATCGGATAGCAGCAGGAGCTTCACGGAACAATTGCACAGCAATGTTCACTTTCATGGTAGTGAAATGTCCACTGCTGATGTGGATTTCCGACTGCCTATTTGCAATCTTCAGCTCACTTTGACAGTCGTACTTCAACACTGCTTCAACATGCTCCACCTTGACAGTGCCAGAAGGAAGACTTTGTTCCTTAACAGTTTCTTCACCCAGAGTGAATTCTCCCACTCGGAGTAGTTGGGCACGGATGTTCTTCAAGACGTGGGCGGGGTCAGCCATAAAGAATAGTTGCCTGCCACGGAGGTGCGGGTGCGGAATACAGCAGACAGTCTGTGAGTTTCTGTGGTTGGACAAGCCAAGCAGGCGCCAAACTGCACGGTTGGCAGCTCCCATGTCACTTGTGACAACAAGCACTCTAAGCGAGATTTGAAAACAAAGCTCAATCAAGTGGAACACAATGTCCTTCAAAATAGAGCCATCTATCGACCTTCCAGTGAAGTGATATGCGATAACCTGTTTCCATCTCGTGTTCACGCCACCAACCATGAACACAAGAGCATGGTTGGCAACATCTGTAGCGGACTCCGGCAATGTAGTGCTCCCAAAAAAGCAATCAAGCGAGCGATCGTGGTCAAATCCTTGGGAGATTTCCATCTCATCCATGAAGAGCACACAGTCTTTTTCTATGTCTTGCATTGTGGCTACTTTGGATTTCAGGACATTAAAAACTTCATGAAGGACTCCAGGCAAAAATTTAATATTTTGAAGCCTTCGTATTAATGTCCTATTGCATGGCAGTGGATATGATAATGATCTTAATAATTCATAGCCTGCTGTTCCACATGCGTGCTTTATTTGAAGGGCCTCTCGAATAGTCTTCTCAGACCACTTAAGGCCCTTCGTAGTTTTCACCGTCAAAGCCCTTCTCTGGTCGTGTTTGAGGAACGGTAATTGTTCCAAGGTTATCATTTTTTGTTGTGGCGACTGTGACTTCTTTACAAGACTGCGCAGTTTTCTCTTTGTTTGCTCGTGAAGCCTCTGTAGGTTTCTCTACTTTTGGGCCAAGTCCTTATTTCTCTTTCTCAGCTCAGCATTCTGTCTTTGAAGAGACAAGTCAGTTGAAGCCGTACTTGAACCAAGTGTGAATGCAGCTTGAGGTATTTCTTTACTTGATCGCTCATTACTATGCTGTGACCTTTCAGCGCTTAAGGATTCGGCCTCCATGGGTGAAGCTGCGGGCAGAGGAAGTCGACTTGCATCAGTGGAATCTTCCCCACTGGCTTTATCTGTTCTCAGAAAGGAATGGGCAACGCTGTCTGCATAGATAACAGTGTCGACAGCTTTGGGCGGCAGCAAGGTGGTTGTTAAAGGTAGATCATACCCTGGTACCTGAGCACATTGTAGTGGACTGACAGTGTCCTGGGAACTCATGCTGTCACTCACAGCCGAGTCTTGTGTTTGTTCGGCTGTTGATGCGAAGACAGGCTCTAGAGCAGCACTACCACATGGTTCATTTCCGGTGGGGTCAAGTACTGGGCTTTGCGTTGGCGTGGCCGGACGAAAGCAAGACCGCTTCTTCGGAGGCTTCCGGTGTTTCGGGATGGCTGAAATAAAAAATTCAGTCAATAGGGTAGCACTACACTCAAGAACTGCAGAAATTCTGCATTTACAGAAGAGCAACCTAGTACCTGCATAAAACTTACAAATAAACTTCAGGAGTAGTAATATCAGTTGGGTTTTAAGATCCCAAAGCTGTACTGGGGGGCTTTAGATTTCTTACCGCCAGTGCATATTTAACAGCGTCGGAAAGCATGCTACAACTGGCAATGATTCAGTCGTGCAAAATTGTGCTCAACAGCAGGTTGTGTTAGCAGCTGAGGTACCATTGATGCAACTAGAATTACTAATCGTCCTGAATTTTGCCATTTTAGCTTCTGTGCCAGGTGACATAGAACAAATGAGACAGCACAGTATGCAGTCTGCTTTAGGATATTTGTTTGATTCTAGACGCCCCCTTTCTCGCAGGCGTCGGGTGAATTATAAAGAAAAAACGATGCTATACAAAGTATAAACACACTATAGGTGGCCTTGTGCTCTTTGAATACAAGGCTATATCTGTGTGTTACGTTTTGGATCTTAGTATCATATATATGAGTGCATTCAATGTGTAGAGAAGATAAACAGTAGTCCCTTAGGGAAGCAGTGGGTGTTCAAGAAAAGCAAATATAGTAGGGGTAGGCAGAGAGTTAGGTGGCAAAAGTTTTGTTTAGTGCCATACTTTATACCTTTATGGCTTACACGGAAGATTTCAATTGTCATTCATTCATTTTTTTTTCAATCTACAGTGAAAAATGAGCCAGAGGTAATGCAGAAGCCGTTAAAACACGGCTTAAGGTGATTTTATGTTTGAAGGTGCTGTTCGAATGCATGATCCTACAATAACGTGCAATATACATATTTTTTTTATGCCCGCGATTTAGTTTTACAAGAAATGAATTGCATGGATCCCAACAAATTTCTAGCTAGGGATCTAGATGCTGATGCAAACATGCGCTGTAGGAATGCTTGGATATAAAAGCCATATCAATAGACCAAGAAGTTTGTGTGGATAATGTGGCCACAGATGGCACAGGAACCGGTTAAAGGGAAGTCAGTAGGATAGGCTTCGTCCTGCTATGGACCTTGAAATGCTGATGGTGATGAACCTTTCTTTGCAGCCTTCTAAAAGCAGATGAGCGCACATTTTTGAGCTTGCACAAAGCAACCACAGCACTACCGTATACGTGTAGACAAATTTCTTTGCAAACATTTCATATGAATGAGGCAGAGTTGTATTTAAGAGATGGATCAAAATTAGAAGCTTACCTCGATAAGTAAAAAGTGTGGGAACCGCATCTGGCCTTAGCTTCTTTAAGCCATCCTGTCTGTTTTGCTCGAAACTTGTTTCTTCAAAATGTGCCTGGAATGAATGGCAGCAAGTACTTCATAAGCATCAAGAAGTATATTCATACCTGCACATAACTGTGACAAATGCTGCAAACCGGAACATGACTAGCGTTACAACTACAGAGCTGTTTCTACCTGCTGTAATGTTTTCACATGCTGTCTTTTACCAGGCTATAGTGCCAAGCTAAAAAAACTGGATAAGGGCTTCCTAAAGGCTTCATATGCATGCCAGTAACCAGGCATATACAAAATGTGTTCTTTTAGTCTGATCTTGGGTTTCCAATCTTTTTCTACCGAATAGCGTCGTACAGCAGAACGGTGCCTAGATAACCAGACCTGACTGAAAATAAGTTCCTCCGACCACAGCACTCACGAAACAGCGAACGCGTACAATGTCAGAGAGATGTAGAAATTTATTTTCACTACCTCAGTCATGTTCTCTGACATGAGTCTTGGCGCATGTATTACAGCGCAAACAAGGAAGCGGGCGCCAATATATCGTGAGTGCACTCGCGTGAGAATTACAGTCAGCGAGGGCGAATGCGAACCGTTGCTTCTCGCCCTTGGTGCTCGAGACACGCCGCCAGCGCATCTAAAAACTAACGAGAAGATTGCACCCACGCCCGCAATGCGTAGCCTGTTATCAAACCCACGCCGCGCACGCCGTTCGAGGCGGCCGTGGTTTAATTATCGTAAACGTGAAGCACAGTACACCAAACATAACAAGCGAGCAGGTAACAAAAGAGAAAAAGGTACGGTACTCACAGAACATATGCGAGAAGCAGCAGTGGGTTCCCAGCAGTCTCGCTTTACTTGTGCCAGCCAACGTTTTCTTCGGTTGGAGTCAGCCGGGAAACGAAACATCCGTGTGCCCTTCCTGCAGTGGTTCGAGCACTGCGGAACGCAACACCCGGGCATTGCTGCTGCGTAAGCTTCCTGGCGCACTTAGTGCAACAACCGACAACATATGACTGTCCCACTCAACGATGAACGGCGATGAAGACGCAACTGCTGCAGCAGCTAATGCGCGCCTATGCACGGCGGGGAACAAGATGGCGCGGCGTCTTCCCGTAACCATGACAACACACGCGCTGGCAACATGGGTCTTAGCGGGAGGCGGCATGTGCTGTGTCAAAGGAAGTCACCACCCTAAGCCGGGAGGGGGCGCGACATGTAGGCTCCCTAAACTCCGTGAGATCACAGCGCCATCTGTGGCAGCAACTAGAAAATTGATTTGACTCAGTACTCGCAGGGACTCTCGTCCCTCAGAAAAAAAAACAGTGATACAAAAACGACCTAAGTCGTCGGTGGTACAAAAAACCGCACATGACAAAATGCACGTGGCAAAAACACATGACAAAAAATACATATGACAAGAATGCACATGACAAGAGTGCACTGAAAAAGTTCTTGAGCGATGTCGCAGAAGTTCACGTCGTGAAGTTTGCCGCGCACTCGTGTCACTTGTAGTCCACGGCACACAGCAGAACCACGCGCACACAATTTTCTCGGTGGCTAGAACGGCAGAGGCAGCGCAGCCACACAGCCGCGACGCACATCGATAAAGAGGGTGGACCGCCGCCGAAGGAATTTGTGTTCCTCCAGCGTCACAAGGTCTTCGCATGCTTACTCTAGCATGCGTGCGCGTACACGCTGCAGCAGGGGGTACATGGCCCTTTGTGGTCGGCCGCGCAGGGCCGCTGCTCCCCTCTGCCGCCATAGTAGAAATGCGCCGACGCAGTAGCATGCGGACAAATGGCTCACGCGATCTTGTGTTGGAGCCGAGATGAGCCCCAAACATGCGTGACATGAGCCGCCAGAAGATTCTGGCTACTACGCATTCGAACATTGCATGGTTAATGTTTCTACTAGACCGCACTGCGGGCAACGGGTAGAGGGTGCCAGGCCCCATGCTGCGATGCGGTCAGCCATGGGTAAAACCCGCCAGCCTCGCAGCCAGCCAAAGTCGCGCACCTGCGCAGGGAAGGATGAATGCCTCAGGTCTCGCCACCACGTCTGCCCGCTCAGTGCCAATTGTTCCGGTGTTGCTTCTCGCACTGCGAGGAGCTCGCATACCCGTGTGGGCGGCGTGGCGAATATCTCCACACTAGGCAGGGCTGCGGTGAGAGACCTGAGGGCACGGCAGACTTTCTGGAAAAACCGAGGAGGCTGCAAGGCTGAGGGGCCGGCACTGTGTTCCGAGAAGAAAAGGGGGCGCGACGTTCCGAGAAAGTAGGCAAGGAGCACCCTTCCCGGGTAGTCGGCATTGTCGACAAGGTCGCGGGCCCCTCGCAAGGCAAGGACACTGCACAATGTGGGCAGGTGAGGGAAGCTAAATCCCCCCATTTCTGTGGGAAGTCTGAGCAGAGCGCGTGCTACAGTCTCTGTCTTTCCTGCCAAGAAAAACGAGCCACATAGAGTGGACACGCGTCGCGTGAGGTTGCTGGGAGGGTAGGCGACTCGGGCGAGGTAGATCAGGGGGGCGCATACCGATGAGCGGATGATAAACGCGCGCTCTGCGAGGGAGAGACGAAATCGCGCCGCTACGGTCCACCGTCTTTCTGCGGTAGCTCTGAGCTGAGTCCACGTTTCTCGGCCCGCCTCTCCGGACGCGATAAAGTGAACACCCAATAGTTTTACGGCGGAGACCCACTGCACGTCGCACAGCAGATCCGATGAGAATGCGCCGAAGCGCAGCGCTCTGCTCTTGCCCCTGTTCAGCGGGGCGCCGGACAGCTCGCTGTATCCTTCAAGAGCCGTAAAAACGTCACGTAGCTGTCCTAGTCCCGCAAAATCAGGGACAAGTCATCGGCGTACGCAGAGACCTTGACCTGGCCTTGGCCAGGCAGGGGGAATCCGCGTGTCGATTGATTGTCGGCTATGCGACGTAGCAATGGGTCGATGCAGAGTACGAAAAGCATGGCTGACAATGGGCATCCCTGCCTAATGCCGCGAGAGGTGCAGAAAGGAGCTCTAATCGGTCCATTTATACTTAAACTGGCTGAAAGCCGAGTAAAGAAGATCAATTCATTCAACGAATTCGGGAGGGAAGCCAAAGGCTTCTAGGACTCCCAGGAGGTACCGGTGCTCGACACGGTCGAACGCCTTGGCCTGGTCCAACGAGACGAAGCAGCCCGGGATCCCCGCTCTCGAGGTGAACGTGAACAAGTCACGAGTGAGTGCGAGAGCGGAGAACACCGAGCGGCCCGGCACGCTGCACGTCTGCGCAGGACTGATGAGCGAGGGCAGAGTCGCGCTCAACCTGTTCGCCAGCAGTGACGCCACGATCTTGTAGTCTGCGTTGAGCAGAGTGATCGGGCGCCACGCTTGCGGGTCGGATGGGAACCCGCAGGGCTTAAGGATGAGCACGACTCTGCTTTCCCGGAAGGAGTTCGGTCTAGCTCTGTCACCAACTTGTTCACCATGTCGAGCTGGTGACCCCCTAAGAGCTCATAAAAATGCGAATAAAAACTGATCGCGATTCCGTCAGGGGCCGAGGCGGTGTTCATTGTATTTAGCGTGGCGCGGAGCTCGTCCCGCGACGCCGGCGCGCAGAGGTGAGCCGAAAGCTCCTCCGGGATTACGGGAAGGTCCCGGCAAAACTCACGGATCGCCTCGCGAAACTCCAGGCCTCCCTCCCGTTCGACGTCAGAGGCAAATAGCTGTGACACGTGGCGTGTAAACACGACACGAATGTCCGTGGCGCTGCTGCTCCTGGCCCCGTCGGGGAGGACGACCTCTTCTATTAAAGCGGGGGAGTCCTCGTTGAGGGCGCCCGCGCGTACCTGGCGCAAGACCAAGAGGTCTGCTATGAGCCTGCCTTGGATGAAAACTTGGCTCGCCGCACGCGACGACTGCCGCTGCAGCGTCCCGTACCGCGCCTTTAGCAGCTTTAAATAGTCCTTCATAGCGAAGGTGAGCGGCGCGCCTCTCTTCACGATACGAGTGCGCGTCAGCCTCTCATTAAGCTCTCGCGTGATGCGTGATCTCCGTAGGCGGCCCTCTCCGATGAGAAGGGAGCGCCACTCGGTTTTCCGCTCATCCCAGGGCACGGGTGAATCACTGCGCGCACCAGGGGCACTCAGCGCACGTTTTAACGAAGCGACGCTCGACGCGTCTGTCAGTACGCTGGAGTCTATTCGCCCCGTGTTCACACGTGGGGTGCACTCGCCAAACGCCAGCACTACTGACACCGGTCGATGGTCTGAGATGCGCGGAGTGCCCCTGGGAAACTCGAGCACACTACAAGAGGTAACGAAGCGCGCAAGCTCCGGGGGGGGGGGGGAGCAGAAATTTATCTAG